>NW_026870178.1:0-300000 GCF_963584025.1 Labrus mixtus
GAGAACTACAAGATCACAAGAGAACTAAAAGATAACAGGAGAACTACAAGATCACAGGAGAACTACAAGATCACAGAGAAATACAAGATCACAAGAGAACTACAAGATCACAAGAGAACTACAATAAGGAGAACTACAAGATCACAATAGAACTACAAGATCACAGGAGAACTACAAGATAACAGGAGAACTACAAGATCACAAGAGAACTACAATAAGGAGAACTACAAGATCACAAGAGAACTACAATAAGGACAAGTACAAGATAACAAGAGAACTACAAGATCACAAGAGAACTACAAGATAACAGGAGAACTACAAGATCACAGGAGAACTACAAGATCACAGAGAAATACAAGATCACAAGAGAACTACAAGATCACAAGAGAACTACAATAAGGAGAACTACAAGATCACAAGAGAACTACAAGATCACAGGAGAACTACAAGATCACATGAGAACTACAAGATCACAAGAGAACTACAAGATCACAAGAGAACTACAAGATCACATGAGAACTACAAGATCACAAGAGAACTACAAGATCACAAGAAGATCACAAGAGAACTACAAGATCACAAGAAGATCACAAGAGAACTACAAGTTCACATGAGAACTACAAGATCACATGAGAACTACAAGATCACAGAGAACTACAAGATCACAGGAGAACTACAAGATCACAAGAGAACTACAAGATCACAAGCGAACTACAAGATCACAGGAGAACTACAAGATCACAAGAGAACTACAAGATCAAAGGAGAACTACAAGATAACAGGAGAACTACAAGATCACAAGAGAACTACAATAAGGAGAACTACAAGATGACAGAGAACTACAAGATCACAAGAGAACTACAAGATCACAAGAGAACTACAATAAGGAGAACTACAAGATCACATGAGAACTACAAGATCACAGGAGAACTACAAGATCACATGAGAACTACAAGATCACAAGAGAACTACAAGATCACAAGAGAACTACAAGATCACAAGAAGATCACAAGAGAACTACAAGATCACATGAGAACTACAAGATCACAAGAGAACTACAAGATCACAAGAAGATCACAAGAGAACTACAAGATCACATGAGAACGACAAGATCACATTAGAACTACAAGATCACAGGAGAACTACAAGATCACAAGAGAACTACAAGATCAAAGGAGAACTACAAGATAACAGGAGAACTACAAGATCACAAGAGAACTACAATAAGGAGAACTACAAGATCACAAGAGAACTACAAGATCACAAGAGAACTACAATAAGGAGAACTACAAGATCACATGAGAACTTCAAGATCACAGGAGAACTACAAGATCACATGAGAACTACAAGATCACATGAGAACTACAAGATCACAGGAGAACTACAAGATCACATGAGAACTACAAGATCACAAGAGAACTACAAGATCACAAGAGAACTACAAGATCACAAGAAGATCACAAGAGAACTACAAGATCACATGAGAACTACAAGATCACAAGAGAACTACAAGATCAAAAGAAGATCACAAGAGAACTACAAGATCACATGAGAACTACAAGATCACAGGAGAACTACAAGATCACAAGAGAACTACAAGATCACAAGAAAACTACAAGATCACATGAGAACTACAAGATCACAAGAAAACTACAAAATCACATGAGAACTACAAGATCATAAGACAACTACAAGATCACATGAGAACTACAAGATCACAAGCGAACTACAAGATCACATGAGAACTACAAGATCACAGGAGAACTGCAAGATCACAAGAGAACTACAAGATCACAGGAGAACTACAAGATCATAGGAGAACTACAAGATCACATGAGAACTACAAGATCACAAGAGAACTACAAGATCACAAGAAGATCACAAGAGAACTACAAGATCACATGAGAACTACAAGATCACAAGAGAACTACAAGATCACAAGAAGATCACAAGAGAACTACAAGATCACATGAGAACTACAAGATCACATGAGAACTACAAGATCACAGGAGAACTACAAGATCACAAGAGAACTACAAGATCAAAGGAGAACTACAAGATAACAGGAGAACTACAAGATCACAAGAGAACTACAATAAGGAGAACTACAAGATCACAAGAGAACTACAATAAGGACAACTACAAGATCACAGAGAACTACAAGATCACAAGAGAACTACAAGATCACATGAGAATGACAAGATCACATGAGAACTACAAGATCACAGGAGAACTACAAGATCACAAGAGAACTACAAGATCAAAGGAGAACTACAAGATAACAGGAGAACTACAAGATCACAAGAGAACTACAATAAGGAGAACTACAAGATCACAAGAGAACTACAAGATCACAAGAGAACTACAATAAGGAGAACTACAAGATCACATGAGAACTACAAGATCACAGGAGAACTACAAGATCACATGAGAACTACAAGATCACATGAGAACTACAAGATCACAGGAGAACTACAAGATCACATGAGAACTACAAGATCACAAGAGAACTACAAGATCACAAGAGAACTACAAGATCACAAGAAGATCACAAGAGAACTACAAGATCACATGAGAACTACAAGATCACAAGAGAACTACAAGATCAAAAGAAGATCACAAGAGAACTACAAGATCACATGAGAACTACAAGATCACAGGAGAACTACAAGATCACAGGAGAACTACAAGATCACAAGAAAACTACAAGATCACATGAGAACTACAAGATCACAAGAAAACTACAAGATCACAAGAAGATCACAAGAGAACTACAAGATCACATGAGAACTACAAGATCACAAGAGAACTACAAGATCACAAGAAGATCACAAGAGAACTACAAGATCACATGAGAACTACAAGATCACATGAGAACTACAAGATCACAGGAGAACTACAAGATCACAAGAGAACTACAAGATCAAAGGAGAACTACAAGATAACAGGAGAACTACAAGATCACAAGAGAACTACAATAAGGAGAACTACAAGTTCACAAGAGAACTACAATAAGGACAACTACAAGATCACAGAGAACTACAAGATCACAAGAGAACTAAAAGATAACAGGAGAACTACAAGATCACAGGAGAACTACAAGATCACAGAGAAATACAAGATCACAAGAGAACTACAAGATCACAAGAGAACTACAATAAGGAGAACTACAAGATCACAATAGAACTACAAGATCACAGGAGAACTACAAGATAACAGGAGAACTACAAGATCACAAGAGAACTACAATAAGGAGAACTACAAGATCACAAGAGAACTACAATAAGGACAAGTACAAGATAACAAGAGAACTACAAGATCACAAGAGAACTACAAGATAACAGGAGAACTACAAGATCACAGGAGAACTACAAGATCACAGAGAAATACAAGATCACAAGAGAACTACAAGATCACAAGAGAACTACAATAAGGAGAACTACAAGATCACAAGAGAACTACAAGATCACAGGAGAACTACAAGATCACATGAGAACTACAAGATCACAAGAGAACTACAAGATCACAAGAGAACTACAAGATCACATGAGAACTACAAGATCACAAGAGAACTACAAGATCACAAGAAGATCACAAGAGAACTACAAGATCACAAGAAGATCACAAGAGAACTACAAGTTCACATGAGAACTACAAGATCACATGAGAACTACAAGATCACAGAGAACTACAAGATCACAGGAGAACTACAAGATCACAAGAGAACTACAAGATCACAGGAGAACTACAAGATCACAAGAGAACTACAATAAGGAGAACTACAAGATCACAAGAGAACTACAATAAGGAGAACTACAAGATCACAGAGAACTACAAGATCACAGGAGAACTACAAGATTACAGGAGAACTACAAGATCACAAGAGAACTACAAGATCACATGAGAACTACAAGATCACAAGAGAACTACAAGATCACAAGAGAACTACAAGATCAAAGGAGAACTACAAGATAACAGGAGAACTACAAGATCACAAGAGAACTACAATAAGGAGAACTACAAGATCACAAGAGAACTACAATAAGGAGAACTACAAGATCACAAGAGAACTACAAGATCACAAGAGAACTACAATAAGGAGAACTACAAGATCACAAGAGAACTACAAGATCACAGGAGAACTACAAGATCACATGAGAACTACAAGATCATAGGAGAACTACAAGATCACAAGAGAACTACAAGATCAAAGGAGAACTACAAGATAACAGGAGAACTACAAGATCACAAGAGAACTACAATAAGGAGAACTACAAGATCACAAGAGAACTACAATAAGGACAACTACAAGATCACAGAGAACTACAAGATCACAAGAGAACTAAAAGATAACAGGAGAACTACAAGATCACAGGAGAACTACAAGATCACAGAGAAATACAAGATCACAAGAGAACTACAAGATCACAAGAGAACTACAATAAGGAGAACTACAAGATCACAAGAGAACTACAAGATCACAGGAGAACTACAAGATAACGATGTGATCTTGTAGTTCTCTTGTGATCTTGTAGTTCTCCTTATTGTAGTTCTCTTGTGATCTTGTAGTTCTCCTTATTGTAGTTCTCTTGTGATCTTGTAGTTCTCCTGTTATCTTGTAGTTCTCCTTTGATCTTGTAGTTCTCTTGTGATCTTGTAGTTCTCTTGTGATCTTGTAGTTCTCATGTGATCTTGTAGTTCTCTTGTGATCTTGTAGTTCTCCTGTAATCTTGTAGTTCTCCTGTGATCTTGTAGTTCTCTGTGATCTTGTAGTTCTCCTTATTGTAGTTCTCTTGTGATCTTGTAGTTCTCCTTATTGTAGTTCTCTTGTGATCTTGTAGTTCTCCTGTGATCTTGTAGTTCTCTTGTGATCTTGTAGTTCTCCTGTGATCTTGTAGTTCTCTGTGATCTTGTAGTTCTCATGTGATCTTGTAGTTCTCATGTGAACTTGTAGTTCTCTTGTGATCTTCTTGTGATCTTGTAGTTCTCTTGTGATCTTCTTGTGATCTTGTAGTTCTCTTGTGATCTTGTAGTTCTCATGTGATCTTGTAGTTCTCTTGTGATCTTGTAGTTCTCTTGTGATCTTGTAGTTCTCATGTGATCTTGTAGTTCTCCTGTGATCTTGTAGTTCTCTTGTGATCTTGTAGTTCTCCTTATTGTAGTTCTCTTGTGATCTTGTAGTTCTCTTGTGATCTTGTATTTCTCTGTGATCTTGTAGTTCTCCTGTGATCTTGTAGTTCTCCTGTTATCTTGTAGTTCTCTTGTGATCTTGTAGTTCTCTTGTTATCTTGTACTTGTCCTTATTGTAGTTCTCTTGTGATCTTGTAGTTCTCCTTATTGTAGTTCTCTTGTGATCTTGTAGTTCTCCTGTTATCTTGTAGTTCTCCTGTGATCTTGTAGTTCTATTGTGATCTTGTAGTTCTCCTTATTGTAGTTCTCTTGTGATCTTGTAGTTCTCTTGTGATCTTGTATTTCTCTGTGATCTTGTAGTTCTCCTGTGATCTTGTAGTTCTCCTGTTATCTTTTAGTTCTCTTGTGATCTTGTAGTTCTCTGTGATCTTGTAGTTGTCCTTATTGTAGTTCTCTTGTGAACTTGTAGTTCTCCTTATTGTAGTTCTCTTGTGATCTTGTAGTTCTCCTGTTATCTTGTAGTTCTCCTTTGATCTTGTAGTTCTCTTGTGATCTTGTAGTTCTCCTGTGATCTTGTAGTTCTCATGTGATCTTGTAGTTCTCATGTGATCTTGTAGTTCTCTTGTGATCTTCTTGTGATCTTGTAGTTCTCTTGTGATCTTGTAGTTCTCATGTGATCTTGTAGTTCTCTTGTGATCTTCTTGTGATCTTGTAGTTCTCTTGTGATCTTGTAGTTCTCATGTGATCTTGTAGTTCTCCTATGATCTTGTAGTTCTCCTGTGATCTTGTAGTTCTCTTGTGATCTTGTAGTTCTCCTGTGATCTTGTAGTTCTCATGTGATCTTGTAGTTCGCTTGTGATCTTGTAGTTCTCATGTGATCTTGTAGTTGTCTTATGATCTTGTAGTTCTCATGTGATTTTGTAGTTTTCTTGTGATCTTGTAGTTCTCATGTGATCTTGTAGTTTTCTTGTGATCTTGTAGTTCTCCTGTGATCTTGTAGTTCTCCTGTGATCTTGTAGTTCTCATGTGATCTTGTAGTTCTCTTGTGATCTTCTTTTGATCTTGTAGTTCTCTTGTGATCTTGTAGTTCTCATGTGATCTTGTAGTTCTCTTGTGATCTTCTTGTGATCTTGTAGTTCTCTTGTGATCTTGTAGTTCTCTTGTGATCTTGTAGTTCTCATGTGATCTTGTAGTTCTCCTGTGATCTTGTAGTTCTCATGTGATCTTGTAGTTCTCATGTGATCTTGTAGTTCTCCTGTGATCTTGTAGTTCTCATGTGATCTTGTAGTTCTCCTTATTGTAGTTCTCTTGTGATCTTGTAGTTCTCTTGTGATCTTGTAGTTCTCCTTATTGTAGTTCTCTTGTGATCTTGTAGTTCTCCTGTTATCTTGTAGTTCTCCTTTGATCTTGTAGTTCTCTTGTGATCTTGTAGTTCTCCTGTGATCTTGTAGTTCTCATGTGATCTTGTCATTCTCATGTGATCTTGTAGTTCTCTTGTGATCTTGTAGTTCTCTGTGATCTTGTAGTTGTCCTTATTGTAGTTCTCTTGTGATCTTGTAGTTCTCCTTATTGTAGTTCTCTTGTGATCTTGTAGTTCTCCTGTTATCTTGTAGTTCTCCTTTGATCTTGTAGTTCTCTTGTGATCTTGTAGTTCTCCTGTGATCTTGTAGTTCTCATGTGATCTTGTAGTTCTCATGTGATCTTGTAGTTCTCTTGTGATCTTCTTGTGATCTTGTAGTTCTCTTGTGATCTTGTAGTTCTCATGTGATCTTGTAGTTCTCTTGTGATCTTCTTGTGATCTTGTAGTTCTCTTGTGATCTTGTAGTTCTCATGTGATCTTGTAGTTCTCCTATGATCTTGTAGTTCTCCTGTGATCTTGTAGTTCTCTTGTGATCTTGCAGTTCTCCTGTGATCTTGTAGTTCTCATGTGATCTTGTAGTTCGCTTGTGATCTTGTAGTTCTCATGTGATCTTGTAGTTGTCTTATGATCTTGTAGTTCTCATGTGATTTTGTAGTTTTCTTGTGATCTTGTAGTTCTCATGTGATCTTGTAGTTTTCTTGTGATCTTGTAGTTCTCTTGTGATCTTGTAGTTCTCCTGTGATCTTGTAGTTCTCATGTGATCTTGTAGTTCTCTTGTGATCTTCTTTTGATCTTGTAGTTCTCTTGTGATCTTGTAGTTCTCATGTGATCTTGTAGTTCTCTTGTGATCTTCTTGTGATCTTGTAGTTCTCTTGTGATCTTGTAGTTCTCTTGTGATCTTGTAGTTCTCATGTGATCTTGTAGTTCTCCTGTGATCTTGTAGTTCTCATGTGATCTTGTAGTTCTCATGTGATCTTGTAGTTCTCCTGTGATCTTGTAGTTCTCATGTGATCTTGTAGTTCTCCTTATTGTAGTTCTCTTGTGATCTTGTAGTTCTCTTGTGATCTTGTAGTTCTCCTTATTGTAGTTCTCTTGTGATCTTGTAGTTCTCCTGTTATCTTGTAGTTCTCCTTTGATCTTGTAGTTCTCTTGTGATCTTGTAGTTCTCCTGTGATCTTGTAGTTCTAATGTGATCTTGTCGTTCTCATGTGATCTTGTAGTTCTCTTGTGATCTTCTTGTGATCTTGTAGTTCTCTTGTGATCTTGTAGTTCTCATGTGATCTTGTAGTTCTCTTGTGATCTTCTTGTGATCTTGTAGTTCTCTTGTGATCTTTACCTGCAGCCGTTACAGTCTGTTTACCTGCAGACGTTACAGTCTGTTTACCTGCTGCAGACGTTACTGTCTGTTTACCCGCTGCAGACGTTACAGTCTGTTTACCTGCTGCAGACGTTACAGTCTGTTTACCTGCTGCAGAGGTTACAGTCTGTTTACCCGCTGCAGAAGTTACAATCTGTTTACCTGCAGACGTTACAGTCTGTTTACCTGCTTCAGACGTTAATGTCTGTTTACCTGCTGCAGACGTTACTGTCTGTTTACCTGCTGCAGACGTTACAGTCTGTTTACCTGCTGCAGACGTTACAGTCTGTTTACCAGCTGCAGACGTTACAATCTGTTTACCCGCTGCAAAAGTTACAGTCTGTTTACCTGCAGACGATACAGTCTGTTTACCTGCAGACGTTACAGTCTGTTTACCTGCTGCAGACGTTACTGTCTGTTTACCCGCTGCAGACGTTACAGTCTGTTTACCTGCAGACGTTACAGTCTGTTTACCTGCTGAGCAGTTACAGTCTGTTTACCTGCTGCAGACGTTACTGTCTGTTTACCCGCTGCAGACGTTACAGTCTGTTTACCTGCTGCAGACGATACAGTCTGTTTACCTGCTGCAGACGTTACAGTCTGTTTAACCGCTGCAGACGTTACAGTCTGTTTACCAGCTGCAGACGTTACAATCTGTTTACCCGCTGCAAAAGTTACAGTCTGTTTACCTGCAGACGATACAGTCTGTTTACCTGCAGACGTTACAGTCTGTTTACCTGCTGCAGACGTTACTGTCTGTTTACCCGCTGCAGACGTTACAGTCTGTTTACCTGCAGACGTTACAGTCTGTTTACCTGCTGAGCAGTTACAGTCTGTTTACCTGCTGCAGACGTTACTGTCTGTTTACCCGCTGCAGACGTTACAGTCTGTTTACCTGCTGCAGACGATACAGTCTGTTTACCTGCTGCAGACGTTACAGTCTGTTTAACCGCTGCAGACGTTACAGTCTGTTTACCTGCAGACGTTACAGTCTGTTTACCTGCAGACGTTACAGTCTGTTTACCTGCTGAACAGTTACAGTCTGTTTACGTGCTGCAGACGTTACTGTCTGTTTACCCGCTGCAGACGTTACAGTCTGTTTACCTGCTGCAGACGTTACTGTCTGTTTACCCGCTGCAGACGTTACAGTCTGTTTAACCGCTGCAGACGTTACAGTCTGTTTACCTGCAGACGTTACAGTCTGTTTACCTGCTGCAGACGTTACAGTCTGTTTACCTGCAGACGTTACAGTCTGTTTACCTGCTGCAGACGTTACTGTCTGTTTACCCGCTGCAGACGTTACAGTCTGTTTACCTGCAGACGATACAGTCTGTTTACCTGCTGAACAGTTACAGTCTGTTTACCTGCTGCAGACGTTACAGTCTGTTTAACCGCTGCAGACGTTACAGTCTGTTTACCTGCAGACGTTACAGTCTGTTTACCTGCTGCAGACGTTACAGTCTGTTTACCTGCAGACGTTACAGTCTGTTTACCTGCTGCAGACGTTACAGTCTGTTTACCCGCTGCAGACGTTACTGTCTGTTCACCCACTGCAGACATTACAGTCTGTTTACCTGCTGCAGACGTTACAGTCTGTTTAACCGCTGCAGACGTTACAGTCTGTTTACCTGCTGCAGACGTTACAGTCTGTTTACCCGCTGCAGACGTTACTGTCTGTTCACCCGCTGCAGTCGTTACAGTCTGTTTACCTGCTGCAGACGTTAAAGTCTGTTTACCTGCTGCAGACGTTACAGTCTGTTTACCTGCTGCAGACGTTACAGTCTGTTTACCTGCAGACGTTAAAGTCTGTTTACCTGCTTCAGACGTTAATGTCTGTTTACCCGCTGCAGACGTAACTGTCTGTTTACCTGCTGCAGACGTTACAGTCTGTTTACCTGCTGCAGACGTTACAGTCTGTTTACCCGCTGCAGACGTTACAATCTGTTTACCCGCTGCAGACGTAAAAATCTGTTTACCCGCTGCAGACGTTACAGTCTGTTTACCCGCTGCAGAAGTTACAGTCTGTTTACCTGCAGACGTTACAGTCTGTTTACCTGCAGACGTGACAGTCTGTTTACCTGCTGCAGACGTTACTGTCTGTTTACCCGCTGCAGACGTTACAGTCTGTTTACCTGCAGACGTTACAGTCTGTTTACCTGCTGAACAGTTACAGTCTGTTTAACTGCTGCAGACGTTACAGTCTGTTTAACCGCTGCAGACGTTACAGTCTGTTTACCTGCAGACGTTACAGTCTGTTTACCTGCTGCAGACGTTACAGTCTGTTTACCTGCAGACGTTACAGTCTGTTTACCTGCTGCAGACGTTACAGTCTGTTTACCCGCTGCAGACGTTACTGTCTGTTCACCCGCTGCAGACATTACAGTCTGTTTACCTGCTGCAGACGTTACAGTCTGTTTAACCGCTGCAGACGTTACAGTCTGTTTACCTGCTGCAGACGTTACTGTCTGTTCACCCAATGCAGACATTACAGTCTGTTTACCTGCTGCAGACGTTACAGTCTGTTTAACCGCTGCAGACGTTACAGTCTGTTTACCTGCTGCAGACGTTACAGTCTGTTTACCCGCTGCAGACGTTACTGTCTGTTCACCCGCTGCAGACGTTACAGTCTGTTTACCTGCTGCAGACGTTAAAGTCTGTTTACCTGCTGCAGACGTTACAGTCTGTTTACCTGCTGCAGAAGTTACAGTCTGTTTACCTGCAGACGTTACAGTCTGTTTACCTGCAGACATTACAGTCTGTTTACCTGCTGCAGACGTTACTGTCTGTTTACCCGCTGCAGACGTTACAGTCTGTTTACCTGTTGCAGACGTTACAGTCTGTTTACCTGCTGCAGACGTTACAGTCTGTTTACCCGCTGCAGAAGTTACAGTCTGTTTACCTGCAGACGTTACAGTCTGTTTACCTGCTTCAGACGTTAATGTCTGTTTACCTGCTGCAGACGTAACTGTCTGTTTACCTGCTGCAGACGTTACAGTCTGTTTACCTGCTGCAGACGTTACAGTCTGTTTACCCGCTGCAGACGTTACAATCTGTTTACCCGCTGCAGACGTAAAAATCTGTTTACCCGCTGCAGACGTTACAGTCTGTTTACCCGCTGCAGAAGTTACAGTCTGTTTACCTGCAGACGTTACAATCTGTTTACCTGCAGACGTTACAGTCTGTTTACCTGCTGCAGACGTTACTGTCTGTTTACCTGCTGCAGACGTTACAGTCTGTTTACCTGCTGCAGACGTTACAGTCTGTTTACCTGCTGCAGACGTTACAGTCTGTTTACCCGCTGCAGAAGTTACAGTCTGTTTACCTGCAGACGTTACAGTCTGTTTACCTGCTGAACAGTTACAGTCTGTTTACCTGCTGCAGACGTTACAGTCTGTTTAACCGCTGCAGACGTTACAGTCTGTTTACCTGCAGACGTTACAGTCTGTTTACCTGCTGCAGACGTTACAGTCTGTTTACCTGCAGACGTTACAGTCTGTTTACCTGCTGCAGACGTTACAGTCTGTTTACCCGCTGCAGACGTTACTGTCTGTTCACCCGCTGCAGACATTACAGTCTGTTTACCTGCAGATGTTACAGTCTGTTTACCTGCAGACATTACAGTCTGTTTAACTGCAGACCTTACAGTCTGTTTACCTGCTGCAGACGTTACAGCCTGTTTACCTGCTGCAGACGTTACAGTCTGTTTACCTGCTGCAGACGTTAGAGTCTGTTTACCTGCAGACGTTACAGTCTGTTTACCCGCTGCAGACGTTACAGTCTGTTTACCCGCTGCAGAAGTTACAGTCTGTTTACCTGCAGACGTTACAGTTTGTTTACCTGCTGCAGACGTTACTGTCTGTTTACCCGCTGCAGCAGGTAAACAGACTGTAACGTCTGCAGCGGGTAAACAGACAGTAACGTCTGCAGCAGGTAAACAGACTGTAACTGTTCAGCAGGTAAACAGACTGTAACGTCTGCAGGTAAACAGACTGTAACGTCTGCAGGTAAACAGACTGTAACGTCTGCAGCGGTTAAACAGACTGTAACGTCTGCAGCAGGTAAACAGACTGTATCGTCTGCAGCAGGTAAACAGACTGTAACGTCTGCAGCGGGTAAACAGACAGTAACGTCTGCAGCAGGTAAACAGACTGTAACTGCTCAGCAGGTAAACAGACTGTAACGTCTGCAGGTAAACAGACTGTAACGTCTGCAGCGGGTAAACAGACAGTAACGTCTGCAGCAGGTAAACAGACTGTAACGTCTGCAGGTAAACAGACTGTATCGTCTGCAGGTAAACAGACTGTAACTTCTGCAGCGGGTAAACAGACTGTAACGTCTGCAGCGGGTAAACAGATTGTAACGTCTGCAGCTGGTAAACAGACTGTAACGTCTGCAGCAGGTAAACAGACTGTAACGTCTGCAGCAGGTAAACAGACAGTAACGTCTGCAGCAGGTCAACAGACATTAACGTCTGAAGCAGGTAAACAGACTGTAACGTCTGCAGGTAAACAGATTGTAACTTCTGCAGCGGGTAAACAGACTGTAACCTCTGCAGCGGGTAAACAGACTGTAACGTCTGCAGCGGGTAAACAGATTGTAACGTCTGCAGCTGGTAAACAGACTGTAACGTCTGCAGCAGGTAAACAGACTGTAACGTCTGCAGCAGGTAAACAGACTGTAACGTCTGCAGCAGGTAAACAGACTGTAACGTCTGCAGGTAAACAGACTGTAACGTCTGCAGCGGTTAAACAGACTGTAACGTCTGCAGCAGGTAAACAGACTGTAACGTCTGCAGCAGGTAAACAGACTGTAACGTCTGCAGCGGGTAAACAGACAGTAACGTCTGCAGCAGGTAAACAAACTGTAACGTCTGCAGGTAAACAGACTGTAACTTCTGCAGCGGGTAAACAGACTGTAACTTCTGCAGCGGGTAAACAGACTGTAACGTCTGCAGGTAAACAGACTGTAACGTCTGCAGCAGGTAAACAGACTGTAACGTCTGCAGCAGGTAAACAGGCTGCAACGTCTGCAGCAGGTAAACAGACTGTAAGGTCTGCAGTTAAACAGACTGTAATGTCTGCAGGTAAACAGACTGTAACATCTGCAGGTAAACAGACTGTAATGTCTGCAGCGGGTGAACAGACAGTAACGTCTGCAGCGGGTAAACAGACTGTAACGTCTGCAGCAGGTAAACAGACTGTAACGTCTGCAGGTAAACAGACTGTAACGTCTGCAGCAGGTAAACAGACTGTAACGTCTGCAGCAGGTAAACAGGCTGTAACGTCTGCAGAAGGTAAACAGACTGTAAGGTCTGCAGTTAAACAGACTGTAATGTCTGCAGGTAAACAGACTGTAACATCTGCAGGTAAACAGACTGTAACGTCTGCAGCAGGTAAACAGGCTGTAACGTCTGCAGCAGGTAAACAGACTGTAACGTCTGCAGGTAAACAGACTGTAACGTCTGCAGCAGGTAAACAGACTGTAACGTCTGCAGGTAAACAGACTGTAACGTCTGCAGAGGTTAAACAGACTGTAACGTCTGCAGCGGGTAAACAGACAGTAACGTCTGCAGCAGGTAAACAGACTGTAACGTCTGCAGCGGGAAATCAGACAGTAACGTCTGCAGCAGGTAAACAGACTGTAACTGTTCAGCAGGTAAACAGACTGTAACGTCTGCAGGTAAACAGACTGTAACGTCTGCAGGTAAACAGACTGTAACGTCTGCAGCGGTTAAACAGACTGTAACGTCTGCAGCAGGTAAACAGACTGTATCGTCTGCAGCAGGTAAACAGACTGTAACGTCTGCAGCGGGTAAACAGACAGTAACGTCTGCAGCAGGTAAACAGACTGTAACTGCTCAGCAGGTAAACAGACTGTAACGTCTGCAGGTAAACAGACTGTAACGGCTGCAGCGGGTAAACAGACAGTAACGTCTGCAGCAGGTAAACAGACTGTAACGTCTGCAGGTAAACAGACTGTATCGTCTGCAGGTAAACAGACTGTAACTTCTGCATCGGGTAAACAGATTGTAACGTCTGCAGCTGGTAAACAGACTGTAACGTCTGCAGCAGGTAAACAGACTGTAACGTCTGCAGCAGGTAAACAGACAGTAACGTCTGCAGCAGGTAAACAGACATTAACGTCTGAAGCAGGTAAACAGACTGTAACGTCTGCAGGTAAACAGATTGTAACTTCTGCAGCGGGTAAACAGACTGTAACCTCTGCAGCAGGTAAACAGACTGTAACGTCTGCAGCAGGTAAACAGACTGCAACGTCTGCAGCGGGTAAACAGACAGTAACGTCTGCAGCAGGTAAACAGACTGTAACGTCTGCAGGTAAACAGACTGTAACGGCTGCAGGTAAACAGATAGTAACTTCTGCAGCGGGTAAACAGACTGTAACGTCTGCAGCAGGTAAACAGACTGTAACGTCTGCAGCAGGTAAACAGACTGTAACGTCTGCAGCAGGTAAACAGACTGTAACGTCTGCAGGTAAACAGACTGTAACGTCTGCAGCGGTTAAACAGACTGTAACGTCTGCAGCAGGTAAACAGACTGTAACGTCTGCAGCAGGTAAACAGACTGTAACGTCTGCAGCGGGTAAACAGACAGTAACGTCTGCAGCAGGTAAACAAACTGTAACGTCTGCAGGTAAACAGACTGTAACTTCTGCAGCGGGTAAACAGACTGTAACGTCTGCAGCGGGTAAACAGACTGTAACGTCTGCAGGTAAACAGACTCTAACGTCTGCAGCAGGTAAACAGACTGTAACGTCTGCAGCAGGTAAACAGGCTGTAACGTCTGCAGCAGGTAAACAGACTGTAAGGTCTGCAGTTAAACAGACTGTAATGTCTGCAGGTAAACAGACTGTAACATCTGCAGGTAAACAGACTGTAATGTCTGCAGCGGGTGAACAGACAGTAACGTCTGCAGCGGGTAAACAGACTGTAACGTCTGCAGCAGGTAAACAGACTGTAACGTCTGCAGGTAAACAGACTGTAACGTCTGCAGCAGGTAAACAGACTGTAACGTCTGCAGGTAAACAGACTGTAACGTCTGCAGCGGTTAAACAGACTGTAACGTCTGCAGCAGGTAAACAGACTGTAACTGTTCAGCAGGTAAACAGACTGTAACGTCTGCAGGTAAACAGACTGTAACTTCTGCAGCGGGTAAACAGACTGTAACGTCTGCAGCAGGTAAACAGACTGTAACGTCTGCAGCAGGTAAACAGACTGTAACGTCTGCAGCAGGTAAACAGACAGTAACGTCTGCAGCAGGTAAACAGACTGTAACGTCTGCAGGTAAACAGATTGTAACGTCTGCAGGTAAACAGACTGTAACTTCTGCAGCGGGTAAACAGACTGTAACGTCTGCAGCGGGTAAACAGATTTTTACGTCTGCAGCGGGTAAACAGATTGTAACGTCTGCAGCGGGTAAACAGACTGTAACGTCTGCAGCAGGTAAACAGACTGTAACGTCTGCAGCAGGTAAACAGACAGTTACGTCTGCAGCAGGTAAACAGACATTAACGTCTGAAGCAGGTAAACAGACTGTAACGTCTGCAGGTAAACAGACTGTAACTTCTGCAGCGGGTAAACAGACTGTAACGTCTGCAGCAGGTAAACAGACTGTAACGTCTGCAACAGGTAAACAGACTGTAACGTCTGCAGCGGGTAAACAGACAGTAACGTCTGCAGCAGGTAAACAGACTGTAATGTCTGCAGGTAAACAGACTGTAACGTCTGCAGGTAAACAGACTGTAACTTCTGCAGCAGGTAAACAGACTGTAACGTCTGCAGCAGGTAAACAGACTTTAACGTCTGCAGCAGGTAAACAGACTGTAACGTCTGCAGCGGGTGAACAGACAGTAACGTCTGCAGCGGGTAAACAGACTGTAACGTCTGCAGCAGGTAAACAGACTGTAACGTCTGCAGCGGTTAAACAGACTGTAACGTCTGCAGCAGGTAAACAGACTGTAATGTCTGCATTGGGTGAACAGACAGTAACGTCTGCAGCAGGTAAACAGACTGTAACGTCTGCAGCGGTTAAACAGACTGTAACGTCTGCAGCAGGTAAACAGACTGTAATGTCTGCAGCGGGTGAACAGACAGTAACGTCTGCAGCGGGTAAACAGACTGTAACGTCTGCAGCAGGTAAACAGACTGTAACGTCTGCAGGTAAACAGACTGTAACGTCTGCAGCAGGTAAACAGACTGTAACGTCTGCAGGTAAACAGACTGTAACGTCTGCAGCGGTTAAACAGACTGTAACGTCTGCAGCAGTTAAACAGACTGTAACTGTTCAGCAGGTAAACAGACTGTAACGTCTGCAGGTAAACAGACTGTAACGTCTGCAGCGGGTAAACAGACAGTAACGTCTGCAGCAGGTAAACAGACTGTCACGTCTGCAGGTAAACAGACTGTAACGTCTGCAGGTAAACAGACTGTAACTTCTGCAGCGGGTAAACAGACTGTAACGTCTGCAGCGGGTAAACAGATTTTTACGTCTGCAGCGGGTAAACAGATTGTAACGTCTGCAGCGGGTAAACAGACTGTAACGTCTGCAGCAGGTAAACAGACTGTAACGTCTGCAGCAGGTAAACAGACAGTTACGTCTGCAGCGGGTAAACAGACATTAACGTCTGAAGCAGGTAAACAGACTTTAACGTCTGCAGGTAAACAGACTGTAACGTCTGCAGCAGGTAAACAGACTGTAACGTCTGCAGCAGGTAAACAGACTTTAACGTCTGCAGCAGGTAAACAGACTGTAACGACTGCAGCGGGTGAACAGACAGTAACGTCTGCAGCGGGTAAACAGACTGTAACGTCTGCAGCAGGTAAACAGACTGTAACGTCTGCAGCGGTTAAACAGACTGTAACGTCTGCAGCAGGTAAACAGACTGTAATGTCTGCAGTGGGTGAACAGACAGTAACGTCTGCAGCGGGTAAACAGACTGTAACGTCTGCAGCAGGTAAACAGACTGTAACGTCTGCAGGTAAACAGACTGTAACGTCTGCAGCAGGTAAACAGACTGTAACGTCTGCAGGTAAACAGACTGTAACGTCTGCAGCGGTTAAACAGACTGTAACGTCTGCAGCAGGTAAACAGACTGTAACTGTTCAGCAGGTAAACAGACTGTATCGTCTGCAGGTAAACAGACTGTAACGTCTGCAGCGGGTAAACAGACAGTAACGTCTGCAGCAGGTAAACAGACTGTAACGTCTGCAGGTAAACAGACTGTAACGTCTGCAGCAGGTAAACAGACTGTAACGTCTGCAGGTAAACAGACTGTAACGTCTGCAGCGGTTAAACAGACTGTAACGTCTGCAGCGGGTAAACAGACAGTAACGTCTGCAGCAGGTAAACAGACTGTAACGTCTGCAGCGGGTAAACAGACAGTAACGTCTGCAGCACGTAAACAGACTGTAACTGTTCAGCAGGTAAACAGACTGTAACGTCTGCAGGTAAACAGACTGTAACGTCTGCAGGTAAACAGACTGTAACGTCTGCAGCGGTTAAACAGACTGTAACGTCTGCAGCAGGTAAACAGACTGTATCGTCTGCAGCAGGTAAACAGACTGTAACGTCTGCAGCGGGTAAACAGACAGTAACGTCTGCAGCAGGTAAACAGACTGTAACTGCTCAGCAGGTAAACAGACTGTAACGTCTGCAGGTAAACAGACTGTAACGTCTGCAGCGGGTAAACAGACAGTAACGTCTGCAGCAGGTAAACAGACTGTAACGTCTGCAGGTAAACAGACTGTATCGTCTGCAGGTAAACAGACTGTAACTTTTGCAGCGGGTAAACAGATTGTAACGTCTGCAGCTGGTAAACAGACTGTAACGTCTGCAGCGGTTAAACAGACTGTAACGTCTGCAGCAGGTAAACAGACTGTATCGTCTGCAGCAGGTAAACAGACTGTAACGTCTGCAGCGGGTAAACAGACAGTAACGTCTGCAGCAGGTAAACAGACTGTAACTGCTCAGCAGGTAAACAGACTGTAACGTCTGCAGGTAAACAGACTGTAACGTCTGCAGCGGGTAAACAGACAGTAACGTCTGCAGCAGGTAAACAGACTGTAACGTCTGCAGGTAAACAGACTGTATCGTCTGCAGGTAAACAGACTGTAACTTTTGCAGCGGGTAAACAGATTGTAACGTCTGCAGCTGGTAAACAGACTGTAACGTCTGCAGCAGGTAAACAGACTGTAACGTCTGCAGCAGGTAAACAGACAGTAACGTCTGCAGCAGGTAAACAGACATTAACGTCTGAAGCAGGTAAACAGACTGTAACGTCTGCAGGTAAACAGATTGTAACTTCTGCAGCGGGTAAACAGACTGTAACCTCTGCAGCAGGTAAACAGACTGTAACGTCTGCAGCAGGTAAACAGACTGTAACGTCTGCAGCGGGTAAACAGACAGTAACGTCTGCAGCAGGTAAACAGACTGTAACGTCTGCAGGTAAACAGACTGTAACGGCTGCAGGTAAACAGACTGTAACTTCTGCAGCGGGTAAACAGACTGTAACATCTGCAGCAGGTAAACAGACTGTAACGTCTGCAGCAGGTAAACAGACTGTAACGTCTGCAGCAGGTAAACAGACTGTAACGTCTGCAGGTAAACAGACTGTAACGTCTGCAGCAGGTAAACAGACTGTAACGTCTGCAGCAGGTAAACAGGCTGTAACGTCTGCAGCAGGTAAACAGACTGTAAGGTCTGCAGTTAAACAGACTGTAATGTCTGCAGGTAAACAGACTGTAACATCTGCAGGTAAACAGACTGTAATGTCTGCAGCGGGTGAACAGACAGTAACGTCTGCAGCGGGTAAACAGACTGTAACGTCTGCAGCAGGTAAACAGACTGTAACGTCTGCAGGTAAACAGACTGTAACGTCTGCAGCAGGTAAACAGACTGTAACGTCTGCAGGTAAACAGACTGTAACGTTTGCAGCGGTTAAACAGACTGTATGTCTGCAGCAGGTAAACAGACTGTAACTGTTCAGCAGGTAAACAGACTGTAACGTCTGCAGGTAAACAGACTGTAACGTCTGCAGCAGGTAAACAGACAGTATCGTCTGCAGCAGGTAAACAGACTGTAACGTCTGCAGGTAAACAGACTGTAACGTCTGCAGGTAAACAGACTGTAACTTCTGCAGCGGGTAAACAGACTGTAACGTCTGCAGCGGGTAAACAGATTTTTACGTCTGCAGTGGGTAAACAGATTGTAACGTCTGCAGCGGGTAAACAGACTGTAACGTCTGCAGCAGGTAAACAGACTGTAACGTCTGCAGCAGGTAAACAGACAGTTACGTCTGCAGCAGGTAAACAGACATTAACGTCTGAAGCGGGTAAACAGACTGTAACGTCTGCAGCAGGTAAACAGACTGTAACGTCTGCAGCAGGTAAACAGACTGTAACGTCTGCAGCGGGTAAACAGACAGTAACGTCTGCAGCAGGTAAACAGACTGTAACTGCTCAGCAGGTAAACAGACTGTAACGTCTGCAGGTAAACAGACTGTAACGTCTGCAGCGGGTAAACAGACAGTAACGTCTGCAGCAGGTAAACAGACTGTAACGTCTGCAGGTAAACAGACTGTATCGTCTGCAGGTAAACAGACTGTAACTTTTGCAGCGGGTAAACAGATTGTAACGTCTGCAGCTGGTAAACAGACTGTAACGTCTGCAGCAGGTAAACAGACTGTAACGTCTGCAGCAGGTAAACAGACAGTAACGTCTGCAGCAGGTAAAGAGACATTAACGTCTGAAGCAGGTAAACAGACTGTAACGTCTGCAGGTAAACAGATTGTAACTTCTGCAGCGGGTAAACAGACTGTAACCTCTGCAGCAGGTAAACAGACTGTAACGTCTGCAGCAGGTAAACAGACTGTAACGTCTGCAGCGGGTAAACAGACAGTAACGTCTGCAGCAGGTAAACAGACTGTAACGTCTGCAGGTAAACAGACTGTAACATCTGCAGGTAAACAGACTGTAACGTCTGAAGCAGGTAAACAGACTGTAACGTCTGCAGGTAAACAGACTGTAACGGCTGCAGGTAAACAGACTGTAACTTCTGCAGCGGGTAAACAGACTGTAACGTCTGCAGCAGGTAAACAGACTGTAACGTCTGCAGCAGGTAAACAGACTGTAACGTCTGCAGCAGGTAAACAGACTGTAACGTCTGCAGGTAAACAGACTGTAACGTCTGCAGCAGGTAAACAGACTGTAACGTCTGCAGCAGGTAAACAGGCTGTAACGTCTGCAGCAGGTAAACAGACTGTAAGGTCTGCAGTTAAACAGACTGTAATGTCTGCAGGTAAACAGACTGTAACATCTGCAGGTAAACAGACTGTAACGTCTGAAGCAGGTAAACAGACTGTAACGTCTGCAGGTAAACAGACTGTAACTTCTGCAGCGGGTAAACAGACTGTAACGTCTGCAGCAGGTAAACAGACTGTAACGTCTGCAACAGGTAAACAGACTGTAACGTCTGCAGCGGGTAAACAGACAGTAACGTCTGCAGCAGGTAAACAGACTGTAATGTCTGCAGGTAAACAGACTGTAACGTCTGCAGGTAAACAGACTGTAACTTCTGCAGCGGGTAAACAGACTGTAACGTCTGCAGCGGGTAAACAGACTGTAACGTCTGCAGCGGGTAAACAGACTGTAACGTCTGCAGCAGGTAAACAGACTGTAACGTCTGCAGCAGGTAAACAGACTTTAACGTCTGCAGCAGGTAAACAGACTGTAACGTCTGCAGCGGGTGAACAGACAGTAACGTCTGCAGCGGGTAAACAGACTGTAACGTCTGCAGCAGGTAAACAGACTGTAACGTCTGCAGCGGTTAAACAGACTGTAACGTCTGCAGCAGGTAAACAGACTGTAATGTCTGCATTGGGTGAACAGACAGTAACGTCTGCAGCAGGTAAACAGACTGTAACGTCTGCAGCGGTTAAACAGACTGTAACGTCTGCAGCAGGTAAACAGACTGTAATGTCTGCAGCGGGTGAACAGACAGTAACGTCTGCAGCGGGTAAACAGACTGTAACGTCTGCAGCAGGTAAACAGACTGTAACGTCTGCAGGTAAACAGACTGTAACGTCTGCAGCAGGTAAACAGACTGTAACGTCTGCAGGTAAACAGACTGTAACGTCTGCAGCGGTTAAACAGACTGTAACGTCTGCAGCAGGTAAACAGACTGTAACTGTTCAGCAGGTAAACAGACTGTAACGTCTGCAGGTAAACAGACTGTAACGTCTGCAGCGGGTAAACAGACAGTAACGTCTGCAGCAGGTAAACAGACTGTAACGTCTGCAGGTAAACAGACTGTAACGTCTGCAGGTAAACAGACTGTAACTTCTGCAGCGGGTAAACAGACTGTAACGTCTGCAGCGGGTAAACAGATTTTTACGTCTGCAGCGGGTAAACAGATTGTAACGTCTGCAGCGGGTAAACAGACTGTAACGTCTGCAGCAGGTAAACAGACTGTAACGTCTGCAGCAGGTAAACAGACAGTTACGTCTGCAGCAGGTAAACAGACATTAACGTCTGAAGCAGGTAAACAGACTGTAACGTCTGCAGGTAAACAGACTGTAACGTCTGCAGCAGGTAAACAGACTGTAACGTCTGCAGCAGGTAAACAGACTTTAACGTCTGCAGCAGGTAAACAGACTGTAACGACTGCAGCGGGTGAACAGACAGTAACGTCTGCAGCGGGTAAACAGACTGTAACGTCTGCAGCAGGTAAACAGACTGTAACGTCTGCAGCGGTTAAACAGACTGTAACGTCTGCAGCAGGTAAACAGACTGTAATGTCTGCAGTGGGTGAACAGACAGTAACGTCTGCAGCGGGTAAACAGACTGTAACGTCTGCAGCAGGTAAACAGACTGTAACGTCTGCAGGTAAACAGACTGTAACGTCTGCAGCAGGTAAACAGACTGTAACGTCTGCAGGTAAACAGACTGTAACGTCTGCAGCAGTTAAACAGACTGTAACGTCTGCAGCAGGTAAACAGACTGTAACTGTTCAGCAGGTAAACAGACTGTATCGTCTGCAGGTAAACAGACTGTAACGTCTGCAGCGGGTAAACAGACTGTAACGTCTGCAGCAGGTAAACAGACTGTAACGTCTGCAGGTAAACAGACTGTAACGTCTGCAGCAGGTAAACAGACTGTAACGTCTGCAGGTAAACAGACTGTAACGTCTGCAGCGGTTAAACAGACTGTAACGTCTGCAGCGGGTAAACAGACAGTAACGTCTGCAGCAGGTAAACAGACTGTAACGTCTGCAGCGGGTAAACAGACAGTAACGTCTGCAGCAGGTAAACAGACTGTAACTGTTCAGCAGGTAAACAGACTGTAACGTCTGCAGGTAAACAGACTGTAACGTCTGCAGGTAAACAGACTGTAACGTCTGCAGCGGTTAAACAGACTGTAACGTCTGCAGCAGGTAAACAGACTGTATCGTCTGCAGCAGGTAAACAGACTGTAATGTCTGCAGCGGGTAAACAGACAGTAACGTCTGCAGCAGGTAAACAGACTGTAACTGCTCAGCAGGTAAACAGACTGTAACGTCTGCAGGTAAACAGACTGTAACGTCTGCAGCGGGTAAACAGACAGTAACGTCTGCAGCAGGTAAACAGACTGTAACGTCTGCAGGTAAACAGACTGTAAAGTCTGCAGGTAAACAGACTGTAACTTTTGCAGCGGGTAAACAGATTGTAACGTCTGCAGCTGGTAAACAGACTGTAACGTCTGCAGCAGGTAAACAGACTGTAACGTCTGCAGCAGGTAAACAGACAGTAACGTCTGCAGCAGGTAAACAGACATTAACGTCTGAAGCAGGTAAACAGACTGTAACGTCTGCAGGTAAACAGATTGTAACTTCTGCAGCGGGTAAACAGACTGTAACCTCTGCAGCAGGTAAACAGACTGTAACGTCTGCAGCAGGTAAACTGACTGTAACGTCTGCAGCGGGTAAACAGACAGTAACGTCTGCAGCAGGTAAACAGACTGTAACGTCTGCAGGTAAACAGACTGTAACGGCTGCAGGTAAACAGACTGTAACTTCTGCAGCGGGTAAACAGACTGTAACGTCTGCAGCAGGTAAACAGACTGTAACGTCTGCAGCAGGTAAACAGACTGTAACGTCTGCAGCAGGTAAACAGACTGTAACGTCTGCAGGTAAACAGACTGTAACGTCTGCAGCAGGTAAACAGACTGTAACGTCTGCAGCAGGTAAACAGGCTGTAACGTCTGCAGCAGGTAAACAGACTGTAAGGTCTGCAGTTAAACAGACTGTAATGTCTGCAGGTAAACAGACTGTAACATCTGCAGGTAAACAGACTGTAATGTCTGCAGCGGGTGAACAGACAGTAACGTCTGCAGCGGGTAAACAGACTGTAACGTCTGCAGCAGGTAAACAGACTGTAACGTCTGCAGGTAAACAGACTGTAACGTCTGCAGCAGGTAAACAGACTGTAACGTCTGCAGGTAAACAGACTGTAACGTCTGCAGCGGTTAAACAGACTGTATGTCTGCAGCAGGTAAACAGACTGTAACTGTTCAGCAGGTAAACAGACTGTAACGTCTGCAGGTAAACAGACTGTAACGTCTGCAGCAGGTAAACAGACAGTAACGTCTGCAGCAGGTAAACAGACTGTAACGTCTGCAGGTAAACAGACTGTAACGTCTGCAGGTAAACAGACTGTAACTTCTGCAGCGGGTAAACAGACTGTAACGTCTGCAGCGGGTAAACAGATTTTTACGTCTGCAGCGGGTAAACAGATTGTAACGTCTGCAGCGGGTAAACAGACTGTAACGTCTGCAGCAGGTAAACAGACTGTAACGTCTGCAGCAGGTAAACAGACAGTTACGTCTGCAGCAGGTAAACAGACATTAACGTCTGAAGCAGGTAAACAGACTGTAACGTCTGCAGGTAAACAGACTGTAACTTCTGCAGCGGGTAAACAGACTGTAACGTCTGCAGCAGGTAAACAGACTGTAACGTCTGCAGCAGGTAAACAGACTGTAACGTCTGCAGCGGGTAAACAGACAGTAACGTCTGCAGCAGGTAAACAGACTGTAATGTCTGCAGGTAAACAGACTGTAACGTCTGCAGGTAAACAGACTGTAACTTCTGCAGCGGGTAAACAGACTGTAACGTCTGCAGCGGGTAAACAGACTGTAACGTCTGCAGCAGGTAAACAGACTGTAACGTCTGCAGCAGGTAAACAGACTTTAACGTCTGCAGCAGGTAAACAGACTGTGACGTCTGCAGCGGGTGAACAGACAGTAACGTCTGCAGCGGGTAAACAGACTGTAACGTCTGCAGCAGGTAAACAGACTGTAACGTCTGCAGCGGTTAAACAGACTGTAACGTCTGCAGCAGGTAAACAGACTGTAATGTCTGCAGCGGGTGAACAGACAGTAACGTCTGCAGCGGGTAAACAGACTGTAACGTCTGCAGCAGGTAAACAGACTGTAACGTCTGCAGGTAAACAGACTGTAACGTCTGCAGCAGGTAAACAGACTGTAACGTCTGCAGCAGGTAAACAGACTATAACGTCTGCAGGTAAACAGACTGTATCGTCTGCAGGTAAACAGACTGTAACTTTTGCAGCGGGTAAACAGATTGTAACGTCTGCAGCTGGTAAACAGACTGTAACGTCTGCAGCAGGTAAACAGACTGTAACGTCTGCAGCAGGTAAACAGACAGTAACGTCTGCAGCAGGTAAACAGACATTAACGTCTGAAGCAGGTAAACAGACTGTAACGTCTGCAGGTAAACAGATTGTAACTTCTGCAGCGGGTAAACAGACTGTAACCTCTGCAGCAGGTAAACAGACTGTAACGTCTGCAGCAGGTAAACAGACTGTAACGTCTGCAGCGGGTAAACAGACAGTAACGTCTGCAGCAGGTAAACAGACTGTAACGTCTGCAGGTAAACAGACTGTAACGGCTGCAGGTAAACAGACTGTAACTTCTGCAGCGGGTAAACAGACTGTAACGTCTGCAGCAGGTAAACAGACTGTAACGTCTGCAGCAGGTAAACAGACTGTAACGTCTGCAGCAGGTAAACAGACTGTAACGTCTGCAGGTAAACAGACTGTAACGTCTGCAGCAGGTAAACAGACTGTAACGTCTGCAGCAGGTAAACAGGCTGTAACGTCTGCAGCAGGTAAACAGACTGTAAGGTCTGCAGTTAAACAGACTGTAATGTCTGCAGGTAAACAGACTGTAACATCTGCAGGTAAACAGACTGTAATGTCTGCAGCGGGTGAACAGACAGTAACGTCTGCAGCGGGTAAACAGACTGTAACGTCTGCAGCAGGTAAACAGACTGTAACGTCTGCAGGTAAACAGACTGTAACGTCTGCAGCAGGTAAACAGACTGTAACGTCTGCAGGTAAACAGACTGTAACGTCTGCAGCGGTTAAACAGACTGTATGTCTGCAGCAGGTAAACAGACTGTAACTGTTCAGCAGGTAAACAGACTGTAACGTCTGCAGGTAAACAGACTGTAACGTCTGCAGCAGGTAAACAGACAGTAACGTCTGCAGCAGGTAAACAGACTGTAACGTCTGCAGGTAAACAGACTGTAACGTCTGCAGGTAAACAGACTGTAACTTCTGCAGCGGGTAAAAAGACTGTAACGTCTGCAGCGGGTAAACAGATTTTTACGTCTGCAGCGGGTAAACAGATTGTAACGTCTGCAGCAGGTAAACAGACTGTAACGTCTGCAGCAGGTAAACAGACAGTTACGTCTGCAGCAGGTAAACAGACATTAACGTCTGAAGCAGGTAAACAGACTGTAACTTCTGCAGGTAAACAGACTGTAACGTCTGCAGCAGGTAAACAGACTGTAACGTCTGCAGCAGGTAAACAGACTTTAACGTCTGCAGCAGGTAAACAGACTGTAACGACTGCAGCGGGTGAACAGACAGTAACGTCTGCAGCGGGTAAACAGACTGTAACGTCTGCAGCAGGTAAACAGACTGTAACGTCTGCAGCGGTTAAACAGACTGTAACGTCTGCAGCAGGTAAACAGACTGTAATGTCTGCAGTGGGTGAACAGACAGTAACGTCTGCAGCGGGTAAACAGACTGTAACGTCTGCAGCAGGTAAACAGACTGTAACGTCTGCAGGTAAACAGACTGTAACGTCTGCAGGTAAACAGACTGTAACTTCTGCAGCGGGTAAACAGACTGTAACGTCTGCAGCGGGTAAACAGACTGTATCGTCTGCAGCAGGTAAACAGACTGTAACGTCTGCAGGTAAACAGACTGTAACTTCTGCAGCGGGTAAACAGACTGTAACTTCTGCAGCGGGTAAAAAGACTGTAACGTCTGCAGCGGGTAAACAGACTGTAACGTCTGCAGCAGGTAAACAGACTGTAACGTCTGCAGCGGGTAAAAAGACAGTAACGTCTGCAGCAGGTAAACAGACTGTAATGTCTGCAGGTAAACAGACTGTAACAACTGCAGGTAAACAGACTGTAACGTCTGCAGCAGGTAAACAGACTGTAAGGTCTGCAGTTAAACAGACTGTAAGGTCTGCAGGTAAACAGACTGTAACGTCTGCAGCAGGTAAACAGACTGTAGCGTCTGCAGCAGGTAAACAGACTGTAACGTCTGCAGCGGGTGAACAGACAGTAACGTCTGCAGCGGGTAAACAGACTGTAACGTCTGCAGCAGGTAAACAGACTGTAACGTCTGCAGCGGGTAAACAGACTGTAACGTCTGCAGGTAAAGAGACTGTAACGTCTGCAGGTAAACAGACTGTAATGTCTGCAGGTAAACAGACTGTATCGTCTGCAGCAGGTAAACAGACTGTAACGTCTGCAGCGGGTAAACAGACAGTAACGTCTGCAGCAGGTAAACAGACTGTAACGTCTGCAGCGGGTAAACAGACAGTAACGTCTGCAGCAGGTAAACAGACTGTAACTGTTCAGCAGGTAAACAGACTGTAACGTCTGCAGGTAAACAGACTGTAACGTCTGCAGGTAAACAGACTGTAACGTCTGCAGCGGTTAAACAGACTGTAACGTCTGCAGCAGGTAAACAGACTGTATCGTCTGCAGCAGGTAAACAGACTGTAACGTCTGCAGCGGGTAAACAGACAGTAACGTCTGCAGCAGGTAAACAGACTGTAACTGCTCAGCAGGTAAACAGACTGTAACGTCTGCAGGTAAACAGACTGTAACGTCTGCAGCGGGTAAACAGACAGTAACGTCTGCAGCAGGTAAACAGACTATAACGTCTGCAGGTAAACAGACTGTATCGTCTGCAGGTAAACAGACTGTAACTTTTGCAGCGGGTAAACAGATTGTAACGTCTGCAGCTGGTAAACAGACTGTAACGTCTGCAGCAGGTAAACAGACTGTAACGTCTGCAGCAGGTAAACAGACAGTAACGTCTGCAGCAGGTAAACAGGCTGTAACGTCTGCAGCAGGTAAACAGACTGTAAGGTCTGCAGTTAAACAGACTGTAATGTCTGCAGGTAAACAGACTGTAACATCTGCAGGTAAACAGACTGTAATGTCTGCAGCGGGTGAACAGACAGTAACGTCTGCAGCGGGTAAACAGACTGTAACGTCTGCAGCAGGTAAACAGACTGTAACGTCTGCAGGTAAACAGACTGTAACGTCTGCAGCAGGTAAACAGACTGTAACGTCTGCAGGTAAACAGACTGTAACGTCTGCAGCGGTTAAACAGACTGTATGTCTGCAGCAGGTAAACAGACTGTAACTGTTCAGCAGGTAAACAGACTGTAACGTCTGCAGGTAAACAGACTGTAACGTCTGCAGCAGGTAAACAGACAGTAACGTCTGCAGCAGGTAAACAGACTGTAACGTCTGCAGGTAAACAGACTGTAACGTCTGCAGGTAAACAGACTGTAACTTCTGCAGCGGGTAAAAAGACTGTAACGTCTGCAGCGGGTAAACAGATTTTTACGTCTGCAGCGGGTAAACAGATTGTAACGTCTGCAGCGGGTAAACAGACTGTAACGTCTGCAGCAGGTAAACAGACTGTAACGTCTGCAGCAGGTAAACAGACAGTTACGTCTGCAGCAGGTAAACAGACATTAACGTCTGAAGCAGGTAAACAGACTGTAACGTCTGCAGGTAAACAGACTGTAACGTCTGCAGCAGCTAAACAGACTGTAACGTCTGCAGCGGGTAAACAGACAGTAACGTCTGCAGCAGGTAAACAGACTGTAATGTCTGCAGGTAAACAGACTGTAACGTCTGCAGGTAAACAGACTGTAACTTCTGCAGCGGGTAAACAGACTGTAACGTCTGCAGCGGGTAAACAGACTGTAACGTCTGCAGCAGGTAAACAGACTGTAACGTCTGCAGCAGGTAAACAGACTGTAACGTCTGCAGCAGGTAAACAGACTGTAACGTCTGCAGGTAAACAGACTGTAACGTCTGCAGCGGTTAAACAGACTGTAACGTCTGCAGCAGGAAAACAGACTGTAACTGTTCAGCAGGTAAACAGACTGTAACGTCTGCAGGTAAACAGACTGTAACGTCTGCAGCGGGTAAACAGACAGTAACGTCTGCAGCAGGTAAACAGACTGTAACGTCTGCAGGTAAACAGACTGTAACGTCAGCAGGTAAACAGACTGTAACTTCTGCAGCGGGTAAACAGACTGTAACGTCTGCAGCGGGTAAACAGATTTTTACGTCTGCAGCGGGTAAACAGATTGTAACGTCTGCAGCAGGTAAACAGACTGTAACGTCTGCAGCAGGTAAACAGACAGTTACGTCTGCAGCAGGTAAACAGACATTAACGTCTGAAGCAGGTAAACAGACTGTAACGTCTGCAGGTAAACAGACTGTAACGTCTGCAGCAGGTAAACAGACTGTAACGTCTGCAGCAGGTAAACAGACTTTAACGTCTGCAGCAGGTAAACAGACTGTAACGACTGCAGCGGGTGAACAGACAGTAACGTCTGCAGCGGGTAAACAGACTGTAACGTCTGCAGCAGGTAAACAGACTGTAACGTCTGCAGCGGTTAAACAGACTGTAAAGTCTGCAGCAGGTAAACAGACTGTAATGTCTGCAGTGGGTGAACAGACAGTAACGTCTGCAGCGGGTAAACAGACTGTAACGTCTGCAGCAGGTAAACAGACTGTAACGTCTGCAGGTAAACAGACTGTAACGTCTGCAGCAGGTAAACAGACTGTAACGTCTGCAGGTAAACAGACTGTAACGTCTGCAGCGGTTAAACAGACTGTAACGTCTGCAGCAGGTAAACAGACTGTAACTGTTCAGCAGGTAAACAGACTGTATCGTCTGCAGGTAAACAGACTGTAACGTCTGCAGCGGGTAAACAGACAGTAACGTCTGCAGCAGGTAAACAGACTGTAACGTCTGCAGGTAAACAGACTGTAACGTCTGCAGGTAAACAGACTGTAACTTCTGCAGCGGGTAAACAGACTGTAACGTCTGCAGCGGGTAAACAGATTTTTACGTCTGCAGCGGGTAAACAGATTGTAACGTCTGCAGCGGGTAAACAGACTGTAACGTCTGCAGCAGGTAAACAGACTGTAACGTCTGCAGCAGGTAAACAGACAGTTACGTCTGCAGCAGGTAAACAGACATTAACGTCTGAAGCAGGTAAACAGACTGTAACGTCTGCAGGTAAACAGACTGTAACTTCTGCAGCGGGTAAACAGACTGTAACGTCTGCAGCAGGTAAACAGACTGTAACGTCTGCAGCAGGTAAACAGACTGTAACGTCTGCAGCGGGTAAACAGACAGTAACGTCTGCAGCAGGTAAACAGACTGTAACGTCTGCAGGTAAACAGACTGTAACGTCTGCAGGTAAACAGACTGTAACTTCTGCAGCGGGTAAACAGACTGTAACGTCTGCAGCGGGTAAACAGACTGTATCGTCTGCAGCAGGTAAACAGACTGTAACGTCTGCAGGTAAACAGACTGTAACTTCTGCAGCGGGTAAACAGACTGTAACTTCTGCAGCGGGTAAAAAGACTGTAACGTCTGCAGCGGGTAAACAGACTGTAACGTCTGCAGCAGGTAAACAGACTGTAACGTCTGCAGCGGGTAAAAAGACAGTAACGTCTGCAGCAGGTAAACAGACTGTAATGTCTGCAGGTAAACAGACTGTAACATCTGCAGGTAAACAGACTGTAACGTCTGCAGCAGGTAAACAGACTGTAAGGTCTGCAGTTAAACAGACTGTAAGGTCTGCAGGTAAACAGACTGTAACGTCTGCAGCAGGTAAACAGACTGTAGCGTCTGCAGCAGTTAAACAGACTGTAACGTCTGCAGCGGGTGAACAGACAGTAACGTCTGCAGCGGGTAAACAGACTGTAACGTCTGCAGCAGGTAAACAGACTGTAACGTCTGCAGCGGGTAAACAGACTGTAACGTCTGCAGGTAAAGAGACTGTAACGTCTGCAGGTAAACAGACTGTAATGTCTGCAGGTAAACAGACTGTATCGTCTGCAGCAGGTAAACAGACTGTAACGTCTGCAGCGGGTAAACAGACAGTAACGTCTGCAGCAGGTAAACAGACTGTAACTGTTCAGCAGGTAAACAGACTGTAACGTCTGCAGGTAAACAGACTGTAACGTCTGCAGCGGGTAAACAGACAGTAACGTCTGCAGCAGGTAAACAGACTGTAACGTCTGCAGGTAAACAGACTGTAACGTCTGCAGGTAAACAGACTGTAACTTCTGCAGCGGGTAAACAGACTGTAACGTCTGCAGCGGGTAAACAGACTGTAACGTGTGCAGCAGGTAAACAGACTGTAACGTCTGCAGCGGGTAAACAGACAGTAACGTCTGCAGCAGGTAAACAGACTGTAACGTCTGCAGCGGGTAAACAGACAGTAACGTCTGCAGCAGGTAAACAGACTGTAACTGTTCAGCAGGTAAACAGACTGTAACGTCTGCAGGTAAACAGACTGTAACGTCTGCAGGTAAACAGACTGTAACGTCTGCAGCGGTTAAACAGACTGTAACGTCTGCAGCAGGTAAACAGACTGTATCGTCTGCAGCAGGTAAACAGACTGTAACGTCTGCAGCGGGTAAACAGACAGTAACGTCTGCAGCAGGTAAACAGACTGTAACTGCTCAGCAGGTAAACAGACTGTAACGTCTGCAGGTAAACAGACTGTAACGTCTGCAGCGGGTAAACAGACAGTAACGTCTGCAGCAGGTAAACAGACTATAACGTCTGCAGGTAAACAGACTGTATCGTCTGCAGGTAAACAGACTGTAACTTTTGCAGCGGGTAAACAGATTGTAACGTCTGCAGCTGGTAAACAGACTGTAACGTCTGCAGTAGGTAAACAGACTGTAACGTCTGCAGCAGGTAAACAGACAGTAACGTCTGCAGCAGGTAAACAGACATTAATGTCTGAAGCAGGTAAACAGACTGTAACGTCTGCAGGTAAACAGATTGTAACTTCTGCAGCGGGTAAACAGACTGTAACCTCTGCAGCAGGTAAACAGACTGTAACGTCTGCAGCAGGTAAACAGACTGTAACGTCTGCAGCGGGTAAACAGACAGTAACGTCTGCAGCAGGTAAACAGACTGTAACGTCTGCAGGTAAACAGACTGTAACGGCTGCAGGTAAACAGACTGTAACTTCTGCAGCGGGTAAACAGACTGTAACGTCTGCAGCAGGTAAACAGACTGTAACGTCTGCAGCAGGTAAACAGACTGTAACGTCTGCAGCAGGTAAACAGACTGTAACGTCTGCAGGTAAACAGACTGTAACGTCTGCAGCAGGTAAACAGACTGTAACGTCTGCAGCAGGTAAACAGGCTGTAACGTCTGCAGCAGGTAAACAGACTGTAAGGTCTGCAGTTAAACAGACTGTAATGTCTGCAGGTAAACAGACTGTAACATCTGCAGGTAAACAGACTGTAATGTCTGCAGCGGGTGAACAGACAGTAACGTCTGCAGCGGGTAAACAGACTGTAACGTCTGCAGCAGGTAAACAGACTGTAACGTCTGCAGGTAAACAGACTGTAACGTCTGCAGCAGGTAAACAGACTGTAACGTCTGCAGGTAAACAGACTGTAACGTCTGCAGCGGTTAAACAGACTGTATGTCTGCAGCAGGTAAACAGACTGTAACGTCTGCAGGTAAACAGACTGTAACGTCTGCAGGTAAACAGACTGTAACTTCTGCAGCGGGTAAACAGACTGTAACGTCTGCAGCGGGTAAACAGATTTTTACGTCTGCAGCGGGTAAACAGATTGTAACGTCTGCAGCGGGTAAACAGACTGTAACGTCTGCAGCAGGTAAACAGACTGTAACGTCTGCAGCAGGTAAACAGACAGTTACGTCTGCAGCAGGTAAACAGACATTAACGTCTGAAGCAGGTAAACAGACTGTAACGTCTGCAGGTAAACAGACTGTAACGTCTGCAGCAGGTAAACAGACTGTAACGTCTGCAGCGGGTAAACAGACAGTAACGTCTGCAGCAGGTAAACAGACTGTAATGTCTGCAGGTAAACAGACTGTAACGTCTGCAGGTAAACAGACTGTAACTTCTGCAGCGGGTAAACAGACTGTAACGTCTGCAGCGGGTAAACAGACTGTAACGTCTGCAGCAGGTAAACAGACTGTAACGTCTGCAGCAGGTAAACAGACTTTAACGTCTGCAGCAGGTAAACAGACTGTAACGTCTGCAGCGGGTGAACAGACAGTAACGTCTGCAGCGGGTAAACAGACTGTAACGTCTGCAGCAGGTAAACAGACTGTAACGTCTGCAGCGGTTAAACAGACTGTAACGTCTGCAGCAGGTAAACAGACTGTAATGTCTGCATTGGGTGAACAGACAGTAACGTCTGCAGCAGGTAAACAGACTGTAACGTCTGCAGCGGTTAAACAGACTGTAACGTCTGCAGCAGGTAAACAGACTGTAATGTCTGCAGCGGGTGAACAGACAGTAACGTCTGCAGCGGGTAAACAGACTGTAACGTCTGCAGCAGGTAAACAGACTGTAACGTCTGCAGGTAAACAGACTGTAACGTCTGCAGCAGGTAAACAGACTGTAACGTCTGCAGGTAAACAGACTGTAACGTCTGCAGCGGTTAAACAGACTGTAACGTCTGCAGCAGGAAAACAGACTGTAACTGTTCAGCAGGTAAACAGACTGTAACGTCTGCAGGTAAACAGACTGTAACGTCTGCAGCGGGTAAACAGACAGTAACGTCTGCAGCAGGTAAACAGACTGTAACGTCTGCAGGTAAACAGACTGTAACGTCAGCAGGTAAACAGACTGTAACTTCTGCAGCGGGTAAACAGACTGTAACGTCTGCAGCGGGTAAACAGATTTTTACGTCTGCAGCGGGTAAACAGATTGTAACGTCTGCAGCAGGTAAACAGACTGTAACGTCTGCAGCAGGTAAACAGACAGTTACGTCTGCAGCAGGTAAACAGACATTAACGTCTGAAGCAGGTAAACAGACTGTAACGTCTGCAGGTAAACAGACTGTAACGTCTGCAGCAGGTAAACAGACTGTAACGTCTGCAGCAGGTAAACAGACTTTAACGTCTGCAGCAGGTAAACAGACTGTAACGACTGCAGCGGGTGAACAGACAGTAACGTCTGCAGCGGGTAAACAGACTGTAACGTCTGCAGCAGGTAAACAGACTGTAACGTCTGCAGCGGTTAAACAGACTGTAACGTCTGCAGCAGGTAAACAGACTGTAATGTCTGCAGTGGGTGAACAGACAGTAACGTCTGCAGCGGGTAAACAGACTGTAACGTCTGCAGCAGGTAAACAGACTGTAACGTCTGCAGGTAAACAGACTGTAACGTCTGCAGCAGGTAAACAGACTGTAACGTCTGCAGGTAAACAGACTGTAACGTCTGCAGCGGTTAAACAGACTGTAACGTCTGCAGCAGGTAAACAGACTGTAACTGTTCAGCAGGTAAACAGACTGTATCGTCTGCAGGTAAACAGACTGTAACGTCTGCAGCGGGTAAACAGACAGTAACGTCTGCAGCAGGTAAACAGACTGTAACGTCTGCAGGTAAACAGACTGTAACGTCTGCAGGTAAACAGACTGTAACTTCTGCAGCGGGTAAACAGACTGTAACGTCTGCAGCGGGTAAACAGATTTTTACGTCTGCAGCGGGTAAACAGATTGTAACGTCTGCAGCGGGTAAACAGACTGTAACGTCTGCAGCAGGTAAACAGACTGTAACGTCTGCAGCAGGTAAACAGACAGTTACGTCTGCAGCAGGTAAACAGACATTAACGTCTGTAGCAGGTAAACAGACTGTAACGTCTGCAGGTAAACAGACTGTAACTTCTGCAGCGGGTAAACAGACTGTAACGTCTGCAGCAGGTAAACAGACTGTAACGTCTGCAGCAGGTAAACAGACTGTAACGTCTGCAGCGGGTAAACAGACAGTAACGTCTGCAGCAGGTAAACAGACTGTAACGTCTGCAGGTAAACAGACTGTAACGTCTGCAGGTAAACAGACTGTAACTTCTGCAGCGGGTAAACAGACTGTAACGTCTGCAGCGGGTAAACAGACTGTATCGTCTGCAGCAGGTAAACAGACTGTAACGTCTGCAGGTAAACAGACTGTAACTTCTGCAGCGGGTAAACAGACTGTAACTTCTGCAGCGGGTAAAAAGACTGTAACGTCTGCAGCGGGTAAACAGACTGTAACGTCTGCAGCAGGTAAACAGACTGTAACGTCTGCAGCGGGTAAAAAGACAGTAACGTCTGCAGCAGGTAAACAGACTGTAATGTCTGCAGGTAAACAGACTGTAACATCTGCAGGTAAACAGACTGTAACGTCTGCAGCAGGTAAACAGACTGTAAGGTCTGCAGTTAAACAGACTGTAAGGTCTGCAGGTAAACAGACTGTAACGTCTGCAGCAGGTAAACAGACTGTAGCGTCTGCAGCAGGTAAACAGACTGTAACGTCTGCAGCGGGTGAACAGACAGTAACGTCTGCAGCGGGTAAACAGACTGTAACGTCTGCAGCAGGTAAACAGACTGTAACTTCTGCAGCGGGTAAACAGACTGTAACGTCTGCAGGTAAAGAGACTGTAACGTCTGCAGGTAAACAGACTGTAATGTCTGCAGGTAAACAGACTGTATCGTCTGCAGCAGGTAAACAGACTGTAACGTCTGCAGCGGGTAAACAGACAGTAACGTCTGCAGCAGGTAAACAGACTGTAACTGTTCAGCAGGTAAACAGACTGTAACGTCTGCAGGTAAACAGACTGTAACGTCTGCAGCGGGTAAACAGACAGTAACGTCTGCAGCAGGTAAACAGACTGTAACGTCTGCAGGTAAACAGACTGTAACGTCTGCAGGTAAACAGACTGTAACTTCTGCAGCGGGTAAACAGACTGTAACGTCTGCAGCGGGTAAACAGACTGTAACGTGTGCAGCAGGTAAACAGACTGTAACGTCTGCAGCGGGTAAACAGACAGTAACGTCTGCAGCAGGTAAACAGACTGTAACGTCTGCAGGTAAACAGACTGTAACGTCTGCAGGTAAACAGACTGTAACTTCTGCAGCGGGTAAACAGACTGTAACGTCTGCAGCGGGTACACAGACTGTAACGTCTGCAGCAGGTAAACAGACTCTAACGTCTGCAGCGGGTGAACAGACAGTAACATCTGCAGCGGGTAAACAGACTGTAACGTCTGCAGCAGGTAAACAGACTGTAATGTCTGCAGGTAAACAGACTGTAACGTCTGCAGCGGTTAAACAGACTGTAATGTCTGCAGCAGGTAAACAGACTGTAACGTCTGCAGCGGGTAAACAGACAGTAACGTCTGCAGCAGGTAAATAGACTGCAACGTCTACAGGTAAACAGACCGTAACGTCTGCAGCAGGAAAACAGGCTGTAATTGTTCAGCAGGTAAACAGACTGTAACGTCTGCAGGTAAACAGACTGTAACGTCTGCAGCGGGTAAACAGACTGTAACGTCTGCAGCAGGTAAATAGACTGCAACGTCTACAGGTAAACAGACCGTAACGTCTGCAGCAGGAAAACAGGCTGTAACGTCTGCAGCAGGTCAACAGACTGTAACGTCTGCAGCAGGTAAACAGACTGTAACGTCTGCAGTAGGTAAACAGACTGTAACGTCTGCAGGTAAACAGACTGTAAAGTCTGCAGCGGGTGAACAGACAGTAACGTCTGCAGCAGGTAAACAGACTGTAACGTCTGCAGCAGGTAAACAGACTGTAACGTCTGCAGGTAAACAGACTGTAAAGTTTGCAGCGGGTAAACAGACTGTCACGTCTTCAGCAAGTAAACAGACTGTAACGTCTGCAGCAGGTAAACAGACTGTAGCGTCTGCAGCAGGTAAACAGACTGTAACGTCTGCAGCGGGTGAACAGACAGTAACGTCTGCAGCGGGTAAACAGACTGTAACGTCTGCAGCAGGTAAACAGACTGTAACGTCTGCAGGTAAACAGACTGTAACGTCTGCAGCGGTTAAACAGACTGTAACGTCTGCAGCAGGTAAACAGACTGTAACGTCTGCAGCAGGTAAACAGACTGTAACGTCTGCAGCGGGTAAACAGACAGTAACGTCTGCAGCAGGTAAACAGACTGCAACGTCTGCAGGTAAACAGATTGTAACTTCTGAAGCGTGTAAACAGACTGTAACGTCTGCAGCGGGTAAACAGACTGTAACGTCTGCAGGTAAACAGACTGTAACGTCTGCAGCAGGTAAACACACTGTAACGTCTGCAGCTGGTAAACAGGCTGTAACGTCTGCAGCAGGTAAACAGACTGTAAGGTCTGCAGGTAAACAGACTGTAACATCTGCAGGTAAACAGACTGTAACGTCTGCAGGTAAACAGACTGTAACGTCTGCAGCGGGTAAACAGACAGTAACGTCTGCAGCAGGTAAACAGACTGTAACGTCTGCAGGTAAACAGACTGTAACGTCTGCAGGTAAACAGACTGTAACTTCTGCAGCGGGTAAACAGACTGTAACGTCTGCAGCGGGTAAACAGATTTTTACGTCTGCAGCGGGTAAACAGATTGTAACGTCTGCTGCAGGTAAACAGACTGTAACTTCTGCAGCGGGTAAACAGACTGTAACGTCTGCAGCGGGTAAACAGACTGTAACGTCTGCAGCAGGTAAACAGACTGTAACGTCTGCAGGTAAACAGACTGTAACGTCTGCAGCAGGTAAACAGACTGTAACGTCTGCAGCGGGTAAACAGACAGTAACGTCTGCAGCAGGTAAACAGACTGTAATTGTTCAGCAGGTAAACAGACTGTAACGTCTGCAGTTAAACAGACTGTAACATCTGCAGGTAAACAGACTGTAACGTCTGCAGCAGGTAAACAGGCTGTAACGTCTGCAGCAGGTAAACAGACTGTAACGTCTGCAGGTAAACAGACTGTAACGTCTGCAGCAGGTAAACAGACTGTAACGTCTGCAGCGGGTAAACAGACAGTAACGTCTGCAGCAGGTAAACAGACTGTAACTGTTCAGCAGGTAAACAGACTGTAACGTCTGCAGGTAAACAGACTGTAACGTCTGCAGCGGGTAAACAGACAGTAACGTCTGCAGCAGGTAAACAGACTGTAACGTCTGCAGGTAAACAGACTGTAACGTCTGCAGGTAAACAGACTGTAACTTCTGCAGCGGGTAAACAGACTGTAACGTCTGCAGCGGGTAAACAGACTGTAACGTGTGCAGCAGGTAAACAGACTGTAACGTCTGCAGCGGGTAAACAGACAGTAACGTCTGCAGCAGGTAAACAGACTGTAACGTCTGCAGGTAAACAGACTGTAACGTCTGCAGGTAAACAGACTGTAACTTCTGCAGCGGGTAAACAGACTGTAACGTCTGCAGCGGGTACACAGACTGTAACGTCTGCAGCAGGTAAACAGACTCTAACGTCTGCAGCGGGTGAACAGACAGTAACATCTGCAGCGGGTAAACAGACTGTAACGTCTGCAGCAGGTAAACAGACTGTAATGTCTGCAGGTAAACAGACTGTAACGTCTGCAGCGGTTAAACAGACTGTAATGTCTGCAGCAGGTAAACAGACTGTAACGTCTGCAGCGGGTAAACAGACAGTAACGTCTGCAGCAGGTAAACAGACTGTAATTGTTCAGCAGGTAAACAGACTGTAACGTCTGCAGGTAAACAGACTGTAACGTCTGCAGCGGGTAAACAGACTGTAACGTCTGCAGCAGGTAAATAGACTGCAACGTCTACAGGTAAACAGACCGTAACGTCTGCAGCAGGAAAACAGGCTGTAACGTCTGAAGCAGGTCAACAGACTGTAACGTCTGCAGCAGGTAAACAGACTGTAACGTCTGCAGTAGGTAAACAGACTGTAACGTCTGCAGGTAAACAGACTGTAAAGTCTGCAGCGGGTGAACAGACAGTAACGTCTGCAGCAGGTAAACAGACTGTAACGTCTGCAGCAGGTAAACAGACTGTAACGTCTGCAGGTAAACAGACTGTAAAGTTTGCAGCGGGTAAACAGACTGTAACGTCTTCAGCAAGTAAACAGACTGTAACGTCTGCAGCAGGTAAACAGACTGTAGCGTCTGCAGCAGGTAAACAGACTGTAACGTCTGCAGCGGGTGAACAGACAGTAACGTCTGCAGCGGGTAAACAGACTGTAACGTCTGCAGCAGGTAAACAGACTGTAACGTCTGCAGGTAAACAGACTGTAACGTCTGCAGCGGTTAAACAGACTGTAACGTCTGCAGCAGGTAAACAGACTGTAACGTCTGCAGCAGGTAAACAGACTGTAACGTCTGCAGCGGGTAAACAGACAGTAACGTCTGCAGCAGGTAAACAGACTGCAACGTCTGCAGGTAAACAGATTGTAACTTCTGAAGCGTGTAAACAGACTGTAACGTCTGCAGCGGGTAAACAGACTGTAACGTCTGCAGGTAAACAGACTGTAACGTCTGCAGCAGGTAAACACACTGTAACGTCTGCAGCTGGTAAACAGGCTGTAACGTCTGCAGCAGGTAAACAGACTGTAAGGTCTGCAGGTAAACAGACTGTAACATCTGCAGGTAAACAGACTGTAACGTCTGCAGGTAAACAGACTGTAACGTCTGCAGCGGGTAAACAGACAGTAACGTCTGCAGCAGGTAAACAGACTGTAACGTCTGCAGGTAAACAGACTGTAACGTCTGCAGGTAAACAGACTGTAACTTCTGCAGCGGGTAAACAGACTGTAACGTCTGCAGCGGGTAAACAGATTTGTACGTCTGCAGCGGGTAAACAGATTGTAACGTCTGCTGCAGGTAAACAGACTGTAACTTCTGCAGCGGGTAAACAGACTGTAACGTCTGCAGCGGGTAAACAGACTGTAACGTCTGCAGCAGGTAAACAGACTCTAACGTCTGCAGCGGGTAAAAAGACAGTAATGTCTGCAGCGGGTAAACAGACTGTAACGTCTGCAGGAAAACAGACTGTAACTTCTGCAGCGGGTAAACAGACTGTAACGTCTGCAGCGGGTAAACAGACTGTAACGTCTGCAGGTAAACAGACTGTAACGTCTGCAGCAGGTAAACAGACTGTAACGTCTGCAGCAGGTAAACAGGCTGTAACATCTGCAGAAGGTAAACAGACTGTAAGGTCTGCAGTTAAACAGACTGTAACATCTGCAGGTAAACAGACTGTAACGTCTGCAGCAGGTAAACAGGCTGTAACGTCTGCAGCAGGTAAACAGACTGTAACTGCTCAGCAGGTAAACAGACTGTAACGTCTGCAGGTAAACAGACTGTAACGTCTGCAGCGGGTAAACAGACAGTAACGTCTGCAGCAGGTAAACAGACTATAACGTCTGCAGGTAAACAGACTGTATCGTCTGCAGGTAAACAGACTGTAACTTTTGCAGCGGGTAAACAGATTGTAACGTCTGCAGCTGGTAAACAGACTGTAACGTCTGCAGCAGGTAAACAGACTGTAACGTCTGCAGCAGGTAAACAGACAGTAACGTCTGCAGCAGGTAAACAGACATTAATGTCTGAAGCAGGTAAACAGACTGTAACGTCTGCAGGTAAACAGATTGTAACTTCTGCAGCGGGTAAACAGACTGTAACCTCTGCAGCAGGTAAACAGACTGTAACGTCTGCAGCAGGTAAACAGACTGTAACGTCTGCAGCGGGTAAACAGACAGTAACGTCTGCAGCAGGTAAACAGACTGTAACGTCTGCAGGTAAACAGACTGTAACGGCTGCAGGTAAACAGACTGTAACTTCTGCAGCGGGTAAACAGACTGTAACGTCTGCAGCAGGTAAACAGACTGTAACGTCTGCAGCAGGTAAACAGACTGTAACGTCTGCAGCAGGTAAACAGACTGTAACGTCTGCAGGTAAACAGACTGTAACGTCTGCAGCAGGTAAACAGACTGTAACGTCTGCAGCAGGTAAACAGGCTGTAACGTCTGCAGCAGGTAAACAGACTGTAAGGTCTGCAGTTAAACAGACTGTAATGTCTGCAGGTAAACAGACTGTAACATCTGCAGGTAAACAGACTGTAATGTCTGCAGCGGGTGAACAGACAGTAACGTCTGCAGCGGGTAAACAGACTGTAACGTCTGCAGCAGGTAAACAGACTGTAACGTCTGCAGGTAAACAGACTGTAACGTCTGCAGCAGGTAAACAGACTGTAACGTCTGCAGGTAAACAGACTGTAACGTCTGCAGCGGTTAAACAGACTGTATGTCTGCAGCAGGTAAACAGACTGTAACGTCTGCAGGTAAACAGACTGTAACGTCTGCAGGTAAACAGACTGTAACTTCTGCAGCGGGTAAACAGACTGTAACGTCTGCAGCGGGTAAACAGATTTTTACGTCTGCAGCGGGTAAACAGATTGTAACGTCTGCAGCGGGTAAACAGACTGTAACGTCTGCAGCAGGTAAACAGACTGTAACGTCTGCAGCAGGTAAACAGACAGTTACGTCTGCAGCAGGTAAACAGACATTAACGTCTGAAGCAGGTAAACAGACTGTAACGTCTGCAGGTAAACAGACTGTAACGTCTGCAGCAGGTAAACAGACTGTAACGTCTGCAGCGGGTAAACAGACAGTAACGTCTGCAGCAGGTAAACAGACTGTAATGTCTGCAGGTAAACAGACTGTAACGTCTGCAGGTAAACAGACTGTAACTTCTGCAGCGGGTAAACAGACTGTAACGTCTGCAGCAGGTAAACAGACTGTAATGTCTGCAGGTAAACAGACTGTAACGTCTGCAGGTAAACAGACTGTAACTTCTGCAGCGGGTAAACAGACTGTAACGTCTGCAGCGGGTAAACAGACTGTAACGTCTGCAGCAGGTAAACAGACTGTAACGTCTGCAGCAGGTAAACAGACTTTAACGTCTGCAGCGGGTAAACAGACTGTAACGTCTGCAGCAGGTAAACAGACTGTAACGTCTGCAGCGGTTAAACAGACTGTAACGTCTGCAGCAGGTAAACAGACTGTAATGTCTGCATTGGGTGAACAGACAGTAACGTCTGCAGCAGGTAAACAGACTGTAACGTCTGCAGCGGTTAAACAGACTGTAACGTCTGCAGCAGGTAAACAGACTGTAATGTCTGCAGCGGGTGAACAGACAGTAACGTCTGCAGCGGGTAAACAGACTGTAACGTCTGCAGCAGGTAAACAGACTGTAACGTCTGCAGGTAAACAGACTGTAACGTCTGCAGCAGGTAAACAGACTGTAACGTCTGCAGGTAAACAGACTGTAACGTCTGCAGCGGTTAAACAGACTGTAACGTCTGCAGCAGGAAAACAGACTGTAACTGTTCAGCAGGTAAACAGACTGTAACGTCTGCAGGTAAACAGACTGTAACGTCTGCAGCGGGTAAACAGACAGTAACGTCTGCAGCAGGTAAACAGACTGTAACGTCTGCAGGTAAACAGACTGTAACGTCAGCAGGTAAACAGACTGTAACTTCTGCAGCGGGTAAACAGACTGTAACGTCTGCAGCGGGTAAACAGATTTTTACGTCTGCAGCGGGTAAACAGATTGTAACGTCTGCAGCAGGTAAACAGACTGTAACGTCTGCAGCAGGTAAACAGACAGTTACGTCTGCAGCAGGTAAACAGACATTAACGTCTGAAGCAGGTAAACAGACTGTAACGTCTGCAGGTAAACAGACTGTAACGTCTGCAGCAGGTAAACAGACTGTAACGTCTGCAGCAGGTAAACAGACTTTAACGTCTGCAGCAGGTAAACAGAATGTAACGACTGCAGCGGGTGAACAGACAGTAACGTCTGCAGCGGGTAAACAGACTGTAACGTCTGCAGCAGGTAAACAGACTGTAACGTCTGCAGCGGTTAAACAGACTGTAACGTCTGCAGCAGGTAAACAGACTGTAATGTCTGCAGTGGGTGAACAGACAGTAACGTCTGCAGCGGGTAAACAGACTGTAACGTCTGCAGCAGGTAAACAGACTGTAACGTCTGCAGGTAAACAGACTGTAACGTCTGCAGCAGGTAAACAGACTGTAACGTCTGCAGGTAAACAGACTGTAACGTCTGCAGCGGTTAAACAGACTGTAACGTCTGCAGCAGGTAAACAGACTGTAACTGTTCAGCAGGTAAACAGACTGTATCGTCTGCAGGTAAACAGACTGTAACGTCTGCAGCGGGTAAACAGACAGTAACGTCTGCAGCAGGTAAACAGACTGTAACGTCTGCAGGTAAACAGACTGTAACGTCTGCAGGTAAACAGACTGTAACTTCTGCAGCGGGTAAACAGACTGTAACGTCTGCAGCGGGTAAACAGATTTTTACGTCTGCAGCGGGTAAACAGATTGTAACGTCTGCAGCGGGTAAACAGACTGTAACGTCTGCAGCAGGTAAACAGACTGTAACGTCTGCAGCAGGTAAACAGACAGTTACGTCTGCAGCAGGTAAACAGACATTAACGTCTGTAGCAGGTAAACAGACTGTAACGTCTGCAGGTAAACAGACTGTAACTTCTGCAGCGGGTAAACAGACTGTAACGTCTGCAGCAGGTAAACAGACTGTAACGTCTGCAGCAGGTAAACAGACTGTAACGTCTGCAGCGGGTAAACAGACAGTAACGTCTGCAGCAGGTAAACAGACTGTAACGTCTGCAGGTAAACAGACTGTAACGTCTGCAGGTAAACAGACTGTAACTTCTGCAGCGGGTAAACAGACTGTAACGTCTGCAGCGGGTAAACAGACTGTATCGTCTGCAGCAGGTAAACAGACTGTAACGTCTGCAGGTAAACAGACTGTAACTTCTGCAGCGGGTAAACAGACTGTAACTTCTGCAGCGGGTAAAAAGACTGTAAAGTCTGCAGCGGGTAAACAGACTGTAACGTCTGCAGCAGGTAAACAGACTGTAACGTCTGCAGCGGGTAAAAAGACAGTAACGTCTGCAGCAGGTAAACAGACTGTAATGTCTGCAGGTAAACAGACTGTAACATCTGCAGGTAAACAGACTGTAACGTCTGCAGCAGGTAAACAGACTGTAAGGTCTGCAGTTAAACAGACTGTAAGGTCTGCAGGTAAACAGACTGTAACGTCTGCAGCAGGTAAACAGACTGTAGCGTCTGCAGCAGGTAAACAGACTGTAACGTCTGCAGCGGGTGAACAGACAGTAACGTCTGCAGCGGGTAAACAGACTGTAACGTCTGCAGCAGGTAAACAGACTGTAACGTCTGCAGCGGGTAAACAGACTGTAACGTCTGCAGGTAAAGAGACTGTAACGTCTGCAGGTAAACAGACTGTAATGTCTGCAGGTAAACAGACTGTATCGTCTGCAGCAGGTAAACAGACTGTAACGTCTGCAGCGGGTAAACAGACAGTAACGTCTGCAGCAGGTAAACAGACTGTAACTGTTCAGCAGGTAAACAGACTGTAACGTCTGCAGGTAAACAGACTGTAACGTCTGCAGCGGGTAAACAGACAGTAACGTCTGCAGCAGGTAAACAGACTGTAACGTCTGCAGGTAAACAGACTGTAACGTCTGCAGGTAAACAGACTGTAACTTCTGCAGCGGGTAAACAGACTGTAACGTCTGCAGCGGGTAAACAGACTGTAACGTGTGCAGCAGGTAAACAGACTGTAACGTCTGCAGCGGGTAAACAGACAGTAACGTCTGCAGCAGGTAAACAGACTGTAACGTCTGCAGGTAAACAGACTGTAACGTCTGCAGGTAAACAGACTGTAACTTCTGCAGCGGGTAAACAGACTGTAACGTCTGCAGCGGGTACACAGACTGTAACGTCTGCAGCAGGTAAACAGACTCTAACGTCTGCAGCGGGTGAACAGACAGTAACATCTGCAGCGGGTAAACAGACTGTAACGTCTGCAGCAGGTAAACAGACTGTAATGTCTGCAGGTAAACAGACTGTAACGTCTGCAGCGGTTAAACAGACTGTAATGTCTGCAGCAGGTAAACAGACTGTAACGTCTGCAGCGGGTAAACAGACAGTAACGTCTGCAGCAGGTAAATAGACTGCAACGTCTACAGGTAAACAGACCGTAACGTCTGCAGCAGGAAAACAGGCTGTAATTGTTCAGCAGGTAAACAGACTGTAACGTCTGCAGGTAAACAGACTGTAACGTCTGCAGCGGGTAAACAGACTGTAACGTCTGCAGCAGGTAAATAGACTGCAACGTCTACAGGTAAACAGACCGTAACGTCTGCAGCAGGAAAACAGGCTGTAACGTCTGCAGCAGGTCAACAGACTGTAACGTCTGCAGCAGGTAAACAGACTGTAACGTCTGCAGTAGGTAAACAGACTGTAACGTCTGCAGGTAAACAGACTGTAAAGTCTGCAGCGGGTGAACAGACAGTAACGTCTGCAGCAGGTAAACAGACTGTAACGTCTGCAGCAGGTAAACAGACTGTAACGTCTGCAGGTAAACAGACTGTAAAGTTTGCAGCGGGTAAACAGACTGTAACGTCTTCAGCAAGTAAACAGACTGTAACGTCTGCAGCAGGTAAACAGACTGTAGCGTCTGCAGCAGGTAAACAGACTGTAACGTCTGCAGCGGGTGAACAGACAGTAACGTCTGCAGCGGGTAAACAGACTGTAACGTCTGCAGCAGGTAAACAGACTGTAACGTCTGCAGGTAAACAGACTGTAACGTCTGCAGCGGTTAAACAGACTGTAACGTCTGCAGCAGGTAAACAGACTGTAACGTCTGCAGCAGGTAAACAGACTGTAACGTCTGCAGCGGGTAAACAGACAGTAACGTCTGCAGCAGGTAAACAGACTGCAACGTCTGCAGGTAAACAGATTGTAACTTCTGAAGCGTGTAAACAGACTGTAACGTCTGCAGCGGGTAAACAGACTGTAACGTCTGCAGGTAAACAGACTGTAACGTCTGCAGCAGGTAAACACACTGTAACGTCTGCAGCTGGTAAACAGGCTGTAACGTCTGCAGCAGGTAAACAGACTGTAAGGTCTGCAGGTAAACAGACTGTAACATCTGCAGGTAAACAGACTGTAACGTCTGCAGGTAAACAGACTGTAACGTCTGCAGCGGGTAAACAGACAGTAACGTCTGCAGCAGGTAAACAGACTGTAACGTCTGCAGGTAAACAGACTGTAACGTCTGCAGGTAAACAGACTGTAACTTCTGCAGCGGGTAAACAGACTGTAACGTCTGCAGCGGGTAAACAGATTTTTACGTCTGCAGCGGGTAAACAGATTGTAACGTCTGCTGCAGGTAAACAGACTGTAACTTCTGCAGCGGGTAAACAGACTGTAACGTCTGCAGCGGGTAAACAGACTGTAACGTCTGCAGCAGGTAAACAGACTCTAACGTCTGCAGCGGGTAAAAAGACAGTAATGTCTGCAGCGGGTAAACAGACTGTAACGTCTGCAGGAAAACAGACTGTAACTTCTGCAGCGGGTAAACAGACTGTAACTGTTCAGCAGGTAAACAGACTGTAACGTCTGCAGGTAAACAGACTGTAACGTCTGCAGCGGGTAAAAAGACAGTAATGTCTGCAGCGGGTAAACAGACTGTAACGTCTGCAGGAAAACAGACAGTAACGTCTGCAGCAGGTAAACAGACTGTAACTGTTCAGCAGGTAAACAGACTGTAACGTCTGCAGGTAAACAGACTGTAACGTCTGCAGCGGGTAAACAGACAGTAACGTCTGCAGCAGGTAAACAGACTGTAACGTCTGCAGGTAAACAGACTGTAACGTCTGCAGGTAAACAGACTGTAACTTCTGCAGCGGGTAAACAGACTGTAACGTCTGCAGCGGGTAAACAGACTGTAACGTGTGCAGCAGGTAAACAGACTGTAACGTCTGCAGCGGGTAAACAGACAGTAACGTCTGCAGCAGGTAAACAGACTGTAACGTCTGCAGGTAAACAGACTGTAACGTCTGCAGGTAAACAGACTGTAACTTCTGCAGCGGGTAAACAGACTGTAACGTCTGCAGCGGGTACACAGACTGTAACGTCTGCAGCAGGTAAACAGACTCTAACGTCTGCAGCGGGTGAACAGACAGTAACATCTGCAGCGGGTAAACAGACTGTAACGTCTGCAGCAGGTAAACAGACTGTAATGTCTGCAGGTAAACAGACTGTAACGTCTGCAGCGGTTAAACAGACTGTAATGTCTGCAGCAGGTAAACAGACTGTAACGTCTGCAGCGGGTAAACAGACAGTAACGTCTGCAGCAGGTAAACAGACTGTAATTGTTCAGCAGGTAAACAGACTGTAACGTCTGCAGGTAAACAGACTGTAACGTCTGCAGCGGGTAAACAGACTGTAACGTCTGCAGCAGGTAAATAGACTGCAACGTCTACAGGTAAACAGACCGTAACGTCTGCAGCAGGAAAACAGGCTGTAACGTCTGCAGCAGGTCAACAGACTGTAACGTCTGCAGCAGGTAAACAGACTGTAACGTCTGCAGTAGGTAAACAGACTGTAACGTCTGCAGGTAAACAGACTGTAAAGTCTGCAGCGGGTGAACAGACAGTAACGTCTGCAGCAGGTAAACAGACTGTAACGTCTGCAGCAGGTAAACAGACTGTAACGTCTGCAGGTAAACAGACTGTAAAGTTTGCAGCGGGTAAACAGACTGTAACGTCTTCAGCAAGTAAACAGACTGTAACGTCTGCAGCAGGTAAACAGACTGTAACGTCTGCAGCAGGTAAACAGACTGTAACGTCTGCAGCGGGTAAACAGACAGTAACGTCTGCAGCAGGTAAACAGACTGCAACGTCTGCAGGTAAACAGATTGTAACTTCTGAAGCGTGTAAACAGACTGTAACGTCTGCAGCGGGTAAACAGACTGTAACGTCTGCAGGTAAACAGACTGTAACGTCTGCAGCAGGTAAACACACTGTAACGTCTGCAGCTGGTAAACAGGCTGTAACGTCTGCAGCAGGTAAACAGACTGTAAGGTCTGCAGGTAAACAGACTGTAACATCTGCAGGTAAACAGACTGTAACGTCTGCAGGTAAACAGACTGTAACGTCTGCAGCGGGTAAACAGACAGTAACGTCTGCAGCAGGTAAACAGACTGTAACGTCTGCAGGTAAACAGACTGTAACGTCTGCAGGTAAACAGACTGTAACTTCTGCAGCGGGTAAACAGACTGTAACGTCTGCAGCGGGTAAACAGATTTTTACGTCTGCAGCGGGTAAACAGATTGTAACGTCTGCTGCAGGTAAACAGACTGTAACTTCTGCAGCGGGTAAACAGACTGTAACGTCTGCAGCGGGTAAACAGACTGTAACGTCTGCAGCAGGTAAACAGACTCTAACGTCTGCAGCGGGTAAAAAGACAGTAATGTCTGCAGCGGGTAAACAGACTGTAACGTCTGCAGGAAAACAGACTGTAACTTCTGCAGCGGGTAAACAGACTGTAACGTCTGCAGCGGGTAAACAGACTGTAACGTCTGCAGGTAAACAGACTGTAACGTCTGCAGCAGGTAAACAGACTGTAACGTCTGCAGCAGGTAAACAGGCTGTAACATCTGCAGAAGGTAAACAGACTGTAAGGTCTGCAGTTAAACAGACTGTAACATCTGCAGGTAAACAGACTGTAACGTCTGCAGCAGGTAAACAGGCTGTAACGTCTGCAGCAGGTAAACAGACTGTAACGTCTGCAGGTAAACAGACTGTAACGTCTGCAGCAGGTAAACAGACTGTAACGTCTGCAGGTAAACAGACTGTAACGTCTGCAGCGGTTAAACAGACTGTAACGTCTGCAGCAGGTAAACAGACTGTATCGTCTGCAGCAGGTAAACAGACTGTAACGTCTGCAGCGGGTAAACAGACAGTAACGTCTGCAGCAGGTAAACAGACTGTAACTGTTCAGCAGGTAAACAGACTGTAACGTCTGCAGGTAAACAGACTGTAACGTCTGCAGGTAAACAGACTGTAATGTCTGCAGCGGTTAAACAGACTGTAACGTCTGCAGCAGGTAAACAGACTGTATCGTCTGCAGCAGGTAAACAGACTGTAACGTCTGCAGCGGGTAAACAGACAGTAACGTCTGCAGCAGGTAAACAGACTGTAACTGCTCAGCAGGTAAACAGACTGTAACGTCTGCAGGTAAACAGACTGTAACGTCTGCAGCGGGTAAACAGACAGTAACGTCTGCAGCAGGTAAACAGACTGTAACGTCTGCAGGTAAACAGAATGTATCGTCTGCAGGTAAACAGACTGTAACTTCTGCAGCGGGTAAACAGACTGTAACGTCTGCAGCGGGTAAACAGATTGTAACGTCTGCAGCTGGTAAACAGACTGTAACGTCTGCAGCAGGTAAACAGACTGTAACGTCTGCAGCAGGTAAACAGACTGTAACGTCTGCAGCGGGTAAACAGATTTTTACGTCTGCAGCGGGTAAACAGATTGTAACGTCTGCAGCGGGTAAACAGACTGTAACGTCTGCAGCAGGTAAACAGACTGTAACGTCTGCAGCAGGTAAACAGACAGTTACGTCTGCAGCAGGTAAACAGACATTAACGTCTGAAGCAGGTAAACAGACTGTAACGTCTGCAGGTAAACAGACTGTAACGTCTGCAGCAGGTAAACAGACTGTAACGTCTGCAGGTAAACAGACTGTAACGTCTGCAGCGGTTAAACAGACTGTAATGTCTGCAGCAGGTAAACAGACTGTAACTGTTCAGCAGGTAAACAGACTGTATCGTCTGCAGGTAAACAGACTGTAACGTCTGCAGCGGGTAAACAGACAGTAACGTCTGCAGCAGGTAAACAGACTGTAACTGTTCAGCAAGTAAACAGACTGTAACGTCTGCAGGTAAACAGACTGTAACGTCTGCAGGTAAACAGACTGTAACGTCTGCAGCGGTTAAACAGACTGTAACGTCTGCAGCAGGTAAACAGACTGTATCGTCTGCAGCAGGTAAACAGACTGTAACGTCTGCAGCGGGTAAACAGACAGTAACGTCTGCAGCAGGTAAACAGACTGTAACTGCTCAGCAGGTAAACAGACTGTAACGTCTGCAGGTAAACAGACTGTAACGTCTGCAGCGGGTAAACAGACAGTAACGTCTGCAGCAGGTAAACAGACTGTAACGTCTGCAGGTAAACAGACTGTATCGTCTGCAGGTAAACAGACTGTAACTTCTGCAGCGGGTAAACAGATTGTAACGTCTGCAGCGGTTAAACAGACTGTAACGTCTGCAGCAGGTAAACAGACTGTAACTGTTCAGCAGGTAAACAGACTGTATCGTCTGCAGGTAAACAGACTGTAACGTCTGCAGCGGGTAAACAGACAGTAACGTCTGCAGCAGGTAAACAGACTGTAACGTCTGCAGGTAAACAGACTGTAACGTCTGCAGGTAAACAGACTGTAACTTCTGCAGCGGGTAAACAGACTGTAACGTCTGCAGCGGGTAAACAGATTTTTACGTCTGCAGCGGGTAAACAGATTGTAACGTCTGCAGCGGGTAAACAGACTGTAACGTCTGCAGCAGGTAAACAGACTGTAACGTCTGCAGCAGGTAAACAGACAGTTACGTCTGCAGCAGGTAAACAGACATTAACGTCTGTAGCAGGTAAACAGACTGTAACGTCTGCAGGTAAACAGACTGTAACTTCTGCAGCGGGTAAACAGACTGTAACGTCTGCAGCAGGTAAACAGACTGTAACGTCTGCAGCAGGTAAACAGACTGTACCGTCTGCAGCGGGTAAACAGACAGTAACGTCTGCAGCAGGTAAACAGACTGTAACGTCTGCAGGTAAACAGACTGTAACGTCTGCAGGTAAACAGACTGTAACTTCTGCAGCGGGTAAACAGACTGTAACGTCTGCAGCGGGTAAACAGACTGTATCGTCTGCAGCAGGTAAACAGACTGTAACGTCTGCAGGTAAACAGACTGTAACTTCTGCAGCGGGTAAACAGACTGTAACTTCTGCAGCGGGTAAAAAGACTGTAACGTCTGCAGCGGGTAAACAGACTGTAACGTCTGCAGCGGGTAAAAAGACAGTAACGTCTGCAGCAGGTAAACAGACTGTAATGTCTGCAGGTAAACAGACTGTAACATCTGCAGGTAAACAGACTGTAACGTCTGCAGCAGGTAAACAGACTGTAAGGTCTGCAGTTAAACAGACTGTAAGGTCTGCAGGTAAACAGACTGTAACGTCTGCAGCAAGTAAACAGACTGTAGCGTCTGCAGCAGGTAAACAGACTGTAACGTCTGCAGCGGGTGAACAGACAGTAACGTCTGCAGCGGGTAAACAGACTGTAACGTCTGCAGCAGGTAAACAGACTGTAACGTCTGCAGCGGGTAAACAGACTGTAACGTCTGCAGGTAAAGAGACTGTAACGTCTGCAGGTAAACAGACTGTAATGTCTGCAGGTAAACAGACTGTATCGTCTGCAGCAGGTAAACAGACTGTAACGTCTGCAGCGGGTAAACAGACAGTAACGTCTGCAGCAGGTAAACAGACTGTAACTGTTCAGCAGGTAAACAGACTGTAACGTCTGCAGGTAAACAGACTGTAACGTCTGCAGCGGGTAAACAGACAGTAACGTCTGCAGCAGGTAAACAGACTGTAACGTCTGCAGGTAAACAGACTGTAACGTCTGCAGGTAAACAGACTGTAACTTCTGCAGCGGGTAAACAGACTGTAACGTCTGCAGCGGGTAAACAGACTGTAACGTGTGCAGCAGGTAAACAGACTGTAACGTCTGCAGCGGGTAAACAGACAGTAACGTCTGCAGCAGGTAAACAGACTGTAACGTCTGCAGGTAAACAGACTGTAACGTCTGCAGGTAAACAGACTGTAACTTCTGCAGCGGGTAAACAGACTGTAACGTCTGCAGCGGGTACACAGACTGTAACGTCTGCAGCAGGTAAACAGACTCTAACGTCTGCAGCGGGTGAACAGACAGTAACATCTGCAGCGGGTAAACAGACTGTAACGTCTGCAGCAGGTAAACAGACTGTAATGTCTGCAGGTAAACAGACTGTAACGTCTGCAGCGGTTAAACAGACTGTAATGTCTGCAGCAGGTAAACAGACTGTAACGTCTGCAGCGGGTAAACAGACAGTAACGTCTGCAGCAGGTAAATAGACTGCAACGTCTACAGGTAAACAGACCGTAACGTCTGCAGCAGGAAAACAGGCTGTAATTGTTCAGCAGGTAAACAGACTGTAACGTCTGCAGGTAAACAGACTGTAACGTCTGCAGCGGGTAAACAGACTGTAACGTCTGCAGCAGGTAAATAGACTGCAACGTCTACAGGTAAACAGACCGTAACGTCTGCAGCAGGAAAACAGGCTGTAACGTCTGCAGCAGGTCAACAGACTGTAACGTCTGCAGCAGGTAAACAGACTGTAACGTCTGCAGTAGGTAAACAGACTGTAACGTCTGCAGGTAAACAGAATGTAAAGTCTGCAGCGGGTGAACAGACAGTAACGTCTGCAGCAGGTAAACAGACTGTAACGTCTGCAGCAGGTAAACAGACTGTAACGTCTGCAGGTAAACAGACTGTAAAGTTTGCAGCGGGTAAACAGACTGTAACGTCTTCAGGAAGTAAACAGACTGTAACGTCTGCAGCAGGTAAACAGACTGTAGCGTCTGCAGCAGGTAAACAGACTGTAACGTCTGCAGCGGGTGAACAGACAGTAACGTCTGCAGCGGGTAAACAGACTGTAACGTCTGCAGCAGGTAAACAGACTGTAACGTCTGCAGGTAAACAGACTGTAACGTCTGCAGCGGTTAAACAGACTGTAACGTCTGCAGCAGGTAAACAGACTGTAACGTCTGCAGCAGGTAAACAGACTGTAACGTCTGCAGCGGGTAAACAGACAGTAACGTCTGCAGCAGGTAAACAGACTGCAACGTCTGCAGGTAAACAGATTGTAACTTCTGAAGCGTGTAAACAGACTGTAACGTCTGCAGCGGGTAAACAGACTGTAACGTCTGCAGGTAAACAGACTGTAACGTCTGCAGCAGGTAAACACACTGTAACGTCTGCAGCTGGTAAACAGGCTGTAACGTCTGCAGCAGGTAAACAGACTGTAAGGTCTGCAGGTAAACAGACTGTAACATCTGCAGGTAAACAGACTGTAACGTCTGCAGGTAAACAGACTGTAACGTCTGCAGCGGGTAAACAGACAGTAACGTCTGCAGCAGGTAAACAGACTGTAACGTCTGCAGGTAAACAGACTGTAACGTCTGCAGGTAAACAGACTGTAACTTCTGCAGCGGGTAAACAGACTGTAACGTCTGCAGCGGGTAAACAGATTTTTACGTCTGCAGCGGGTAAACAGATTGTAACGTCTGCTGCAGGTAAACAGACTGTAACTTCTGCAGCGGGTAAACAGACTGTAACGTCTGCAGCAGGTAAACAGACTGTAATGTCTGCAGGTAAACAGACTGTAACGTCTGCAGCGGTTAAACAGACTGTAATGTCTGCAGCAGGTAAACAGACTGTAACGTCTGCAGCGGGTAAACAGACAGTAACGTCTGCAGCAGGTAAATAGACTGCAACGTCTACAGGTAAACAGACCGTAACGTCTGCAGCAGGAAAACAGGCTGTAATTGTTCAGCAGGTAAACAGACTGTAACGTCTGCAGGTAAACAGACTGTAACGTCTGCAGCGGGTAAACAGACTGTAACGTCTGCAGCAGGTAAATAGACTGCAACGTCTACAGGTAAACAGACCGTAACGTCTGCAGCAGGAAAACAGGCTGTAACGTCTGCAGCAGGTCAACAGACTGTAACGTCTGCAGCAGGTAAACAGACTGTAACGTCTGCAGTAGGTAAACAGACTGTAACGTCTGCAGGTAAACAGACTGTAAAGTCTGCAGCGGGTGAACAGACAGTAACGTCTGCAGCAGGTAAACAGACTGTAACGTCTGCAGCAGGTAAACAGACTGTAACGTCTGCAGGTAAACAGACTGTAAAGTTTGCAGCGGGTAAACAGACTGTAACGTCTTCAGCAAGTAAACAGACTGTAACGTCTGCAGCAGGTAAACAGACTGTAGCGTCTGCAGCAGGTAAACAGACTGTAACGTCTGCAGCGGGTGAACAGACAGTAACGTCTGCAGCGGGTAAACAGACTGTAACGTCTGCAGCAGGTAAACAGACTGTAACGTCTGCAGGTAAACAGACTGTAACGTCTGCAGCGGTTAAACAGACTGTAACGTCTGCAGCAGGTAAACAGACTGTAACGTCTGCAGCAGGTAAACAGACTGTAACGTCTGCAGCGGGTAAACAGACAGTAACGTCTGCAGCAGGTAAACAGACTGCAACGTCTGCAGGTAAACAGATTGTAACTTCTGAAGCGTGTAAACAGACTGTAACGTCTGCAGCGGGTAAACAGACTGTAACGTCTGCAGGTAAACAGACTGTAACGTCTGCAGCAGGTAAACACACTGTAACGTCTGCAGCTGGTAAACAGGCTGTAACGTCTGCAGCAGGTAAACAGACTGTAAGGTCTGCAGGTAAACAGACTGTAACATCTGCAGGTAAACAGACTGTAACGTCTGCAGGTAAACAGACTGTAACGTCTGCAGCGGGTAAACAGACAGTAACGTCTGCAGCAGGTAAACAGACTGTAACGTCTGCAGGTAAACAGACTGTAACGTCTGCAGGTAAACAGACTGTAACTTCTGCAGCGGGTAAACAGACTGTAACGTCTGCAGCGGGTAAACAGATTTTTACGTCTGCAGCGGGTAAACAGATTGTAACGTCTGCTGCAGGTAAACAGACTGTAACTTCTGCAGCGGGTAAACAGACTGTAACGTCTGCAGCGGGTAAACAGACTGTAACGTCTGCAGCAGGTAAACAGACTCTAACGTCTGCAGCGGGTAAAAAGACAGTAATGTCTGCAGCGGGTAAACAGACTGTAACGTCTGCAGGAAAACAGACTGTAACTTCTGCAGCGGGTAAACAGACTGTAACGTCTGCAGCGGGTAAACAGACTGTAACGTCTGCAGGTAAACAGACTGTAACGTCTGCAGCAGGTAAACAGACTGTAACGTCTGCAGCAGGTAAACAGGCTGTAACATCTGCAGAAGGTAAACAGACTGTAAGGTCTGCAGTTAAACAGACTGTAACATCTGCAGGTAAACAGACTGTAACGTCTGCAGCAGGTAAACAGGCTGTAACGTCTGCAGCAGGTAAACAGACTGTAACGTCTGCAGGTAAACAGACTGTAACGTCTGCAGCAGGTAAACAGACTGTAACGTCTGCAGCGGGTAAACAGACAGTAACGTCTGCAGCAGGTAAACAGACTGTAACTGTTCAGCAGGTAAACAGACTGTAACGTCTGCAGGTAAACAGACTGTAACGTCTGCAGCGGGTAAACAGACAGTAACGTCTGCAGCAGGTAAACAGACTGTAACGTCTGCAGGTAAACAGACTGTAACGTCTGCAGGTAAACAGACTGTAACTTCTGCAGCGGGTAAACAGACTGTAACGTCTGCAGCGGGTAAACAGACTGTAACGTGTGCAGCAGGTAAACAGACTGTAACGTCTGCAGCGGGTAAACAGACAGTAACGTCTGCAGCAGGTAAACAGACTGTAACGTCTGCAGGTAAACAGACTGTAACGTCTGCAGGTAAACAGACTGTAACTTCTGCAGCGGGTAAACAGACTGTAACGTCTGCAGCGGGTACACAGACTGTAACGTCTGCAGCAGGTAAACAGACTCTAACGTCTGCAGCGGGTGAACAGACAGTAACATCTGCAGCGGGTAAACAGACTGTAACGTCTGCAGCGGGTAAACAGACAGTAACGTCTGCAGCAGGTAAACAGACTGTAACGTCTGCAGGTAAACAGACTGTAACGTCTGCAGGTAAACAGACTGTAACTTCTGCAGCGGGTAAACAGACTGTAACGTCTGCAGCGGGTAAACAGATTTTTACGTCTGCAGCGGGTAAACAGATTGTAACGTCTGCTGCAGGTAAACAGACTGTAACTTCTGCAGCGGGTAAACAGACTGTAACGTCTGCAGCGGGTAAACAGACTGTAACGTCTGCAGCAGGTAAACAGACTCTAACGTCTGCAGCGGGTAAAAAGACAGTAATGTCTGCAGCGGGTAAACAGACTGTAACGTCTGCAGGAAAACAGACTGTAACTTCTGCAGCGGGTAAACAGACTGTAACGTCTGCAGCGGGTAAACAGACTGTAACGTCTGCAGGTAAACAGACTGTAACGTCTGCAGCAGGTAAACAGACTGTAACGTCTGCAGCAGGTAAACAGGCTGTAACATCTGCAGAAGGTAAACAGACTGTAAGGTCTGCAGTTAAACAGACTGTAACATCTGCAGGTAAACAGACTGTAACGTCTGCAGCAGGTAAACAGGCTGTAACGTCTGCAGCAGGTAAACAGACTGTAACGTCTGCAGGTAAACAGACTGTAACGTCTGCAGCAGGTAAACAGACTGTAACGTCTGCAGCGGGTAAAGAGACAGTAACGTCTGCAGCAGGTAAACAGACTGTAACTGTTCAGCAGGTAAACAGACTGTAACGTCTGCAGGTAAACAGACTGTAACGTCTGCAGCGGGTAAACAGACAGTAACGTCTGCAGCAGGTAAACAGACTGTAACGTCTGCAGGTAAACAGACTGTAACGTCTGCAGGTAAACAGACTGTAACTTCTGCAGCGGGTAAACAGACTGTAACGTCTGCAGCGGGTAAACAGACTGTAACGTGTGCAGCAGGTAAACAGACTGTAACGTCTGCAGCGGGTAAACAGACAGTAACGTCTGCAGCAGGTAAACAGACTGTAACGTCTGCAGGTAAACAGACTGTAACGTCTGCAGGTAAACAGACTGTAACTTCTGCAGCGGGTAAACAGACTGTAACGTCTGCAGCGGGTACACAGACTGTAACGTCTGCAGCAGGTAAACAGACTCTAACGTCTGCAGCGGGTGAACAGACAGTAACATCTGCAGCGGGTAAACAGACTGTAACGTCTGCAGCAGGTAAACAGACTGTAATGTCTGCAGGTAAACAGACTGTAACGTCTGCAGCGGTTAAACAGACTGTAATGTCTGCAGCAGGTAAACAGACTGTAACGTCTGCAGCGGGTAAACAGACAGTAACGTCTGCAGCAGGTAAACAGACTGTAATTGTTCAGCAGGTAAACAGACTGTAACGTCTGCAGGTAAACAGACTGTAACGTCTGCAGCGGGTAAACAGACTGTAACGTCTGCAGCAGGTAAATAGACTGCAACGTCTACAGGTAAACAGACCGTAACGTCTGCAGCAGGAAAACAGGCTGTAACGTCTGCAGCAGGTCAACAGACTGTAACGTCTGCAGCAGGTAAACAGACTGTAACGTCTGCAGTAGGTAAACAGACTGTAACGTCTGCAGGTAAACAGACTGTAAAGTCTGCAGCGGGTGAACAGACAGTAACGTCTGCAGCAGGTAAACAGACTGTAACGTCTGCAGCAGGTAAACAGACTGTAACGTCTGCAGGTAAACAGACTGTAAAGTTTGCAGCGGGTAAACAGACTGTAACGTCTTCAGCAAGTAAACAGACTGTAACGTCTGCAGCAGGTAAACAGACTGTAACGTCTGCAGCAGGTAAACAGACTGTAACGTCTGCAGGTAAACAGACTGTAACGTCTGCAGCAGGTAAACAGACTGTAACGTCTGCAGCAGGTAAACAGGCTGTAACATCTGCAGAAGGTAAACAGACTGTAAGGTCTGCAGTTAAACAGACTGTAACATCTGCAGGTAAACAGACTGTAACGTCTGCAGCAGGTAAACAGGCTGTAACGTCTGCAGCAGGTAAACAGACTGTAACGTCTGCAGGTAAACAGACTGTAACGTCTGCAGCAGGTAAACAGACTGTAACGTCTGCAGCGGGTAAACAGACAGTAACGTCTGCAGCAGGTAAACAGACTGTAACTGTTCAGCAGGTAAACAGACTGTAACGTCTGCAGGTAAACAGACTGTAACGTCTGCAGCGGGTAAACAGACAGTAACGTCTGCAGCAGGTAAACAGACTGTAACGTCTGCAGGTAAACAGACTGTAACGTCTGCAGGTAAACAGACTGTAACTTCTGCAGCGGGTAAACAGACTGTAACGTCTGCAGCGGGTAAACAGACTGTAACGTGTGCAGCAGGTAAACAGACTGTAACGTCTGCAGCGGGTAAACAGACAGTAACGTCTGCAGCAGGTAAACAGACTGTAACGTCTGCAGGTAAACAGACTGTAACGTCTGCAGGTAAACAGACTGTAACTTCTGCAGCGGGTAAACAGACTGTAACGTCTGCAGCGGGTACACAGACTGTAACGTCTGCAGCAGGTAAACAGACTCTAACGTCTGCAGCGGGTGAACAGACAGTAACATCTGCAGCGGGTAAACAGACTGTAACGTCTGCAGCGGGTAAACAGACAGTAACGTCTGCAGCAGGTAAACAGACTGTAACGTCTGCAGGTAAACAGACTGTAACGTCTGCAGGTAAACAGACTGTAACTTCTGCAGCGGGTAAACAGACTGTAACGTCTGCAGCGGGTAAACAGATTTTTACGTCTGCAGCGGGTAAACAGATTGTAACGTCTGCTGCAGGTAAACAGACTGTAACTTCTGCAGCGGGTAAACAGACTGTAACGTCTGCAGCGGGTAAACAGACTGTAACGTCTGCAGCAGGTAAACAGACTCTAACGTCTGCAGCGGGTAAAAAGACAGTAATGTCTGCAGCGGGTAAACAGACTGTAACGTCTGCAGGAAAACAGACTGTAACTTCTGCAGCGGGTAAACAGACTGTAACGTCTGCAGCGGGTAAACAGACTGTAACGTCTGCAGGTAAACAGACTGTAACGTCTGCAGCAGGTAAACAGACTGTAACGTCTGCAGCAGGTAAACAGGCTGTAACATCTGCAGAAGGTAAACAGACTGTAAGGTCTGCAGTTAAACAGACTGTAACATCTGCAGGTAAACAGACTGTAACGTCTGCAGCAGGTAAACAGGCTGTAACGTCTGCAGCAGGTAAACAGACTGTAACGTCTGCAGGTAAACAGACTGTAACGTCTGCAGCAGGTAAACAGACTGTAACGTCTGCAGCGGGTAAAGAGACAGTAACGTCTGCAGCAGGTAAACAGACTGTAACTGTTCAGCAGGTAAACAGACTGTAACGTCTGCAGGTAAACAGACTGTAACGTCTGCAGCGGGTAAACAGACAGTAACGTCTGCAGCAGGTAAACAGACTGTAACGTCTGCAGGTAAACAGACTGTAACGTCTGCAGGTAAACAGACTGTAACTTCTGCAGCGGGTAAACAGACTGTAACGTCTGCAGCGGGTAAACAGACTGTAACGTGTGCAGCAGGTAAACAGACTGTAACGTCTGCAGCGGGTAAACAGACAGTAACGTCTGCAGCAGGTAAACAGACTGTAACGTCTGCAGGTAAACAGACTGTAACGTCTGCAGGTAAACAGACTGTAACTTCTGCAGCGGGTAAACAGACTGTAACGTCTGCAGCGGGTACACAGACTGTAACGTCTGCAGCAGGTAAACAGACTCTAACGTCTGCAGCGGGTGAACAGACAGTAACATCTGCAGCGGGTAAACAGACTGTAACGTCTGCAGCAGGTAAACAGACTGTAATGTCTGCAGGTAAACAGACTGTAACGTCTGCAGCGGTTAAACAGACTGTAATGTCTGCAGCAGGTAAACAGACTGTAACGTCTGCAGCGGGTAAACAGACAGTAACGTCTGCAGCAGGTAAACAGACTGTAATTGTTCAGCAGGTAAACAGACTGTAACGTCTGCAGGTAAACAGACTGTAACGTCTGCAGCGGGTAAACAGACTGTAACGTCTGCAGCAGGTAAATAGACTGCAACGTCTACAGGTAAACAGACCGTAACGTCTGCAGCAGGAAAACAGGCTGTAACGTCTGCAGCAGGTCAACAGACTGTAACGTCTGCAGCAGGTAAACAGACTGTAACGTCTGCAGTAGGTAAACAGACTGTAACGTCTGCAGGTAAACAGACTGTAAAGTCTGCAGCGGGTGAACAGACAGTAACGTCTGCAGCAGGTAAACAGACTGTAACGTCTGCAGCAGGTAAACAGACTGTAACGTCTGCAGGTAAACAGACTGTAAAGTTTGCAGCGGGTAAACAGACTGTAACGTCTTCAGCAAGTAAACAGACTGTAACGTCTGCAGCAGGTAAACAGACTGTAACGTCTGCAGCAGGTAAACAGACTGTAACGTCTGCAGCGGGTAAACAGACAGTAACGTCTGCAGCAGGTAAACAGACTGCAACGTCTGCAGGTAAACAGATTGTAACTTCTGAAGCGTGTAAACAGACTGTAACGTCTGCAGCGGGTAAACAGACTGTAACGTCTGCAGGTAAACAGACTGTAACGTCTACAGCAGGTAAACAGGCTGTAACGTCTGCAGCAGGTAAACAGACTGTAACGTCTGCAGGTAAACAGACTGTAACGTCTGCAGGTAAACAGACTGTAACTTCTGCAGCGGGTAAACAGACTGTAACGTCTGCAGCGGGTAAACAGATTTTTACGTCTGCAGCGGGTAAACAGATTGTAACGTCTGCTGCAGGTAAACAGACTGTAACTTCTGCAGCGGGTAAACAGACTGTAACGTCTGCAGCGGGTAAACAGACTGTAACGTCTGCAGCAGGTAAACAGACTCTAACGTCTGCAGCGGGTAAAAAGACAGTAATGTCTGCAGCGGGTAAACAGACTGTAACGTCTGCAGGAAAACAGACTGTAACTTCTGCAGCGGGTAAACAGACTGTAACGTCTGCAGCGGGTAAACAGACTGTAACGTCTGCAGGTAAACAGACTGTAACGTCTGCAGCAGGTAAACAGACTGTAACGTCTGCAGCAGGTAAACAGGCTGTAACATCTGCAGAAGGTAAACAGACTGTAAGGTCTGCAGTTAAACAGACTGTAACATCTGCAGGTAAACAGACTGTAACGTCTACAGCAGGTAAACAGGCTGTAACGTCTGCAGCAGGTAAACAGACTGTAACGTCTGCAGGTAAACAGACTGTAACGTCTGCAGCAGGTAAACAGACTGTAACGTCTGCAGGTAAACAGACTGTAACGTCTGCAGCGGTTAAACAGACTGTAACGTCTGCAGCAGGTAAACAGACTGTATCGTCTGCAGCAGGTAAACAGACTGTAACGTCTGCAGCGGGTAAACAGACAGTAACGTCTGCAGCGGTTAAACAGACTGTAACGTCTGCAGCAGGTAAACAGACTGTATCGTCTGCAGCAGGTAAACAGACTGTAACGTCTGCAGCGGGTAAACAGACAGTAACGTCTGCAGCAGGTAAACAGACTGTAACTGTTCAGCAGGTAAACAGACTGTAACGTCTGCAGGTAAACAGACTGTAACGTCTGCAGGTAAACAGACTGTAACGTCTGCAGCGGTTAAACAGACTGTAACGTCTGCAGCAGGTAAACAGACTGTATCGTCTGCAGCAGGTAAACAGACTGTAACGTCTGCAGCGGGTAAACAGACAGTAACGTCTGCAGCAGGTAAACAGACTGTAACTGCTCAGCAGGTAAACAGACTGTAACGTCTGCAGGTAAACAGACTGTAACGTCTGCAGCGGGTAAACAGACAGTAACGTCTGCAGCAGGTAAACAGACTGTAACGTCTGCAGGTAAACAGAATGTATCGTCTGCAGGTAAACAGACTGTAACTTCTGCAGCGGGTAAACAGACTGTAACGTCTGCAGCGGGTAAACAGATTGTAACGTCTGCAGCTGGTAAACAGACTGTAACGTCTGCAGCAGGTAAACAGACTGTAACGTCTGCAGCAGGTAAACAGACTGTAACGTCTGCAGCGGGTAAACAGATTTTTACGTCTGCAGCGGGTAAACAGACTGTAACGTCTGCAGCAGGTAAACAGACTGTAACGTCTGCAGCAGGTAAACAGACAGTTACGTCTGCAGCAGGTAAACAGACATTAACGTCTGAAGCACGTAAACAGACTGTAACGTCTGCAGGTAAACAGACTGTAACGTCTGCAGCAGGTAAACAGACTGTAACGTCTGCAGGTAAACAGACTGTAACGTCTGCAGCGGTTAAACAGACTGTAACGTCTGCAGCAGGTAAACAGACTGTAACTGTTCAGCAGGTAAACAGACTGTATCGTCTGCAGGTAAACAGACTGTAACGTCTGCAGCGGGTAAACAGACAGTAACGTCTGCAGCAGGTAAACAGACTGTAACTGTTCAGCAGGTAAACAGACTGTAACGTCTGCAGGTAAACAGACTGTAACGTCTGCAGGTAAACAGACTGTAACGTCTGCAGCGGTTAAACAGACTGTAACGTCTGCAGCAGGTAAACAGACTGTATCGTCTGCAGCAGGTAAACAGACTGTAACGTCTGCAGCGGGTAAACAGACAGTAACGTCTGCAGCAGGTAAACAGACTGTAACTGCTCAGCAGGTAAACAGACTGTAACGTCTGCAGGTAAACAGACTGTAACGTCTGCAGCGGGTAAACAGACAGTAACGTCTGCAGCAGGTAAACAGACTGTAACGTCTGCAGGTAAACAGACTGTATCGTCTGCAGGTAAACAGACTGTAACTTCTGCAGCGGGTAAACAGATTGTAACGTCTGCAGCTGGTAAACAGACTGTAACGTCTGCAGCAGGTAAACAGACTGTAACGTCTGCAGCAGGTAAACAGACAGTAACGTCTGCAGCAGGTAAACAGACATTAACGTCTGAAGCAGGTAAACAGACTGTAACGTCTGCAGGTAAACAGATTGTAACTTCTGCAGCGGGTAAACAGACTGTAACCTCTGCAGCAGGTAACCAGACTGTAACGTCTGCAGCAGGTAAACAGACTGTAACGTCTGCAGCGGGTAAACAGACAGTAACGTCTGCAGCAGGTAAACAGACTGTAACGTCTGCAGCAGGTAAACAGACAGTAACGTCTGCAGCAGGTAAACAGACATTAACGTCTGCAGCAGGTAAACAGACTGTAACTGCTCAGCAGGTAAACAGACTGTAACGTCTGCAGGTAAACAGACTGTAACGTCTGCAGCGGGTAAACAGACAGTAACGTCTGCAGCAGGTAAACAGACTGTAACGTCTGCAGGTAAACAGACTGTATCGTCTGCAGGTAAACAGACTGTAACTTCTGCAGCGGGTAAACAGATTGTAACGTCTGCAGCTGGTAAACAGACTGTAACGTCTGCAGCAGGTAAACAGACTGTAACGTCTGCAGCAGGTAAACAGACAGTAACGTCTGCAGCAGGTAAACAGACATTAACGTCTGAAGCAGGTAAACAGACTGTAACGTCTGCAGGTAAACAGATTGTAACTTCTGCAGCGGGTAAACAGACTGTAACCTCTGCAGCAGGTAAACAGACTGTAACGTCTGCAGCAGGTAAACAGACTGTAACGTCTGCAGCGGGTAAACAGACAGTAACGTCTGCAGCAGGTAAACAGACTGTAACGTCTGCAGCAGGTAAACAGACAGTAACGTCTGCAGCAGGTAAACAGACATTAACGTCTGCAGCAGGTAAACAGACTGTAACTGCTCAGCAGGTAAACAGACTGTAACGTCTGCAGCAGGTAAACAGACTGTAACGTCTGCAGGTAAACAGACTGTAACGTCTGCAGCGGTTAAACAGACTGTAACGTCTGCAGCAGGTAAACAGACTGTAACTGTTCAGCAGGTAAACAGACTGTATCGTCTGCAGGTAAACAGACTGTAACGTCTGCAGCGGGTAAACAGACAGTAACGTCTGCAGCAGGTAAACAGACTGTAACTGTTCAGCAGGTAAACAGACTGTAACGTCTGCAGGTAAACAGACTGTAACGTCTGCAGGTAAACAGACTGTAACGTCTGCAGCGGTTAAACAGACTGTAACGTCTGCAGCAGGTAAACAGACTGTATCGTCTGCAGCAGGTAAACAGACTGTAACGTCTGCAGCGGGTAAACAGACAGTAACGTCTGCAGCAGGTAAACAGACTGTAACTGCTCAGCAGGTAAACAGACTGTAACGTCTGCAGGTAAACAGACTGTAACGTCTGCAGCGGGTAAACAGACAGTAACGTCTGCAGCAGGTAAACAGACTGTAACGTCTGCAGGTAAACAGACTGTATCGTCTGCAGGTAAACAGACTGTAACTTCTGCAGCGGGTAAACAGATTGTAACGTCTGCAGCTGGTAAACAGACTGTAACGTCTGCAGCAGGTAAACAGACTGTAACGTCTGCAGCAGGTAAACAGACAGTAACGTCTGCAGCAGGTAAACAGACATTAACGTCTGAAGCAGGTAAACAGACTGTAACGTCTGCAGGTAAACAGATTGTAACTTCTGCAGCGGGTAAACAGACTGTAACCTCTGCAGCAGGTAACCAGACTGTAACGTCTGCAGCAGGTAAACAGACTGTAACGTCTGCAGCGGGTAAACAGACAGTAACGTCTGCAGCAGGTAAACAGACTGTAACGTCTGCAGCAGGTAAACAGACAGTAACGTCTGCAGCAGGTAAACAGACATTAACGTCTGCAGCAGGTAAACAGACTGTAACTGCTCAGCAGGTAAACAGACTGTAACGTCTGCAGGTAAACAGACTGTAACGTCTGCAGCGGGTAAACAGACAGTAACGTCTGCAGCAGGTAAACAGACTGTAACGTCTGCAGGTAAACAGACTGTATCGTCTGCAGGTAAACAGACTGTAACTTCTGCAGCGGGTAAACAGATTGTAACGTCTGCAGCTGGTAAACAGACTGTAACGTCTGCAGCAGGTAAACAGACTGTAACGTCTGCAGCAGGTAAACAGACAGTAACGTCTGCAGCAGGTAAACAGACATTAACGTCTGAAGCAGGTAAACAGACTGTAACGTCTGCAGGTAAACAGATTGTAACTTCTGCAGCGGGTAAACAGACTGTAACCTCTGCAGCAGGTAAACAGACTGTAACGTCTGCAGCAGGTAAACAGACTGTAACGTCTGCAGCGGGTAAACAGACAGTAACGTCTGCAGCAGGTAAACAGACTGTAACGTCTGCAGCAGGTAAACAGACAGTAACGTCTGCAGCAGGTAAACAGACATTAACGTCTGCAGCAGGTAAACAGACTGTAACTGCTCAGCAGGTAAACAGACTGTAACGTCTGCAGGTAAACAGACTGTAACGTCTGCAGCGGGTAAACAGACAGTAACGTCTGCAGCAGGTAAACAGACTGTAACGTCTGCAGGTGAACAGACTGTATCGTCTGCAGGTAAACAGACTGTAACTTCTGCAGCGGGTAAACAGATTGTAACGTCTGCAGCTGGTAAACAGACTGTAACGTCTGCAGCAGGTAAACAGACTGTAACGTCTGCAGCAGGTAAACAGACAGTAACGTCTGCAGCAGGTAAACAGACATTAACGTCTGAAGCAGGTAAACAGACTGTAACGTCTGCAGGTAAACAGATTGTAACTTCTGCAGCGGGTAAACAGACTGTAACCTCTGCAGCTGGTAAACAGACTGTAACGTGTGCAGCAGGTAAACAGACTGTAACGTCTGCAGCGGGTAAACAGACAGTAACGTCTGCAGCAGGTAAACAGACTGTAACGTCTGCAGGTAAACAGACTGTAACGGCTGCAGGTAAACAGACTGTAACTTCTGCAGCGGGTAAACAGACTGTAACGTCTGCAGCAGGTAAACAGACTGTAACGTCTGCAGCAGGTAAACAGACTGTAACGTCTGCAGCAGGTAAACAGACTGTAACGTCTGCAGGTAAACAGACTGTAACGTCTGCAGCGGGTAAACAGATTGTAACGTCTGCAGCAGGTAAACAGACTGTAACGTCTGCAGCAGGTAAACAGACTGTAACGTCTGCAGCGGGTAAACAGACAGTAACGTCTGCAGCAGGTAAACAAACTGTAACGTCTGCAGGTAAACAGACTGTAACTTCTGCAGCGGGTAAACAGACTGTAACGTCTGCAGCGGGTAAACAGACTGTAACGTCTGCAGGTAAACAGACTGTAACGTCTGCAGCAGTTAAACAGACTGTAACGTCTGCAGCAGGTAAACAGGCTGTAACGTCTGCAGCAGGTAAACAGACTGTAAGGTCTGCAGTTAAACAGACTGTAATGTCTGCAGGTAAACAGACTGTAACATCTGCAGGTAAACAGACTGTAATGTCTGCAGCGGGTGAACAGACAGTAACGTCTGCAGCGGGTAAACAGACTGTAACGTCTGCAGCAGGTAAACAGACTGTAACGTCTGCAGGTAAACAGACTGTAACGTCTGCAGCAGGTAAACAGACTGTAACGTCTGCAGGTAAACAGACTGTAACGTCTGCAGCGGTTAAACAGACTGTAACGTCTGCAGCAGGTAAACAGACTGTAACTGTTCAGCAGGTAAACAGCCTGTAACGTCTGCAGGTAAACAGACTGTAACGTCTGCAGCAGGTAAACAGACAGTAACGTCTGCAGCAGGTAAACAGACTGTAACGTCTGCAGGTAAACAGACTGTAACGTCTGCAGGTAAACAGACTGTAACTTCTGCAGCGGGTAAACAGACTGTAACGTCTGCAGCGGGTAAACAGATTTTTACGTCTGCAGCGGGTAAACAGATTGTAACGTCTGCAGCGGGTAAACAGACTGTAACGTCTGCAGCAGGTAAACAGACTGTAACGTCTGCAGCAGGTAAACAGACAGTTACGTCTGCAGCAGGTAAACAGACATTAACGTCTGAAGCAGGTAAACAGACTGTAACGTCTGCAGGTAAGCAGACTGTAACTTCTGCAGCGGGTAAACAGACTGTAACGTCTGCAGGTAAACAGACTGTAACTTCTGCAGGTAAGCAGACTGTAACTTCTGCAGCGGGTAAACAGACTGTAACGTCTGCAGGTAAACAGACTGTAACTTCTGCAGCGGGTAAACAGACTGTAACATCTGCAGCGGGTAAACAGACTGTAACGTCTGCAGCAGGTAAACAGACTGTAACGTCTGCAGCAGGTAAACAGACTTTAACGTCTGCAGCAGGTAAACAGACTGTAACGTCTGCAGCGGGTGAACAGACAGTAACGTCTGCAGCGGGTAAACAGACTGTAACGTCTGCAGCAGGTAAACAGACTGTAACGTCTGCAGCGGTTAAACAGACTGTAACGTCTGCAGCAGGTAAACAGACTGTAATGTCTGCAGCGGGTGATCAGACAGTAACGTCTGCAGCGGGTAAACAGACTGTAACGTCTGCAGCAGGTAAACAGACTGTAACGTCTGCAGGTAAACAGACTGTAACGTCTGCAGCAGGTAAACAGACTGTATCGTCTGCAGGTAAACAGACTGTAACGTCTGCAGCGGTTAAACAGACTGTAACGTCTGCAGCAGGTAAACAGACTGTAACTGTTCAGCAGGTAAACAGACTGTAACGTCTGCAGGTAAACAGACTGTAACGTCTGCAGCGGGTAAACAGACAGTAACGTCTGCAGCAGGTAAACAGACTGTAACGTCTGCAGGTAAACAGACTGTAACGTCTGCAGGTAAACAGACTGTAACTTCTGCAGCGGGTAAACAGACTGTAACGTCTGCAGCGGGTAAACAGATTTTTACGTCTGCAGCGGGTAAACAGATTGTAACGTCTGCAGCGGGTAAACAGACTGTAACGTCTGCAGCAGGTAAACAGACTGTAACGTCTGCAGCAGGTAAACAGACAGTTACGTCTGCAGCAGGTAAACAGACATTAACGTCTGAAGCAGGTAAACAGACTGTAACGTCTGCAGGTAAACAGACTGTAACGTCTGCAGCAGGTAAACAGACTGTAACGTCTGCAGCAGGTAAACAGACTGTAACGTCTGCAGCAGGTAAACAGACTGTAACGTCTGCAGGTAAACAGACTGTAACGTTTGCAGCAGGTAAACAGACTGTAACGTCTGCAGGTAAACAGACTGTAACGTCTGCAGCGGTTAAACAGACTGTAACGTCTGCAGCAGGTAAACAGACTGTAACTGTTCAGCAGGTAAACAGACTGTATCGTCTGCAGGTAAACAGACTGTAACGTCTGCAGCGGGTAAACAGACAGTAACGTCAGCAGCAGGTAAACAGACTGTAACGTCTGCAGGTAAAGAGACTGTAACGTCTGCAGGTAAACAGACTGTAACTTCTGCAGCGGGTAAACAGACTGTAACGTCTGCAGCGGGTAAACAGATTTTTACGTCTGCAGCGGGTAAACAGATTGTAACGTCTGCAGCGGGTAAACAGACTGTAACGTCTGCAGCAGGTAAACAGACTGTAACGTCTGCAGCAGGTAAACAGACAGTTACGTCTGCAGCAGGTAAACAGACATTAACGTCTGAAGCAGGTAAACAGACTGTAACGTCTGCAGGTAAACAGACTGTAACGTCTGCAGGTAAACAGACTGTAACTTCTGCAGCGGGTAAACAGACTGTAACGTCTGCAGCGGGTAAACAGACTGTAACGTCTGCAGCAGGTAAACAGACTGTAACGTCTGCAGGTAAACAGACAGTAACGTCTGCAGCAGGTAAACAGACTGTAACGTCTGCAGCAGGTAAACAGACAGTAACGTCTGCAGCAGGTAAACAGACATTAACGTCTGCAGCAGGTAAACAGACTGTAACTGCTCAGCAGGTAAACAGACTGTAACGTCTGCAGGTAAACAGACTGTAACGTCTGCAGCGGGTAAACAGACAGTAACGTCTGCAGCAGGTAAACAGACTGTAACGTCTGCAGGTAAACAGACTGTATCGTCTGCAGGTAAACAGACTGTAACTTCTGCAGCGGGTAAACAGATTGTAACGTCTGCAGCTGGTAAACAGACTGTAACGTCTGCAGCAGGTAAACAGACTGTAACGTCTGCAGCAGGTAAACAGACAGTAACGTCTGCAGCAGGTAAACAGACATTAACGTCTGAAGCAGGTAAACAGACTGTAACGTCTGCAGGTAAACAGATTGTAACTTCTGCAGCGGGTAAACAGACTGTAACCTCTGCAGCAGGTAAACAGACTGTAACGTCTGCAGCAGGTAAACAGACTGTAACGTCTGCAGCGGGTAAACAGACAGTAACGTCTGCAGCAGGTAAACAGACTGTAACGTCTGCAGCAGGTAAACAGACAGTAACGTCTGCAGCAGGTAAACAGACATTAACGTCTGCAGCAGGTAAACAGACTGTAACTGCTCAGCAGGTAAACAGACTGTAACGTCTGCAGGTAAACAGACTGTAACGTCTGCAGCGGGTAAACAGACAGTAACGTCTGCAGCAGGTAAACAGACTGTAACGTCTGCAGGTGAACAGACTGTATCGTCTGCAGGTAAACAGACTGTAACTTCTGCAGCGGGTAAACAGATTGTAACGTCTGCAGCTGGTAAACAGACTGTAACGTCTGCAGCAGGTAAACAGACTGTAACGTCTGCAGCAGGTAAACAGACAGTAACGTCTGCAGCAGGTAAACAGACATTAACGTCTGAAGCAGGTAAACAGACTGTAACGTCTGCAGGTAAACAGATTGTAACTTCTGCAGCGGGTAAACAGACTGTAACCTCTGCAGCTGGTAAACAGACTGTAACGTCTGCAGCAGGTAAACAGACTGTAACGTCTGCAGCGGGTAAACAGACAGTAACGTCTGCAGCAGGTAAACAGACTGTAACGTCTGCAGGTAAACAGACTGTAACGGCTGCAGGTAAACAGACTGTAACTTCTGCAGCGGGTAAACAGACTGTAACGTCTGCAGCAGGTAAACAGACTGTAACGTCTGCAGCAGGTAAACAGACTGTAACGTCTGCAGCAGGTAAACAGACTGTAACGTCTGCAGGTAAACAGACTGTAACGTCTGCAGCGGGTAAACAGATTGTAACGTCTGCAGCAGGTAAACAGACTGTAACGTCTGCAGCAGGTAAACAGACTGTAACGTCTGCAGCGGGTAAACAGACAGTAACGTCTGCAGCAGGTAAACAAACTGTAACGTCTGCAGGTAAACAGACTGTAACTTCTGCAGCGGGTAAACAGACTGTAACGTCTGCAGCGGGTAAACAGACTGTAACGTCTGCAGGTAAACAGACTGTAACGTCTGCAGCAGTTAAACAGACTGTAACGTCTGCAGCAGGTAAACAGGCTGTAACGTCTGCAGCAGGTAAACAGACTGTAAGGTCTGCAGTTAAACAGACTGTAATGTCTGCAGGTAAACAGACTGTAACATCTGCAGGTAAACAGACTGTAATGTCTGCAGCGGGTGAACAGACAGTAACGTCTGCAGCGGGTAAACAGACTGTAACGTCTGCAGCAGGTAAACAGACTGTAACGTCTGCAGGTAAACAGACTGTAACGTCTGCAGCAGGTAAACAGACTGTAACGTCTGCAGGTAAACAGACTGTAACGTCTGCAGCGGTTAAACAGACTGTAACGTCTGCAGCAGGTAAACAGACTGTAACTGTTCAGCAGGTAAACAGCCTGTAACGTCTGCAGGTAAACAGACTGTAACGTCTGCAGCAGGTAAACAGACAGTAACGTCTGCAGCAGGTAAACAGACTGTAACGTCTGCAGGTAAACAGACTGTAACGTCTGCAGGTAAACAGACTGTAACTTCTGCAGCGGGTAAACAGACTGTAACGTCTGCAGCGGGTAAACAGATTTTTACGTCTGCAGCGGGTAAACAGATTGTAACGTCTGCAGCGGGTAAACAGACTGTAACGTCTGCAGCAGGTAAACAGACTGTAACGTCTGCAGGTAAACAGACTGTAACTTCTGCAGCGGGTAAACAGACTGTAACATCTGCAGCGGGTAAACAGACTGTAACGTCTGCAGCAGGTAAACAGACTTTAACGTCTGCAGCAGGTAAACAGACTGTAACGTCTGCAGCGGGTGAACAGACAGTAACGTCTGCAGCGGGTAAACAGACTGTAACGTCTGCAGCAGGTAAACAGACTGTAACGTCTGCAGCGGTTAAACAGACTGTAACGTCTGCAGCAGGTAAACAGACTGTAATGTCTGCAGCGGGTGATCAGACAGTAACGTCTGCAGCGGGTAAACAGACTGTAACGTCTGCAGCAGGTAAACAGACTGTAACGTCTGCAGGTAAACAGACTGTAACGTCTGCAGCAGGTAAACAGACTGTATCGTCTGCAGGTAAACAGACTGTAACGTCTGCAGCGGTTAAACAGACTGTAACGTCTGCAGCAGGTAAACAGACTGTAACTGTTCAGCAGGTAAACAGACTGTAACGTCTGCAGGTAAACAGACTGTAACGTCTGCAGCGGGTAAACAGACAGTAACGTCTGCAGCAGGTAAACAGACTGTAACGTCTGCAGGTAAACAGACTGTAACGTCTGCAGGTAAACAGACTGTAACTTCTGCAGCGGGTAAACAGACTGTAACGTCTGCAGCGGGTAAACAGATTTTTACGTCTGCAGCGGGTAAACAGATTGTAACGTCTGCAGCGGGTAAACAGACTGTAACGTCTGCAGCAGGTAAACAGACTGTAACGTCTGCAGCAGGTAAACAGACAGTTACGTCTGCAGCAGGTAAACAGACATTAACGTCTGAAGCAGGTAAACAGACTGTAACGTCTGCAGGTAAACAGACTGTAACGTCTGCAGCAGGTAAACAGACTGTAACGTCTGCAGCAGGTAAACAGACTGTAACGTCTGCAGCAGGTAAACAGACTGTAACGTCTGCAGGTAAACAGACTGTAACGTTTGCAGCAGGTAAACAGACTGTAACGTCTGCAGGTAAACAGACTGTAACGTCTGCAGCGGTTAAACAGACTGTAACGTCTGCAGCAGGTAAACAGACTGTAACTGTTCAGCAGGTAAACAGACTGTATCGTCTGCAGGTAAACAGACTGTAACGTCTGCAGCGGGTAAACAGACAGTAACGTCAGCAGCAGGTAAACAGACTGTAACGTCTGCAGGTAAAGAGACTGTAACGTCTGCAGGTAAACAGACTGTAACTTCTGCAGCGGGTAAACAGACTGTAACGTCTGCAGCGGGTAAACAGATTTTTACGTCTGCAGCGGGTAAACAGATTGTAACGTCTGCAGCGGGTAAACAGACTGTAACGTCTGCAGCAGGTAAACAGACTGTAACGTCTGCAGCAGGTAAACAGACAGTTACGTCTGCAGCAGGTAAACAGACATTAACGTCTGAAGCAGGTAAACAGACTGTAACGTCTGCAGGTAAACAGACTGTAACGTCTGCAGGTAAACAGACTGTAACTTCTGCAGCGGGTAAACAGACTGTAACGTCTGCAGCGGGTAAACAGACTGTAACGTCTGCAGCAGGTAAACAGACTGTAACGTCTGCAGGTAAACAGACTGTAACTTCTGCAGCGGGTAAACAGACTGTAACTTCTGCAGCGGGTAAACAGACTGTAACGTCTGCAGTGGGTAAACAGACTGTAACGTCTGCAGCAGGTAAACAGACTGTAACGTCTGCAGCGGGTAAAAAGACAGTAACGTCTGCAGCAGGTAAACAGACTGTAATGTCTGCAGGTAAACAGACTGTAACATCTGCAGGTAAACAGACTGTAACGTCTGCAGCAGGTAAACAGACTGTAAGGTCTGCAGTTAAACAGACTGTAAGGTCTGCAGGTAAACAGACTGTAACGTCTGCAGCAGGTAAACAGACTGTAGCGTCTGCAGCAGGTAAACAGACTGTAACGTCTGCAGCGGGTGAACAGACAGTAACGTCTGCAGCGGGTAAACAGACTGTAACGTCTGCAGCAGGTAAACAGACTGTAACGTCTGCAGCGGGTAAACAGACTGTAACGTCTGCAGGTAAAGAGACTGTAACGTCTGCAGGTAAACAGACTGTAATGTCTGCAGGTAAACAGACTGTATCGTCTGCAGCAGGTAAACAGACTGTAACGTCTGCAGCGGGTAAACAGACAGTAACGTCTGCAGCAGGTAAACAGACTGTAACTGTTCAGCAGGTAAACAGACTGTAACGTCTGCAGGTAAACAGACTGTAACGTCTGCAGCGGGTAAACAGACAGTAACGTCTGCAGCAGGTAAACAGACTGTAACGTCTGCAGGTAAACAGACTGTAACGTCTGCAGGTAAACAGACTGTAACTTCTGCAGCGGGTAAACAGACTGTAACGTCTGCAGCGGGTAAACAGACTGTAACGTGTGCAGCAGTTAAACAGACTGTAACGTCTGCAGCAGGTAAACAGACTGTAACGTCTGCAGCGGGTAAACAGACAGTAACGTCTGCAGCAGGTAAACAGACTGCAACGTCTGCAGGTAAACAGATTGTAACTTCTGAAGCGTGTAAACAGACTGTAACGTCTGCAGCGGGTAAACAGACTGTAACGTCTGCAGGTAAACAGACTGTAACGTCTGCAGCAGGTAAACACACTGTAACGTCTGCAGCGGGTAAACAGACAGTAACGTCTGCAGCAGGTAAACAGACTGTAATTGTTCAGCAGGTAAACAGACTGTAACGTCTGCAGGTAAACAGACTGTAACGTCTGCAGCGGGTAAACAGACTGTAACGTCTGCAGCAGGTAAATAGACTGCAACGTCTACAGGTAAACAGACCGTAACGTCTGCAGCAGGAAAACAGGCTGTAACGTCTGCAGCAGGTCAACAGACTGTAACGTCTGCAGCAGGTAAACAGACTGTAACGTCTGCAGTAGGTAAACAGACTGTAACGTCTGCAGGTAAACAGACTGTAAAGTCTGCAGCGGGTGAACAGACAGTAACGTCTGCAGCAGGTAAACAGACTGTAACGTCTGCAGCAGGTAAACAGACTGTAACGTCTGCAGGTAAACAGACTGTAAAGTCTGCAGCGGGTAAACAGACTGTAACGTCTTCAGCAAGTAAACAGACTGTAACGTCTGCAGCAGGTAAACAGACTGTAGCGTCTGCAGCAGGTAAACAGACTGTAACGTCTGCAGCGGGTGAACAGACAGTAACGTCTGCAGCGGGTAAACAGACTGTAACGTCTGCAGCAGGTAAACAGACTGTAACGTCTGCAGGTAAACAGACTGTAACGTCTGCAGCGGTTAAACAGACTGTAACGTCTGCAGCAGGTAAACAGACTGTAACGTCTGCAGCAGGTAAACAGACTGTAACGTCTGCAGCGGGTAAACAGACAGTAACGTCTGCAGCAGGTAAACAGACTGCAACGTCTGCAGGTAAACAGATTGTAACTTCTGAAGCGTGTAAACAGACTGTAACGTCTGCAGCGGGTAAACAGACTGTAACGTCTGCAGGTAAACAGACTGTAACGTCTGCAGCAGGTAAACACACTGTAACGTCTGCAGCTGGTAAACAGGCTGTAACGTCTGCAGCAGGTAAACAGACTGTAAGGTCTGCAGGTAAACAGACTGTAACATCTGCAGGTAAACAGACTGTAACGTCTGCAGGTAAACAGACTGTAACGTCTGCAGCGGGTAAACAGACAGTAACGTCTGCAGCAGGTAAACAGACTGTAACGTCTGCAGGTAAACAGACTGTAACGTCTGCAGCGGGTAAACAGACAGTAACGTCTGCAGCAGGTAAACAGACTGTAACGTCTGCAGGTAAACAGACTGTAACGTCTGCAGGTAAACAGACTGTAACTTCTGCAGCGGGTAAACAGACTGTAACGTCTGCAGCGGGTAAACAGACTGTAACGTGTGCAGCAGGTAAACAGACTGTAACGTCTGCAGCGGGTAAACAGACAGTAACGTCTGCAGCAGGTAAACAGACTGTAACGTCTGCAGGTAAACAGACTGTAACGTCTGCAGTTAAACAGACTGTAACTTCTTTAGCGGGTAAACAGACTGTAACATCTGCAGTGGGTACACAGACTGTAACGTCTGCAGCAGGTAAACAGACTCTAACGTCTGCAGCGGGTGAACAGACAGTAACATCTGCAGCGGGTAAACAGACTGTAACGTCTGCAGCAGGTAAACAGACTATAATGTCTGCAGGTAAACAGACTGTAACGTCTGTAGCGGTTAAACAGACTGTAATGTCTGCAGCAGGTAAACAGACTGTAACGTCTGCAGCGGGTAAACAGACAGTAACGTCTGCAGCAGGTAAACAGACTGTAATTGTTCAGCAGGTAAACAGACTGTAACGTCTGCAGGTAAACAGACTGTAACGTCTGCAGCGGGTAAACAGACTGTAACGTCTGCAGCAGGTAAATAGACTGCAACGTCTACAGGTAAACAGACCGTAACGTCTGCAGCAGGAAAACAGGCTGTAACGTCTGCAGCAGGTCAACAGACTGTAACGTCTGCAGCAGGTAAACAGACTGTAACGTCTGCAGTAGGTAAACAGACTGTAACGTCTGCAGGTAAACAGACTGTAAAGTCTGCAGCGGGTGAACAGACAGTAACGTCTGCAGCAGGTAAACAGACTGTAACGTCTGCAGCAGGTAAACAGACTGTAACGTCTGCAGGTAAACAGACTGTAAAGTTTGCAGCGGGTAAACAGACTGTAACGTCTTCAGCAAGTAAACAGACTGTAACGTCTGCAGCAGGTAAACAGACTGTAGCGTCTGCAGCAGGTAAACAGACTGTAACGTCTGCAGCGGGTGAACAGACAGTAACGTCTGCAGCGGGTAAACAGACTGTAACGTCTGCAGCAGGTAAACAGACTGTAACGTCTGCAGGTAAACAGACTGTAACGTCTGCAGCGGTTAAACAGACTGTAACGTCTGCAGCAGGTAAACAGACTGTAACGTCTGCAGCAGGTAAACAGACTGTAACGTCTGCAGCGGGTAAACAGACAGTAACGTCTGCAGCAGGTAAACAGACTGCAACGTCTGCAGGTAAACAGATTGTAACTTCTGAAGCGTGTAAACAGACTGTAACGTCTGCAGCGGGTAAACAGACTGTAACGTCTGCAGGTAAACAGACTGTAACGTCTGCAGCAGGTAAACACACTGTAACGTCTGCAGCTGGTAAACAGGCTGTAACGTCTGCAGCAGGTAAACAGACTGTAAGGTCTGCAGGTAAACAGACTGTAACATCTGCAGGTAAACAGACTGTAACGTCTGCAGGTAAACAGACTGTAACGTCTGCAGCGGGTAAACAGACAGTAACGTCTGCAGCAGGTAAACAGACTGTAACGTCTGCAGGTAAACAGACTGTAACGTCTGCAGGTAAACAGACTGTAACTTCTGCAGCGGGTAAACAGACTGTAACGTCTGCAGCGGGTAAACAGATTTTTACGTCTGCAGCGGGTAAACAGATTGTAACGTCTGCTGCAGGTAAACAGACTGTAACTTCTGCAGCGGGTAAACAGACTGTAACGTCTGCAGCGGGTAAACAGACTGTAACGTCTGCAGCAGGTAAACAGACTCTAACGTCTGCAGCGGGTAAAAAGACAGTAATGTCTGCAGCGGGTAAACAGACTGTAACGTCTGCAGCAGGTAAACAGACTGTAACGTCTGCAGGTAAACAGACTGTAAAGTTTGCAGCGGGTAAACAGACTGTAACGTCTTCAGCAAGTAAACAGACTGTAACGTCTGCAGCAGGTAAACAGACTGTAGCGTCTGCAGCAGGTAAACAGACTGTAACGTCTGCAGCGGGTGAACAGACAGTAACGTCTGCAGCGGGTAAACAGACTGTAACGTCTGCAGCAGGTAAACAGACTGTAACCTCTGCAGGTAAACAGACTGTAACGTCTGCAGCGGTTAAACAGACTGTAACGTCTGCAGCAGGTAAACAGACTGTAACGTCTGCAGCAGGTAAACAGACTGTAACGTCTGCAGCGGGTAAACAGACAGTAACGTCTGCAGCAGGTAAACAGACTGCAACGTCTGCAGGTAAACAGATTGTAACTTCTGAAGCGTGTAAACAGACTGTAACGTCTGCAGCGGGTAAACAGACTGTAACGTCTGCAGGTAAACAGACTGTAACGTCTGCAGCAGGTAAACACACTGTAACGTCTGCAGCTGGTAAACAGGCTGTAACGTCTGCAGCAGGTAAACAGACTGTAAGGTCTGCAGGTAAACAGACTGTAACATCTGCAGGTAAACAGACTGTAACGTCTGCAGGTAAACAGACTGTAACGTCTGCAGCGGGTAAACAGACAGTAACGTCTGCAGCAGGTAAACAGACTGTAACGTCTGCAGGTAAACAGACTGTAACGTCTGCAGGTAAACAGACTGTAACTTCTGCAGCGGGTAAACAGACTGTAACGTCTGCAGCGGGTAAACAGATTTTTACGTCTGCAGCGGGTAAACAGATTGTAACGTCTGCTGCAGGTAAACAGACTGTAACTTCTGCAGCGGGTAAACAGACTGTAACGTCTGCAGCGGGTAAACAGACTGTAACGTCTGCAGCAGGTAAACAGACTCTAACGTCTGCAGCGGGTAAAAAGACAGTAATGTCTGCAGCGGGTAAACAGACTGTAACGTCTGCAGGAAAACAGACTGTAACTTCTGCAGCGGGTAAACAGACTGTAACGTCTGCAGGTAAACAGACTGTAACGTCTGCAGCAGGTAAACACACTGTAACGTCTGCAGCTGGTAAACAGGCTGTAACGTCTGCAGCAGGTAAACAGACTGTAAGGTCTGCAGGTAAACAGACTGTAACATCTGCAGGTAAACAGACTGTAACGTCTGCAGGTAAACAGACTGTAACGTCTGCAGCGGGTAAACAGACAGTAACGTCTGCAGCAGGTAAACAGACTGTAACGTCTGCAGGTAAACAGACTGTAACGTCTGCAGCGGGTAAACAGACAGTAACGTCTGCAGCAGGTAAACAGACTGTAATTGTTCAGCAGGTAAACAGACTGTAACGTCTGCAGGTAAACAGACTGTAACGTCTGCAGCGGGTAAACAGACTGTAACGTCTGCAGCAGGTAAATAGACTGCAACGTCTACAGGTAAACAGACCGTAACGTCTGCAGCAGGAAAACAGGCTGTAACGTCTGCAGCAGGTCAACAGACTGTAACGTCTGCAGCAGGTAAACAGACTGTAACGTCTGCAGTAGGTAAACAGACTGTAACGTCTGCAGGTAAACAGACTGTAAAGTCTGCAGCGGGTGAACAGACAGTAACGTCTGCAGCAGGTAAACAGACTGTAACGTCTGCAGCAGGTAAACAGACTGTAACGTCTGCAGGTAAACAGACTGTAAAGTTTGCAGCGGGTAAACAGACTGTAACGTCTTCAGCAAGTAAACAGACTGTAACGTCTGCAGCAGGTAAACAGACTGTAGCGTCTGCAGCAGGTAAACAGACTGTAACGTCTGCAGCGGGTGAACAGACAGTAACGTCTGCAGCGGGTAAACAGACTGTAACGTCTGCAGCAGGTAAACAGACTGTAACGTCTGCAGGTAAACAGACTGTAACTTCTGCAGCGGGTAAACAGACTGTAACGTCTGCAGCGGGTAAACAGATTTTTACGTCTGCAGCGGGTAAACAGATTGTAACGTCTGCTGCAGGTAAACAGACTGTAACTTCTGCAGCGGGTAAACAGACTGTAACGTCTGCAGCGGGTAAACAGACTGTAACGTCTGCAGCAGGTAAACAGACTCTAACGTCTGCAGCGGGTAAAAAGACAGTAATGTCTGCAGCGGGTAAACAGACTGTAACGTCTGCAGGAAAACAGACTGTAACTTCTGCAGCGGGTAAACAGACTGTAACGTCTGCAGGTAAACAGACTGTAACGTCTGCAGCAGGTAAACACACTGTAACGTCTGCAGCTGGTAAACAGGCTGTAACGTCTGCAGCAGGTAAACAGACTGTAAGGTCTGCAGGTAAACAGACTGTAACATCTGCAGGTAAACAGACTGTAACGTCTGCAGGTAAACAGACTGTAACGTCTGCAGCGGGTAAACAGACAGTAACGTCTGCAGCAGGTAAACAGACTGTAACGTCTGCAGGTAAACAGACTGTAACGTCTGCAGCAGGTAAACAGACTCTAACGTCTGCAGCGGGTAAAAAGACAGTAATGTCTGCAGCGGGTAAACAGACTGTAACGTCTGCAGGAAAACAGACTGTAACTTCTGCAGCGGGTAAACAGACTGTAACGTCTGCAGCGGGTAAACAGACTGTAACGTCTGCAGGTAAACAGACTGTAACGTCTGCAGCAGGTAAACAGACTGTAACGTCTGCAGCAGGTAAACAGGCTGTAACATCTGCAGAAGGTAAACAGACTGTAAGGTCTGCAGTTAAACAGACTGTAACATCTGCAGGTAAACAGACTGTAACGTCTGCAGCAGGTAAACAGGCTGTAACGTCTGCAGCAGGTAAACAGACTGTAACGTCTGCAGGTAAACAGACTGTAACGTCTGCAGGTAAACAGACTGTAACGTCTGCAGGTAAACAGACTGTAACGTCTGCAGCGGTTAAACAGACTGTAACGTCTGCAGCAGGTAAACAGACTGTATCGTCTGCAGCAGGTAAACAGACTGTAACGTCTGCAGCGGGTAAACAGACAGTAACGTCTGCAGCAGGTAAACAGACTGTAACTGTTCAGCAGGTAAACAGACTGTAACGTCTGCAGGTAAACAGACTGTAACGTCTGCAGGTAAACAGACTGTAACGTCTGCAGCGGTTAAACAGACTGTAACGTCTGCAGCAGGTAAACAGACTGTAATGTCTGCAGCAGGTAAACAGACTGTAACGTCTGCAGCGGGTAAACAGACAGTAACGTCTGCAGCAGGTAAACAGACTGTAATTGTTCAGCAGGTAAACAGACTGTAACGTCTGCAGGTAAACAGACTGTAACGTCTGCAGCGGGTAAACAGACTGTAACGTCTGCAGCAGGTAAATAGACTGCAACGTCTACAGGTAAACAGACCGTAACGTCTGCAGCAGGAAAACAGGCTGTAACGTCTGCAGCAGGTCAACAGACTGTAACGTCTGCAGCAGGTAAACAGACTGTAACGTCTGCAGTAGGTAAACAGACTGTAACGTCTGCAGGTAAACAGACTGTAAAGTCTGCAGCGGGTGAACAGACAGTAACGTCTGCAGCAGGTAAACAGACTGTAACGTCTGCAGCAGGTAAACAGACTGTAACGTCTGCAGGTAAACAGACTGTAAAGTTTGCAGCGGGTAAACAGACTGTAACGTCTTCAGCAAGTAAACAGACTGTAACGTCTGCAGCAGGTAAACAGACTGTAGCGTCTGCAGCAGGTAAACAGACTGTAACGTCTGCAGCGGGTGAACAGACAGTAACGTCTGCAGCGGGTAAACAGACTGTAACGTCTGCAGCAGGTAAACAGACTGTAACGTCTGCAGGTAAACAGACTGTAACGTCTGCAGCGGTTAAACAGACTGTAACGTCTGCAGCAGGTAAACAGACTGTAACGTCTGCAGCAGGTAAACAGACTGTAACGTCTGCAGCGGGTAAACAGACAGTAACGTCTGCAGCAGGTAAACAGACTGCAACGTCTGCAGGTAAACAGATTGTAACTTCTGAAGCGTGTAAACAGACTGTAACGTCTGCAGCGGGTAAACAGACTGTAACGTCTGCAGGTAAACAGACTGTAACGTCTGCAGCAGGTAAACACACTGTAACGTCTGCAGCTGGTAAACAGGCTGTAACGTCTGCAGCAGGTAAACAGACTGTAAGGTCTGCAGGTAAACAGACTGTAACGTCTGCAGGTAAACAGACTGTAACGTCTGCAGCGGGTAAACAGACAGTAACGTCTGCAGCAGGTAAACAGACTGTAACGTCTGCAGGTAAACAGACTGTAACGTCTGCAGGTAAACAGACTGTAACTTCTGCAGCGGGTAAACAGACTGTAACGTCTGCAGCGGGTAAACAGATTTTTACGTCTGCAGCGGGTAAACAGATTGTAACGTCTGCTGCAGGTAAACAGACTGTAACTTCTGCAGCGGGTAAACAGACTGTAACGTCTGCAGCGGGTAAACAGACTGTAACGTCTGCAGCAGGTAAACAGACTCTAACGTCTGCAGCGGGTAAAAAGACAGTAATGTCTGCAGCGGGTAAACAGACTGTAACGTCTGCAGGAAAACAGACTGTAACTTCTGCAGCGGGTAAACAGACTGTAACGTCTGCAGCGGGTAAACAGACTGTAACGTCTGCAGGTAAACAGACTGTAACGTCTGCAGCAGGTAAACAGACTGTAACGTCTGCAGCAGGTAAACAGGCTGTAACATCTGCAGAAGGTAAACAGACTGTAAGGTCTGCAGTTAAACAGACTGTAACATCTGCAGGTAAACAGACTGTAACGTCTGCAGCAGGTAAACAGGCTGTAACGTCTGCAGCAGGTAAACAGACTGTAACGTCTGCAGGTAAACAGACTGTAACGTCTGCAGCAGGTAAACAGACTGTAACGTCTGCAGGTAAACAGACTGTAACGTCTGCAGCGGTTAAACAGACTGTAACGTCTGCAGCAGGTAAACAGACTGTATCGTCTGCAGCAGGTAAACAGACTGTAACGTCTGCAGCGGGTAAACAGACAGTAACGTCTGCAGCAGGTAAACAGACTGTAACTGTTCAGCAGGTAAACAGACTGTAACGTCTGCAGGTAAACAGACTGTAACGTCTGCAGGTAAACAGACTGTAACGTCTGCAGCGGTTAAACAGACTGTAACGTCTGCAGCAGGTAAACAGACTGTATCGTCTGCAGCAGGTAAACAGACTGTAACGTCTGCAGCGGGTAAACAGACAGTAACGTCTGCAGCAGGTAAACAGACTGTAACTGCTCAGCAGGTAAACAGACTGTAACGTCTGCAGGTAAACAGACTGTAACGTCTGCAGCGGGTAAACAGACAGTAACGTCTGCAGCAGGTAAACAGACTGTAACGTCTGCAGGTAAACAGACTGTATCGTCTGCAGGTAAACAGACTGTAACTTCTGCAGCGGGTAAACAGACTGTAACGTCTGCAGCGGGTAAACAGATTGTAACGTCTGCAGCTGGTAAACAGACTGTAACGTCTGCAGCAGGTAAACAGACTGTAACGTCTGCAGCAGGTAAACAGACTGTAACGTCTGCAGCGGGTAAACAGATTTTTACGTCTGCAGCGGGTAAACAGATTGTAACGTCTGCAGCGGGTAAACAGACTGTAACGTCTGCAGCAGGTAAACAGACTGTAACGTCTGCAGCAGGTAAACAGACAGTTACGTCTGCAGCAGGTAAACAGACATTAACGTCTGAAGCAGGTAAACAGACTGTAACGTCTGCAGGTAAACAGACTGTAACGTCTGCAGCAGGTAAACAGACTGTAACGTCTGCAGGTAAACAGACTGTAACGTCTGCAGCGGTTAAACAGACTGTAACGTCTGCAGCAGGTAAACAGACTGTAACTGTTCAGCAGGTAAACAGACTGTATCGTCTGCAGGTAAACAGACTGTAACGTCTGCAGCGGGTAAACAGACAGTAACGTCTGCAGCAGGTAAACAGACTGTAACGTCTGCAGGTAAACAGACTGTAACGTCTGCAGGTAAACAGACTGTAACGTCTGCAGCGGTTAAACAGACTGTAACGTCTGCAGCAGGTAAACAGACTGTATCGTCTGCAGCAGGTAAACAGACTGTAACGTCTGCAGCGGGTAAACAGACAGTAACGTCTGCAGCAGGTAAACAGACTGTAACTGCTCAGCAGGTAAACAGACTGTAACGTCTGCAGGTAAACAGACTGTAACGTCTGCAGCGGGTAAACAGACAGTAACGTCTGCAGCAGGTAAACAGACTGTAACGTCTGCAGGTAAACAGACTGTATCGTCTGCAGGTAAACAGACTGTAACTTCTGCAGCGGGTAAACAGATTGTAACGTCTGCAGCTGGTAAACAGACTGTAACGTCTGCAGCAGGTAAACAGACTGTAACGTCTGCAGCAGGTAAACAGACAGTAACGTCTGCAGCAGGTAAACAGACATTAACGTCTGAAGCAGGTAAACAGACTGTAACGTCTGCAGGTAAACAGATTGTAACTTCTGCAGCGGGTAAACAGACTGTAACCTCTGCAGCAGGTAAACAGACTGCAACGTCTGCAGCAGGTAAACAGACTGTAACGTCTGCAGCGGGTAAACAGACAGTAACGTCTGCAGCAGGTAAACAGACTGTAACGTCTGCAGCAGGTAAACAGACAGTAACGTCTGCAGCAGGTAAACAGACATTAACGTCTGCAGCAGGTAAACAGACTGTAACTGCTCAGCAGGTAAACAGACTGTAACGTCTGCAGGTAAACAGACTGTAACGTCTGCAGCGGGTAAACAGACAGTAACGTCTGCAGCAGGTAAACAGACTGTAACGTCTGCAGGTAAACAGACTGTATCGTCTGCAGGTAAACAGACTGTAACTTCTGCAGCGGGTAAACAGATTGTAACGTCTGCAGCTGGTAAACAGACTGTAACGTCTGCAGCAGGTAAACAGACTGTAACGTCTGCAGCAGGTAAACAGACAGTAACGTCTGCAGCAGGTAAACAGACATTAACGTCTGAAGCAGGTAAACAGACTGTAACGTCTGCAGGTAAACAGATTGTAACTTCTGCAGCGGGTAAACAGACTGTAACCTCTGCAGCAGGTAATCAGACTGTAACGTCTGCAGCAGGTAAACAGACTGTAACGTCTGCAGCGGGTAAACAGACAGTAACGTCTGCAGCAGGTAAACAGACTGTAACGTCTGCAGCAGGTAAACAGACAGTAACGTCTGCAGCAGGTAAACAGACATTAACGTCTGCAGCAGGTAAACAGACTGTAACTGCTCAGCAGGTAAACAGACTGTAACGTCTGCAGGTAAACAGACTGTAACGTCTGCAGCGGGTAAACAGACAGTAACGTCTGCAGCAGGTAAACAGACTGTAACGTCTGCAGCAGGTAAACAGACAGTAACGTCTGCAGCAGGTAAACAGACATTAACGTCTGCAGCAGGTAAACAGACTGTAACTGCTCAGCAGGTAAACAGACTGTAACGTCTGCAGGTAAACAGACTGTAACGTCTGCAGCGGGTAAACAGACAGTAACGTCTGCAGCAGGTAAACAGACTGTAACGTCTGCAGGTAAACAGACTGTATCGTCTGCAGGTAAACAGACTGTAACTTCTGCAGCGGGTAAACAGATTGTAACGTCTGCAGCTGGTAAACAGACTGTAACGTCTGCAGCAGGTAAACAGACTGTAACGTCTGCAGCAGGTAAACAGACAGTAACGTCTGCAGCAGGTAAACAGACATTAACGTCTGAAGCAGGTAAACAGACTGTAACGTCTGCAGGTAAACAGATTGTAACTTCTGCAGCGGGTAAACAGACTGTAACCTCTGCAGCAGGTAAACAGACTGTAACGTCTGCAGCAGGTAAACAGACTGTAACGTCTGCAGCGGGTAAACAGACAGTAACGTCTGCAGCAGGTAAACAGACTGTAACGTCTGCAGCAGGTAAACAGACAGTAACGTCTGCAGCAGGTAAACAGACATTAACGTCTGCAGCAGGCAAACAGACTGTAACTGCTCAGCAGGTAAACAGACTGTAACGTCTGCAGGTAAACAGACTGTAACGTCTGCAGCGGGTAAACAGACAGTAACGTCTGCAGCAGGTAAACAGACTGTAACGTCTGCAGGTAAACAGACTGTATCGTCTGCAGGTAAACAGACTGTAACTTCTGCAGCGGGTAAACAGATTGTAACGTCTGCAGCTGGTAAACAGACTGTAACGTCTGCAGCAGGTAAACAGACTGTAACGTCTGCAGCAGGTAAACAGACAGTAACGTCTGCAGCAGGTAAACAGACATTAACGTCTGAAGCAGGTAAACAGACTGTAACGTCTGCAGGTAAACAGATTGTAACTTCTGCAGCGGGTAAACAGACTGTAACCTCTGCAGCAGGTAAACAGACTGTAACGTCTGCAGCAGGTAAACAGACTGTAACGTCTGCAGCGGGTAAACAGACAGTAACGTCTGCAGCAGGTAAACAGACTGTAACGTCTGCAGGTAAACAGACTGTAACGGCTGCAGGTAAACAGACTGTAACTTCTGCAGCGGGTAAACAGACTGTAACGTCTGCAGCAGGTAAACAGACTGTAACGTCTGCAGCAGGTAAACAGACTGTAACGTCTGCAGCAGGTAAACAGACTGTAACGTCTGCAGGTAAACAGACTGTAACGTCTGCAGCGGGTAAACAGATTGTAACGTCTGCAGCAGGTAAACAGACTGTAACGTCTGCAGCAGGTAAACAGACTGTAACGTCTGCAGCGGGTAAACAGACAGTAACGTCTGCAGCAGGTAAACAAACTGTAACGTCTGCAGGTAAACAGACTGTAACTTCTGCAGCGGGTAAACAGACTGTAACGTCTGCAGCGGGTAAACAGACTGTAACGTCTGCAGGTAAACAGACTGTAACGTCTGCAGCAGTTAAACAGACTGTAACGTCTGCAGCAGGTAAACAGGCTGTAACGTCTGCAGCAGGTAAACAGACTGTAAGGTCTGCAGTTAAACAGACTGTAATGTCTGCAGGTAAACAGACTGTAACATCTGCAGGTAAACAGACTGTAATGTCTGCAGCGGGTGAACAGACAGTAACGTCTGCAGCGGGTAAACAGACTGTAACGTCTGCAGCAGGTAAACAGACTGTAACGTCTGCAGGTAAACAGACTGTAACGTCTGCAGCAGGTAAACAGACTGTAACGTCTGCAGGTAAACAGACTGTAACGTCTGCAGCGGTTAAACAGACTGTAACGTCTGCAGCAGGTAAACAGACTGTAACTGTTCAGCAGGTAAACAGACTGTAACGTCTGCAGGTAAACAGACTGTAACGTCTGCAGCAGGTAAACAGACAGTAACGTCTGCAGCAGGTAAACAGACTGTAACGTCTGCAGGTAAACAGACTGTAACGTCTGCAGGTAAACAGACTGTAACTTCTGCAGCGGGTAAACAGACTGTAACGTCTGCAGCGGGTAAACAGATTTTTACGTCTGCAGCGGGTAAACAGATTGTAACGTCTGCAGCGGGTAAACAGACTGTAACGTCTGCAGCAGGTAAACAGACTGTAACGTCTGAAGCAGGTAAACAGACTGTAACGTCTGCAGCAGGTAAACAGACAGTTACGTCTGCAGCAGGTAAACAGACATTAACGTCTGAAGCAGGTAAACAGACTGTAACGTCTGCAGGTAAGCAGACTGTAACTTCTGCAGCGGGTAAACAGACTGTAACGTCTGCAGGTAAACAGACTGTAACGTCTGCAGCGGGTAAACAGACTGTAACATCTGCAGCGGGTAAACAGACTGTAACGTCTGCAGCAGGTAAACAGACTGTAACGTCTGCAGCAGGTAAACAGACTTTAACGTCTGCAGCAGGTAAACAGACTGTAACGTCTGCAGCGGGTGAACAGACAGTAACGTCTGCAGCGGGTAAACAGACTGTAACGTCTGCAGCAGGTAAACAGACTGTAACGTCTGCAGCGGTTAAACAGACAGTAACGTCTGCAGCAGGTAAATAGACTGTAACGTCTGCAGGTAAACAGACTGTAACGTCTGAAGCAGGTAAACAGACTGTAACGTCTGCAGTGGGTAAACAGACTGTAACGTCTGCAGCAGGTAAACAGACTGTAACGTCTGCAGCGGGTAAAAAGACAGTAACGTCTGCAGCAGGTAAACAGACTGTAATGTCTGCAGGTAAACAGACTGTAACATCTGCAGGTAAACAGACTGTAACGTCTGCAGCAGGTAAACAGACTGTAAGGTCTGCAGTTAAACAGACTGTAAGGTCTGCAGGTAAACAGACTGTAACGTCTGCAGCAGGTAAACAGACTGTAGCGTCTGCAGCAGGTAAACAGACTGTAACGTCTGCAGCGGGTGAACAGACAGTAACGTCTGCAGCGGGTAAACAGACTGTAACGTCTGCAGCAGGTAAACAGACTGTAACGTCTGCAGCGGGTAAACAGACTGTAACGTCTGCAGGTAAAGAGACTGTAACGTCTGCAGGTAAACAGACTGTAATGTCTGCAGGTAAACAGACTGTATCGTCTGCAGCAGGTAAACAGACTGTAACGTCTGCAGCGGGTAAACAGACAGTAACGTCTGCAGCAGGTAAACAGACTGTAACTGTTCAGCAGGTAAACAGACTGTAACGTCTGCAGGTAAACAGACTGTAACGTCTGCAGCGGGTAAACGGACAGTAACGTCTGCAGCAGGTAAACAGACTGTAACGTCTGCAGGTAAACAGACTGTAACGTCTGCAGGTAAACAGACTGTAACTTCTGCAGCGGGTAAACAGACTGTAACGTCTGCAGCGGGTAAACAGACTGTAACGTGTGCAGCAGTTAAACAGACTGTAACGTCTGCAGCAGGTAAACAGACTGTAACGTCTGCAGCGGGTAAACAGACAGTAACGTCTGCAGCAGGTAAACAGACTGCAACATCTGCAGGTAAACAGATTGTAACTTCTGAAGCGTGTAAACAGACTGTAACGTCTGCAGCGGGTAAACAGACTGTAACGTCTGCAGGTAAACAGACTGTAACGTCTGCAGCAGGTAAACACACTGTAACGTCTGCAGCGGGTAAACAGACAGTAACGTCTGCAGCAGGTAAACAGACTGTAATTGTTCAGCAGGTAAACAGACTGTAACGTCTGCAGGTAAACAGACTGTAACGTCTGCAGCGGGTAAACAGACTGTAACGTCTGCAGCAGGTAAATAGACTGCAACGTCTACAGGTAAACAGACCGTAACGTCTGCAGCAGGAAAACAGGCTGTAACGTCTGCAGCAGGTCAACAGACTGTAACGTCTGCAGCAGGTAAACAGACTGTAACGTCTGCAGTAGGTAAACAGACTGTAACATCTGCAGGTAAACAGACTGTAAAGTCTGCAGCGGGTGAACAGACAGTAACGTCTGCAGCAGGTAAACAGACTGTAACGTCTGCAGCAGGTAAACAGACTGTAACGTCTGCAGGTAAACAGACTGTAACGTCTGCAGCGGGTAAACAGACTGTAACGTCTTCAGCAAGTAAACAGACTGTAACGTCTGCAGCAGGTAAACAGACTGTAGCGTCTGCAGCAGGTAAACAGACTGTAACGTCTGCAGCGGGTGAACAGACAGTAACGTCTGCAGCGGGTAAACAGACTGTAACGTCTGCAGCAGGTAAACAGACTGTAACGTCTGCAGGTAAACAGACTGTAACGTCTGCAGCGGTTAAACAGACTGTAACGTCTGCAGCAGGTAAACAGACTGTAACGTCTGCAGCAGGTAAACAGACTGTAACGTCTGCAGCGGGTAAACAGACAGTAACGTCTGCAGCAGGTAAACAGACTGCAACGTCTGCAGGTAAACAGATTGTAACTTCTGAAGCGTGTAAACAGACTGTAACGTCTGCAGCGGGTAAACAGACTGTAACGTCTGCAGGTAAACAGACTGTAACGTCTGCAGCAGGTAAACACACTGTAACGTCTGCAGCTGGTAAACAGGCTGTAACGTCTGCAGCAGGTAAACAGACTGTAAGGTCTGCAGGTAAACAGACTGTAACATCTGCAGGTAAACAGACTGTAACGTCTGCAGGTAAACAGACTGTAACGTCTGCAGCGGGTAAACAGACAGTAACGTCTGCAGCAGGTAAACAGACTGTAACGTCTGCAGCAGGTAAACAGACAGTTACGTCTGCAGCAGGTAAACAGACATTAACGTCTGAAGCAGGTAAACAGACTGTAACGTCTGCAGGTAAGCAGACTGTAACTTCTGCAGCGGGTAAACAGACTGTAACGTCTGCAGGTAAACAGACTGTAACTTCTGCAGCGGGTAAACAGACTGTAACATCTGCAGCGGGTAAACAGACTGTAACGTCTGCAGCAGGTAAACAGACTGTAACGTCTGCAGCAGGTAAACAGACTTTAACGTCTGCAGCAGGTAAACAGACTGTAACGTCTGCACCGGGTGAACAGACAGTAACGTCTGCAGCGGGTAAACAGACTGTAACGTCTGCAGCAGGTAAACAGACTGTAACGTCTGCAGCGGTTAAACAGACTGTAACGTCTGCAGCAGGTAAACAGACTGTAATGTCTGCAGCGGGTGATCAGACAGTAACGTCTGCAGCGGGTAAACAGACTGTAACGTCTGCAGCAGGTAAACAGACTGTAACGTCTGCAGGTAAACAGACTGTAACGTCTGCAGCAGGTAAACAGACTGTAACGTCTGCAGGTAAACAGACTGTAACGTCTGCAGCGGTTAAACAGACTGTAACGTCTGCAGCAGGTAAACAGACTGTAACTGTTCAGCAGGTAAACAGACTGTAACGTCTGCAGGTAAACAGACTGTAACGTCTGCAGCGGGTAAACAGACAGTAACGTCTGCAGCAGGTAAACAGACTGTAACGTCTGCAGGTAAACAGACTGTAACGTCTGCAGGTAAACAGACTGTAACTTCTGCAGCGGGTAAACAGACTGTAACGTCTGCAGCGGGTAAACAGATTTTTACGTCTGCAGCGGGTAAACAGATTGTAACGTCTGCAGCGGGTAAACAGACTGTAACGTCTGCAGCAGGTAAACAGACTGTAACGTCTGCAGCAGGTAAACAGACAGTTACGTCTGCAGCAGGTAAACAGACATTAACGTCTGAAGCAGGTAAACAGACTGTAACGTCTGCAGGTAAACAGACTGTAACGTCTGCAGCAGGTAAACAGACTGTAACGTCTGCAGCAGGTAAACAGACTGTAACGTCTGCAGCAGGTAAACAGACTGTAACGTCTGCAGGTAAACAGACTGTAACGTTTGCAGCAGGTAAACAGACTGTAACGTCTGCAGGTAAACAGACTGTAACGTCTGCAGCGGTTAAACAGACTGTAACGTCTGCAGCAGGTAAACAGACTGTAACTGTTCAGCAGGTAAACAGACTGTATCGTCTGCAGGTAAACAGACTGTAACGTCTGCAGCGGGTAAACAGACAGTAACGTCAGCAGCAGGTAAACAGACTGTAACGTCTGCAGGTAAAGAGACTGTAACGTCTGCAGGTAAACAGACTGTAACTTCTGCAGCGGGTAAACAGACTGTAACGTCTGCAGCGGGTAAACAGATTTTTACGTCTGCAGCGGGTAAACAAATTGTAACGTCTGCAGCGGGTAAACAGACTGTAACGTCTGCAGCGGGTAAACAGACTGTAACGTCTGCAGGTAAACAGACTGTAACGTCTGCAGCAGGTAAACACACTGTAACGTCTGCAGCGGGTAAACAGACAGTAACGTCTGCAGCAGGTAAACAGACTGTAATTGTTCAGCAGGTAAACAGACTGTAACGTCTGCAGGTAAACAGACTGTAACGTCTGCAGCGGGTAAACAGACTGTAACGTCTGCAGCAGGTAAATAGACTGCAACGTCTACAGGTAAACAGACCGTAACGTCTGCAGCAGGAAAACAGGCTGTAACGTCTGCAGCAGGTCAACAGACTGTAACGTCTGCAGCAGGTAAACAGACTGTAACGTCTGCAGTAGGTAAACAGACTGTAACATCTGCAGGTAAACAGACTGTAAAGTCTGCAGCGGGTGAACAGACAGTAACGTCTGCAGCAGGTAAACAGACTGTAACGTCTGCAGCAGGTAAACAGACTGTAACGTCTGCAGGTAAACAGACTGTAACGTCTGCAGCGGGTAAACAGACTGTAACGTCTTCAGCAAGTAAACAGACTGTAACGTCTGCAGCAGGTAAACAGACTGTAGCGTCTGCAGCAGGTAAACAGACTGTAACGTCTGCAGCGGGTGAACAGACAGTAACGTCTGCAGCGGGTAAACAGACTGTAACGTCTGCAGCAGGTAAACAGACTGTAACGTCTGCAGGTAAACAGACTGTAACGTCTGCAGCGGTTAAACAGACTGTAACGTCTGCAGCAGGTAAACAGACTGTAACGTCTGCAGCAGGTAAACAGACTGTAACGTCTGCAGCGGGTAAACAGACAGTAACGTCTGCAGCAGGTAAACAGACTGCAACGTCTGCAGGTAAACAGATTGTAACTTCTGAAGCGTGTAAACAGACTGTAACGTCTGCAGCGGGTAAACAGACTGTAACGTCTGCAGGTAAACAGACTGTAACGTCTGCAGCAGGTAAACACACTGTAACGTCTGCAGCTGGTAAACAGGCTGTAACGTCTGCAGCAGGTAAACAGACTGTAAGGTCTGCAGGTAAACAGACTGTAACATCTGCAGGTAAACAGACTGTAACGTCTGCAGGTAAACAGACTGTAACGTCTGCAGCGGGTAAACAGACAGTAACGTCTGCAGCAGGTAAACAGACTGTAACGTCTGCAGCAGGTAAACAGACAGTTACGTCTGCAGCAGGTAAACAGACATTAACGTCTGAAGCAGGTAAACAGACTGTAACGTCTGCAGGTAAGCAGACTGTAACTTCTGCAGCGGGTAAACAGACTGTAACGTCTGCAGGTAAACAGACTGTAACTTCTGCAGCGGGTAAACAGACTGTAACATCTGCAGCGGGTAAACAGACTGTAACGTCTGCAGCAGGTAAACAGACTGTAACGTCTGCAGCAGGTAAACAGACTTTAACGTCTGCAGCAGGTAAACAGACTGTAACGTCTGCAGCGGGTGAACAGACAGTAACGTCTGCAGCGGGTAAACAGACTGTAACGTCTGCAGCAGGTAAACAGACTGTAACGTCTGCAGCGGTTAAACAGACTGTAACGTCTGCAGCAGGTAAACAGACTGTAATGTCTGCAGCGGGTGATCAGACAGTAACGTCTGCAGCGGGTAAACAGACTGTAACGTCTGCAGCAGGTAAACAGACTGTAACGTCTGCAGGTAAACAGACTGTAACGTCTGCAGCAGGTAAACAGACTGTAACGTCTGCAGGTAAACAGACTGTAACGTCTGCAGCGGTTAAACAGACTGTAACGTCTGCAGCAGGTAAACAGACTGTAACTGTTCAGCAGGTAAACAGACTGTAACGTCTGCAGGTAAACAGACTGTAACGTCTGCAGCGGGTAAACAGACAGTAACGTCTGCAGCAGGTAAACAGACTGTAACGTCTGCAGGTAAACAGACTGTAACGTCTGCAGGTAAACAGACTGTAACTTCTGCAGCGGGTAAACAGACTGTAACGTCTGCAGCGGGTAAACAGATTTTTACGTCTGCAGCGGGTAAACAGATTGTAACGTCTGCAGCGGGTAAACAGACTGTAACGTCTGCAGCAGGTAAACAGACTGTAACGTCTGCAGCAGGTAAACAGACAGTTACGTCTGCAGCAGGTAAACAGACATTAACGTCTGAAGCAGGTAAACAGACTGTAACGTCTGCAGGTAAACAGACTGTAACGTCTGCAGCAGGTAAACAGACTGTAACGTCTGCAGCAGGTAAACAGACTGTAACGTCTGCAGCAGGTAAACAGACTGTAACGTCTGCAGGTAAACAGACTGTAACGTTTGCAGCAGGTAAACAGACTGTAACGTCTGCAGGTAAACAGACTGTAACGTCTGCAGCGGTTAAACAGACTGTAACGTCTGCAGCAGGTAAACAGACTGTAACTGTTCAGCAGGTAAACAGACTGTATCGTCTGCAGGTAAACAGACTGTAACGTCTGCAGCGGGTAAACAGACAGTAACGTCAGCAGCAGGTAAACAGACTGTAACGTCTGCAGGTAAAGAGACTGTAACGTCTGCAGGTAAACAGACTGTAACTTCTGCAGCGGGTAAACAGACTGTAACGTCTGCAGCGGGTAAACAGATTTTTACGTCTGCAGCGGGTAAACAGATTGTAACGTCTGCAGCGGGTAAACAGACTGTAACGTCTGCAGCAGGTAAACAGACTGTAACGTCTGCAGCAGGTAAACAGACAGTTACGTCTGCAGCAGGTAAACAGACATTAACGTCTGAAGCAGGTAAACAGACTGTAACGTCTGCAGGTAAACAGACTGTAACTTCTGCAGCGGGTAAACAGACTGTAACGTCTGCAGCAGGTAAACAGACTGTAACGTCTGCAGCAGGTAAACAGACTGTAACGTCTGCAGCGGGTAAACAGACAGTAACGTCTGCAGCAGGTAAACAGACTGTAACGTCTGCAGGTAAACAGACTGTAACGTCTGCAGGTAAACAGACTGTAACTTCTGCAGCGGGTAAACAGACTGTAACGTCTGCAGCGGGTAAACAGACTGTAACGTCTGCAGCAGGTAAACAGACTGTAACGTCTGCAGCAGGTAAACAGACAGTTACGTCTGCAGCAGGTAAACAGACATTAAGGTCTGAAGCAGCTAAACAGACTGTAACGTCTGCAGGTAAACAGACTGTAACTTCTGCAGCGGGTAAACAGACTGTAACGTCTGCAGCAGGTAAACAGACTGTAACGTCTGCAGCAGGTAAACAGACTGTAACGTCTGCAGCGGGTAAACAGACAGTAACGTCTGCAGCAGGTAAACAGACTGTAACGTCTGCAGGTAAACAGACTGTAACTTCTGCAGGTAAACAGACTGTAACTTCTGCAGCGGGTAAACAGACTGTAACGTCTGCAGCGGGTAAACAGACTGTAACGTCTGCAGCAGGTAAACAGACTGTAACGTCTGCAGGTAAACAGACTGTAACTTCTGCAGCGGGTAAACAGACTGTAACTTCTGCAGCGGGTAAACAGACTGTAACGTCTGCAGTGGGTAAACAGACTGTAACGTCTGCAGCAGGTAAACAGACTGTAACGTCTGCAGCGGGTAAAAAGACAGTAACGTCTGCAGCAGGTAAACAGACTGTAATGTCTGCAGGTAAACAGACTGTAACATCTGCAGGTAAACAGACTGTAACGTCTGCAGCAGGTAAACAGACTGTAAGGTCTGCAGTTAAACAGACTGTAAGGTCTGCAGGTAAACAGACTGTAACGTCTGCAGCAGGTAAACAGACTGTAGCGTCTGCAGCAGGTAAACAGACTGTAACGTCTGCAGCGGGTGAACAGACAGTAACGTCTGCAGCGGGTAAACAGACTGTAACGTCTGCAGCAGGTAAACAGACTGTAACGTCTGCAGCGGGTAAACAGACTGTAACGTCTGCAGGTAAAGAGACTGTAACGTCTGCAGGTAAACAGACTGTAATGTCTGCAGGTAAACAGACTGTATCGTCTGCAGCAGGTAAACAGACTGTAACGTCTGCAGCGGGTAAACAGACAGTAACGTCTGCAGCAGGTAAACAGACTGTAACTGTTCAGCAGGTAAACAGACTGTAACGTCTGCAGGTAAACAGACTGTAACGTCTGCAGCGGGTAAACGGACAGTAACGTCTGCAGCAGGTAAACAGACTGTAACGTCTGCAGGTAAACAGACTGTAACGTCTGCAGGTAAACAGACTGTAACTTCTGCAGCGGGTAAACAGACTGTAACGTCTGCAGCGGGTAAACAGACTGTAACGTGTGCAGCAGTTAAACAGACTGTAACGTCTGCAGCAGGTAAACAGACTGTAACGTCTGCAGCGGGTAAACAGACAGTAACGTCTGCAGCAGGTAAACAGACTGCAACGTCTGCAGGTAAACAGATTGTAACTTCTGAAGCGTGTAAACAGACTGTAACGTCTGCAGCGGGTAAACAGACTGTAACGTCTGCAGGTAAACAGACTGTAACGTCTGCAGGTAAACAGACTGTAACGTCTGCAGCAGGTAAACACACTGTAACGTCTGCAGCGGGTAAACAGACAGTAACGTCTGCAGCAGGTAAACAGACTGTAATTGTTCAGCAGGTAAACAGACTGTAACGTCTGCAGGTAAACAGACTGTAACGTCTGCAGCGGGTAAACAGACTGTAACGTCTGCAGCAGGTAAATAGACTGCAACGTCTACAGGTAAACAGACCGTAACGTCTGCAGCAGGAAAACAGGCTGTAACGTCTGCAGCAGGTCAACAGACTGTAACGTCTGCAGCAGGTAAACAGACTGTAACGTCTGCAGTAGGTAAACAGACTGTAACATCTGCAGGTAAACAGACTGTAAAGTCTGCAGCGGGTGAACAGACAGTAACGTCTGCAGCAGGTAAACAGACTGTAACGTCTGCAGCAGGTAAACAGACTGTAACGTCTGCAGGTAAACAGACTGTAAAGTCTGCAGCGGGTAAACAGACTGTAACGTCTTCAGCAAGTAAACAGACTGTAACGTCTGCAGCAGGTAAACAGACTGTAGCGTCTGCAGCAGGTAAACAGACTGTAACGTCTGCAGCGGGTGAACAGACAGTAACGTCTGCAGCGGGTAAACAGACTGTAACGTCTGCAGCAGGTAAACAGACTGTAACGTCTGCAGGTAAACAGACTGTAACGTCTGCAGCGGTTAAACAGACTGTAACGTCTGCAGCAGGTAAACAGACTGTAACGTCTGCAGCAGGTAAACAGACTGTAACGTCTGCAGCGGGTAAACAGACAGTAACGTCTGCAGCAGGTAAACAGACTGCAACGTCTGCAGGTAAACAGATTGTAACTTCTGAAGCGTGTAAACAGACTGTAACGTCTGCAGCGGGTAAACAGACTGTAACGTCTGCAGGTAAACAGACTGTAACGTCTGCAGCAGGTAAACACACTGTAACGTCTGCAGCTGGTAAACAGGCTGTAACGTCTGCAGCAGGTAAACAGACTGTAAGGTCTGCAAATAAACAGACTGTAACATCTGCAGGTAAACAGACTGTAACGTCTGCAGGTAAACAGACTGTAACGTCTGCAGCGGGTAAACAGACAGTAACGTCTGCAGCAGGTAAACAGACTGTAACGTCTGCAGGTAAACAGACTGTAACGTCTGCAGGTAAACAGACTGTAACTTCTGCAGCGGGTAAACAGACTGTAACGTCTGCAGCGGGTAAACAGATTTTTACGTCTGCAGCGGGTAAACAGATTGTAACGTCTGCTGCAGGTAAACAGACTGTAACTTCTGCAGCGGGTAAACAGACTGTAACGTCTGCAGCGGGTAAACAGACTGTAACGTCTGCAGCAGGTAAACAGACTCTAACGTCTGCAGCGGGTAAAAAGACAGTAACGTCTGCAGCGGGTAAACAGACTGTAACGTCTGCAGGAAAACAGACTGTAACTTCTGCAGCGGGTAAACAGACTGTAACGTCTGCAGCGGGTAAACAGACTGTAACGTCTGCAGGTAAACAGACTGTATCGTCTGCAGCAGGTAAACAGACTGTAACGTCTGCAGCGGGTAAACAGACAGTAACGTCTGCAGCAGGTAAACAGACTGTAACTGTTCAGCAGGTAAACAGACTGTAACGTCTGCAGGTAAACAGACTGTAACGTCTGCAGCGGGTAAACGGACAGTAACGTCTGCAGCAGGTAAACAGACTGTAACGTCTGCAGGTAAACAGACTGTAACGTCTGCAGGTAAACAGACTGTAACTTCTGCAGCGGGTAAACAGACTGTAACGTCTGCAGCGGGTAAACAGACTGTAACGTGTGCAGCAGTTAAACAGACTGTAACGTCTGCAGCAGGTAAACAGACTGTAACGTCTGCAGCGGGTAAACAGACAGTAACGTCTGCAGCAGGTAAACAGACTGCAACGTCTGCAGGTAAACAGATTGTAACTTCTGAAGCGTGTAAACAGACTGTAACGTCTGCAGCGGGTAAACAGACTGTAACGTCTGCAGGTAAACAGACTGTAACGTCTGCAGCAGGTAAACACACTGTAACGTCTGCAGCGGGTAAACAGACAGTAACGTCTGCAGCAGGTAAACAGACTGTAATTGTTCAGCAGGTAAACAGACTGTAACGTCTGCAGGTAAACAGACTGTAACGTCTGCAGCGGGTAAACAGACTGTAACGTCTGCAGCAGGTAAATAGACTGCAACGTCTACAGGTAAACAGACCGTAACGTCTGCAGCAGGAAAACAGGCTGTAACGTCTGCAGCAGGTCAATAGACTGTAACGTCTGCAGCAGGTAAACAGACTGTAACGTCTGCAGTAGGTAAACAGACTGTAACATCTGCAGGTAAACAGACTGTAAAGTCTGCAGCGGGTGAACAGACAGTAACGTCTGCAGCAGGTAAACAGACTGTAACGTCTGCAGCAGGTAAAGAGACTGTAAGGTCTGCAGGTAAACAGACTGTAACATCTGCAGGTAAACAGACTGTAACGTCTGCAGGTAAACAGACTGTAACGTCTGCAGCGGGTAAACAGACAGTAACGTCTGCAGCAGGTAAACAGACTGTAACGTCTGCAGGTAAACAGACTGTAACGTCTGCAGGTAAACAGACTGTAACTTCTGCAGCGGGTAAACAGACTGTAACGTCTGCAGCGGGTAAACAGATTTTTACGTCTGCAGCGGGTAAACAGATTGTAACGTCTGCTGCAGGTAAACAGACTGTAACTTCTGCAGCGGGTAAACAGACTGTAACGTCTGCAGCGGGTAAACAGACTGTAACGTCTGCAGCAGGTAAACAGACTCTAACGTCTGCAGCGGGTAAACAGACAGTAACGTCTGCAGCAGGTAAACAGACTGCAACGTCTGCAGGTAAACAGATTGTAACTTCTGAAGCGTGTAAACAGACTGTAACGTCTGCAGCGGGTAAACAGACTGTAACGTCTGCAGGTAAACAGACTGTAACGTCTGCAGCAGGTAAACACACTGTAACGTCTGCAGCTGGTAAACAGGCTGTAACGTCTGCAGCAGGTAAACAGACTGTAAGGTCTGCAAATAAACAGACTGTAACATCTGCAGGTAAACAGACTGTAACGTCTGCAGGTAAACAGACTGTAACGTCTGCAGCGGGTAAACAGATTTTTACGTCTGCAGCGGGTAAACAGATTGTAACGTCTGCTGCAGGTAAACAGACTGTAACTTCTGCAGCGGGTAAACAGACTGTAACGTCTGCAGCGGGTAAACAGACTGTAACGTCTGCAGCAGGTAAACAGACTCTAACGTCTGCAGCGGGTAAAAAGACAGTAACGTCTGCAGCGGGTAAACAGACTGTAACGTCTGCAGGAAAACAGACTGTAACTTCTGCAGCGGGTAAACAGACTGTAACGTCTGCAGCGGGTAAACAGACTGTAACGTCTGCAGGTAAACAGACTGTATCGTCTGCAGCAGGTAAACAGACTGTAACGTCTGCAGCGGGTAAACAGACAGTAACGTCTGCAGCAGGTAAACAGACTGTAACTGTTCAGCAGGTAAACAGACTGTAACGTCTGCAGGTAAACAGACTGTAACGTCTGCAGCGGGTAAACGGACAGTAACGTCTGCAGCAGGTAAACAGACTGTAACGTCTGCAGGTAAACAGACTGTAACGTCTGCAGGTAAACAGACTGTAACTTCTGCAGCGGGTAAACAGACTGTAACGTCTGCAGCGGGTAAACAGACTGTAACGTGTGCAGCAGTTAAACAGACTGTAACGTCTGCAGCAGGTAAACAGACTGTAACGTCTGCAGCGGGTAAACAGACAGTAACGTCTGCAGCAGGTAAACAGACTGCAACGTCTGCAGGTAAACAGATTGTAACTTCTGAAGCGTGTAAACAGACTGTAACGTCTGCAGCGGGTAAACAGACTGTAACGTCTGCAGGTAAACAGACTGTAACGTCTGCAGCAGGTAAACACACTGTAACGTCTGCAGCGGGTAAACAGACAGTAACGTCTGCAGCAGGTAAACAGACTGTAATTGTTCAGCAGGTAAACAGACTGTAACGTCTGCAGGTAAACAGACTGTAACGTCTGCAGCGGGTAAACAGACTGTAACGTCTGCAGCAGGTAAATAGACTGCAACGTCTACAGGTAAACAGACCGTAACGTCTGCAGCAGGAAAACAGGCTGTAACGTCTGCAGCAGGTCAATAGACTGTAACGTCTGCAGCAGGTAAACAGACTGTAACGTCTGCAGTAGGTAAACAGACTGTAACATCTGCAGGTAAACAGACTGTAAAGTCTGCAGCGGGTGAACAGACAGTAACGTCTGCAGCAGGTAAACAGACTGTAACGTCTGCAGCAGGTAAAGAGACTGTAAGGTCTGCAGGTAAACAGACTGTAACATCTGCAGGTAAACAGACTGTAACGTCTGCAGGTAAACAGACTGTAACGTCTGCAGCGGGTAAACAGACAGTAACGTCTGCAGCAGGTAAACAGACTGTAACGTCTGCAGGTAAACAGACTGTAACGTCTGCAGGTAAACAGACTGTAACTTCTGCAGCGGGTAAACAGACTGTAACGTCTGCAGCGGGTAAACAGATTTTTACGTCTGCAGCGGGTAAACAGATTGTAACGTCTGCTGCAGGTAAACAGACTGTAACTTCTGCAGCGGGTAAACAGACTGTAACGTCTGCAGCGGGTAAACAGACTGTAACGTCTGCAGCAGGTAAACAGACTCTAACGTCTGCAGCGGGTAAAAAGACAGTAACGTCTGCAGCGGGTAAACAGACTGTAACGTCTGCAGCGGGTAAACAGACAGTAACGTCTGCAGCAGGTAAACAGACTGTAACGTCTGCAGCAGGTAAATAGACTGCAACGTCTACAGGTAAACAGACCGTAACGTCTGCAGCAGGAAAACAGGCTGTAACGTCTGCAGCAGGTCAATAGACTGTAACGTCTGCAGCAGGTAAACAGACTGTAACGTCTGCAGTAGGTAAACAGACTGTAACATCTGCAGGTAAACAGACTGTAAAGTCTGCAGCGGGTGAACAGACAGTAACGTCTGCAGCAGGTAAACAGACTGTAACGTCTGCAGCAGGTAAAGAGACTGTAAGGTCTGCAGGTAAACAGACTGTAACATCTGCAGGTAAACAGACTGTAACGTCTGCAGGTAAACAGACTGTAACGTCTGCAGCGGGTAAACAGACAGTAACGTCTGCAGCAGGTAAACAGACTGTAACGTCTGCAGGTAAACAGACTGTAACGTCTGCAGGTAAACAGACTGTAACTTCTGCAGCAGGTAAACAGACTGTAACGTCTGCAGCGGGTAAACAGATTTTTACGTCTGCAGCGGGTAAACAGATTGTAACGTCTGCTGCAGGTAAACAGACTGTAACTTCTGCAGCGGGTAAACAGACTGTAACGTCTGCAGCGGGTAAACAGACTGTAACGTCTGCAGCAGGTAAACAGACTCTAACGTCTGCAGCGGGTAAAAGACAGTAACGTCTGCAGCGGGTAAACAGACTGTAACGTCTGCAGGAAAACAGACTGTAACTTCTGCAGCGGGTAAACAGACTGTAACGTCTGCAGCGGGTAAACAGACTGTAACGTCTGCAGGTAAACAGACTGTATCGTCTGCAGCAGGTAAACAGACTGTAACGTCTGCAGCGGGTAAACAGACAGTAACGTCTGCAGCAGGTAAACAGACTGTAACTGTTCAGCAGGTAAACAGACTGTAACGTCTGCAGGTAAACAGACTGTAACGTCTGCAGCGGGTAAACGGACAGTAACGTCTGCAGCAGGTAAACAGACTGTAACGTCTGCAGGTAAACAGACTGTAACGTCTGCAGGTAAACAGACTGTAACTTCTGCAGCGGGTAAACAGACTGTAACGTCTGCAGCGGGTAAACAGACTGTAACGTGTGCAGCAGTTAAACAGACAGTAACGTCTGCAGCGGGTAAACAGACTGTAACGTCTGCAGCGGGTAAACAGACAGTAACGTCTGCAGCAGGTAAACAGACTGTAATTGTTCAGCAGGTAAACAGACTGTAACGTCTGCAGGTAAACAGACTGTAACGTCTGCAGCGGGTAAACAGACTGTAACGTCTGCAGCAGGTAAATAGACTGCAACGTCTACAGGTAAACAGACCGTAACGTCTGCAGCAGGAAAACAGGCTGTAACGTCTGCAGCAGGTCAATAGACTGTAACGTCTGCAGCAGGTAAACAGACTGTAACGTCTGCAGTAGGTAAACAGACTGTAACATCTGCAGGTAAACAGACTGTAAAGTCTGCAGCGGGTGAACAGACAGTAACGTCTGCAGCAGGTAAACAGACTGTAACGTCTGCAGCAGGTAAAGAGACTGTAAGGTCTGCAGGTAAACAGACTGTAACATCTGCAGGTAAACAGACTGTAACGTCTGCAGGTAAACAGACTGTAACGTCTGCAGCGGGTAAACAGACAGTAACGTCTGCAGCAGGTAAACAGACTGTAACGTCTGCAGGTAAACAGACTGTAACGTCTGCAGGTAAACAGACTGTAACTTCTGCAGCGGGTAAACAGACTGTAACGTCTGCAGCGGGTAAACAGATTTTTACGTCTGCAGCGGGTAAACAGATTGTAACGTCTGCTGCAGGTAAACAGACTGTAACTTCTGCAGCGGGTAAACAGACTGTAACGTCTGCAGCGGGTAAACAGACTGTAACGTCTGCAGCAGGTAAACAGACTCTAACGTCTGCAGCGGGTAAAAAGACAGTAACGTCTGCAGCGGGTAAACAGACTGTAACGTCTGCAGGAAAACAGACTGTAACTTCTGCAGCGGGTAAACAGACTGTAACGTCTGCAGCGGGTAAACAGACTGTAACGTCTGCAGGTAAACAGACTGTATCGTCTGCAGCAGGTAAACAGACTGTAACGTCTGCAGCGGGTAAACAGACAGTAACGTCTGCAGCAGGTAAACAGACTGTAACTGTTCAGCAGGTAAACAGACTGTAACGTCTGCAGGTAAACAGACTGTAACGTCTGCAGCGGGTAAACGGACAGTAACGTCTGCAGCAGGTAAACAGACTGTAACGTCTGCAGGTAAACAGACTGTAACGTCTGCAGGTAAACAGACTGTAACTTCTGCAGCGGGTAAACAGACTGTAACGTCTGCAGCGGGTAAACAGACTGTAACGTGTGCAGCAGTTAAACAGACTGTAACGTCTGCAGCAGGTAAACAGACTGTAACGTCTGCAGCGGGTAAACAGACAGTAACGTCTGCAGCAGGTAAACAGACTGCAACGTCTGCAGGTAAACAGATTGTAACTTCTGAAGCGTGTAAACAGACTGTAACGTCTGCAGCGGGTAAACAGACTGTAACGTCTGCAGGTAAACAGACTGTAACGTCTGCAGCAGGTAAACACACTGTAACGTCTGCAGCGGGTAAACAGACAGTAACGTCTGCAGCAGGTAAACAGACTGTAATTGTTCAGCAGGTAAACAGACTGTAACGTCTGCAGGTAAACAGACTGTAACGTCTGCAGCGGGTAAACAGACTGTAACGTCTGCAGCAGGTAAATAGACTGCAACGTCTACAGGTAAACAGACCGTAACGTCTGCAGCAGGAAAACAGGCTGTAACGTCTGCAGCAGGTCAATAGACTGTAACGTCTGCAGCAGGTAAACAGACTGTAACGTCTGCAGTAGGTAAACAGACAGTAACATCTGCAGGTAAACAGACTGTAAAGTCTGCAGCGGGTGAACAGACAGTAACGTCTGCAGCAGGTAAACAGACTGTAACGTCTGCAGCAGGTAAACAGACTGTAACGTCTGCAGGTAAACAGACTGTAAAGTCTGCAGCGGGTAAACAGACTGTAACGTCTTCAGCAAGTAAACAGACTGTAACGTCTGCAGCAGGTAAACAGACTGTAGGGTTTGCAGCAGGTAAACAGACTGTAACGTCTGCAGCGGGTGAACAGACAGTAACGTCTGCAGCGGGTAAACAGACTGTAACGTCTGCAGGTAAACAGACTGTAACGTCTGCAGCGGTTAAACAGACTGTAACGTCTGCAGCAGGTAAACAGACTGTAACGTCTGCAGCAGGTAAACAGACTGTAACGTCTGCAGCGGGTAAACAGACAGTAACGTCTGCAGCAGGTAAACAGACTGCAACGTCTGCAGGTAAACAGATTGTAACTTCTGAAGCGTGTAAACAGACTGTAACGTCTGCAGCGGGTAAACAGACTGTAACGTCTGCAGGTAAACAGACTGTAACGTCTGCAGCAGGTAAACACACTGTAACGTCTGCAGCTGGTAAACAGGCTGTAACGTCTGCAGCAGGTAAACAGACTGTAAGGTCTGCAGGTAAACAGACTGTAACATCTGCAGGTAAACAGACTGTAACGTCTGCAGGTAAACAGACTGTAACGTCTGCAGCGGGTAAACAGACAGTAACGTCTGCAGCAGGTAAACAGACTGTAACGTCTGCAGGTAAACAGACTGTAACGTCTGCAGGTAAACAGACTGTAACTTCTGCAGCGGGTAAACAGACTGTAACGTCTGCAGCGGGTAAACAGATTTTTACGTCTGCAGCGGGTAAACAGATTGTAACGTCTGCTGCAGGTAAACAGACTGTAACTTCTGCAGCGGGTAAACAGACTGTAACGTCTGCAGCGGGTAAACAGACTGTAACGTCTGCAGCAGGTAAACAGACTCTAACGTCTGCAGCGGGTAAAAAGACAGTAACGTCTGCAGCGGGTAAACAGACTGTAACGTCTGCAGGAAAACAGACTGTAACTTCTGCAGCGGGTAAACAGACTGTAACGTCTGCAGCTGGTAAACAGACTGTAACGTCTGCAGGTAAACAGACTGTAACGTCTGCAGCAGGTAAACAGACTGTAACGTCTGCAGCGGGTAAACAGGCTGTAACGTCTGTAGAAGGTAAACAGACTGTAAGGTCTGCAGTTAAACAGACTGTAATGTCTGCAGGTAAACAGACTGTAACATCTGCAGGTAAACAGACTGTAACGTCTGCAGCAGGTAAACAGGCTGTAACGTCTGCAGCAGGTAAACAGACTGTAACGTCTGCAGGTAAACAGACTGTAACGTCTGCAGCAGGTAAACAGACTGTAACGTCTGCAGGTAAACAGACTGTAACGTCTGCAGCGGTTAAACAGACTGTAACGTCTGCAGCAGGTAAACAGACTGTATCGTCTGCAGCAGGTAAACAGACTGTAACGTCTGCAGCGGGTAAACAGACAGTAACGTCTGCAGCAGGTAAAAAGACTGTAACTGTTCAGCAGGTAAACAGACTGTAACGTCTGCAGGTAAACAGACTGTAACGTCTGCAGGTAAACAGACTGTAACGTCTGCAGCGGTTAAACAGACTGTAACGTCTGCAGCAGGTAAACAGACTGTATCGTCTGCAGCAGGTAAACAGACTGTAACGTCTGCAGCGGGTAAACAGACAGTAACGTCTGCAGCAGGTAAACAGACTGAAACTGCTCAGCAGGTAAACAGACTGTAACGTCTGCAGGTAAACAGACTGTAACGTCTGCAGCAGGTAAACAGACTGTAACGTCTGCAGGTAAACAGACTGTAACGTCTGCAGCGGTTAAACAGACTGTAACGTCTGCAGCAGGTAAACAGACTGTATCGTCTGCAGCAGGTAAACAGACTGTAACGTCTGCAGCGGGTAAACAGACATTAACGTCTGAAGCAGGTAAACAGACTGTAACGTCTGCAGGTAAACAGACTGTAACGTCTGCAGGTAAACAGACTGTAACGTCTGCAGCGGTTAAACAGACTGTAACGTCTGCAGCAGGTAAACAGACTGTATCGTCTGCAGCAGGTAAACAGACTGTAACGTCTGCAGCGGGTAAACAGACAGTAACGTCTGCAGCAGGTAAACAGACTGAAACTGCTCAGCAGGTAAACAGACTGTAACGTCTGCAGGTAAACAGACTGTAACGTCTGCAGCGGGTAAACAGACAGTAACGTCTGCAGCAGGTAAACAGACTGTAACGTCTGCAGGTAAACAGACTGTATCGTCTGCAGGTAAACAGACTGTAACTTCTGCAGCGGGTAAACAGACTGTAACGTCTGCAGCGGGTAAACAGATTGTAACGTCTGCAGCTGGTAAACAGACTGTAACGTCTGCAGCAGGTAAACAGACTGTAACGTCTGCAGCAGGTAAACAGACAGTAACGTCTGCAGCAGGTAAACAGACATTAACGTCTGAAGCAGGTAAACAGACTGTAACGTCTGCAGGTAAACAGATTGTAACTTCTGCAGCGGGTAAACAGACTGTAACCTCTGCAGCAGGTAAACAGACTGTAACGTCTGCAGCAGGTAAACAGACTGTAACGTCTGCAGCGGGTAAACAGACAGTAACGTCTGCAGCAGGTAAACAGACTGTAACGTCTGCAGGTAAACAGACTGTAACGGCTGCAGGTAAACAGACTGTAACTTCTGCAGCGGGTAAACAGACTGTAACGTCTGCAGCAGGTAAACAGACTGTAACGTCTGCAGCAGGTAAAGAGACTGTAACGTCTGCAGCAGGTAAACAGACTGTAACGTCTGCAGGTAAACAGACTGTAACGTCTGCAGCGGTTAAACAGACTGTAACGTCTGCAGCAGGTAAACAGACTGTAACGTCTGCAGCAGGTAAACAGACTGTAACGTCTGCAGCGGGTAAACAGACAGTAACGTCTGCAGCAGGTAAACAAACTGTAACGTCTGCAGGTAAACAGACTGTAACTTCTGCAGCGGGTAAACAGACTGTAACGTCTGCAGCGGGTAAACAGACTGTATCGTCTGCAGGTAAACAGACTGTAACGTCTGCAGCAGGTAAACAGACTGTAACGTCTGCAGCAGGTAAAAAGGCTGTAACGTCTGCAGCAGGTAAACAGACTGTAAGGTCTGCAGTTAAACAGACTGTAATGTCTGCAGGTAAACAGACTGTAACATCTGCAGGTAAACAGACTGTAATGTCTGCAGCGGGTGAACAGACAGTAACGTCTGCAGCGGGTAAACAGACTGTAACGTCTGCAGCGGGTAAACAGATTGTAACGTCTGCAGCTGGTAAACAGACTGTAACGTCTGCAGCATGTAAACAGACTGTAACGTCTGCAGGTAAAGAGACTGTAACGTCTGCAGCAGGTAAACAGACTGTAACGTCAGCAGCAGGTAAACAGGCTGTAACGTCTGCAGAAGGTAAACAGACTGTAAGGTCTGCAGTTAAACAGACTGTAATGTCTGCAGGTAAACAGACTGTAACATCTGCAGGTAAACAGACTGTAACGTCTGCAGCAGGTAAACAGGCTGTAACGTCTGCAGCAGGTAAACAGACTGTAACGTCTGCAGGTAAACAGACTGTAACGTCTGCAGCAGGTAAACAGACTGTAACGTCTGCAGGTAAACAGACTGTAACGTCTGCAGCGGTTAAACAGACTGTAACGTCTGCAGCGGGTAAACAGACAGTAACGTCTGCAGCAGGTAAACAGACTGTAACGTCTGCAGCGGGTAAACAGACAGTAACGTCTGCAGCAGGTAAACAGACTGTAACTGTTCAGCAGGTAAACAGACTGTAACGTCTGCAGGTAAACAGACTGTAACGTCTGCAGGTAAACAGACTGTAACGTCTGCAGCGGTTAAACAGACTGTAACGTCTGCAGCAGGTAAACAGACTGTATCGTCTGCAGCAGGTAAACAGACTGTAACGTCTGCAGCGGGTAAACAGACTGTAATTGTTCAGCAGGTAAACAGACTGTAACGTCTGCAGGTAAACAGACTGTAACGTCTGCAGCGGGTAAACAGACTGTAACGTCTGCAGCAGGTAAATAGACTGCAACGTCTACAGGTAAACAGACCGTAACGTCTGCAGCAGGAAAACAGGCTGTAACGTCTGCAGCAGGTCAACAGACTGTAACGTCTGCAGTAGGTAAACAGACTGTAACGTCTGCAGGTAAACAGACTGTAAAGTCTGCAGCGGGTGAACAGACAGTAACGTCTGCAGCAGGTAAACAGACTGTAACGTCTGCAGCAGGTAAACAGACTGTAACGTCTGCAGGTAAACAGACTGTAAAGTCTGCAGCGGGTAAACAGACTGTAACGTCTTCAGCAAGTAAACAGACTGTAACGTCTGCAGCAGGTAAACAGACTGTAGCGTCTGCAGCAGGTAAACAGACTGTAACGTCTGCAGCGGGTGAACAGACAGTAACGTCTGCAGCGGGTAAACAGACTGTAACGTCTGCAGCAGGTAAACAGACTGTAACGTCTGCAGGTAAACAGACTGTAACGTCTGCAGCGGTTAAACAGACTGTAACGTCTGCAGCAGGTAAACAGACTGTAACGTCTGCAGCAGGTAAACAGACTGTAACGTCTGCAGCGGGTAAACAGACAGTAACGTCTGCAGCAGGTAAACAGACTGCAACGTCTGCAGGTAAACAGATTGTAACTTCTGAAGCGTGTAAACAGACTGTAACGTCTGCAGCGGGTAAACAGACTGTAACGTCTGCAGGTAAACAGACTGTAACGTCTGCAGCAGGTAAACACACTGTAACGTCTGCAGCTGGTAAACAGGCTGTAACGTCTGCAGCAGGTAAACAGACTGTAAGGTCTGCAGGTAAACAGACTGTAACATCTGCAGGTAAACAGACTGTAACGTCTGCAGGTAAACAGACTGTAACGTCTGCAGCGGGTAAAAAGACAGTAACGTCTGCAGCAGGTAAACAGACTGTAACGTCTGCAGGTAAACAGACTGTAACGTCTGCAGGTAAACAGACTGTAACTTCTGCAGCGGGTAAACAGACTGTAACGTCTGCAGCGGGTAAACAGATTTTTACGTCTGCAGCGGGTAAACAGATTGTAACGTCTGCTGCAGGTAAACAGACTGTAACTTCTGCAGCGGGTAAACAGACTGTAACGTCTGCAGCGGGTAAACAGACTGTAACGTCTGCAGCAGGTAAACAGACTCTAACGTCTGCAGCGGGTAAACAGACTGTAACGTCTGCAGCGGGTAAACAGACTGTAACGTCTGCAGGAAAACAGACTGTAACTTCTGCAGCGGGTAAACAGACTGTAACGTCTGCAGCGGGTAAACAGACTGTAACGTCTGCAGGTAAACAGACTGTAACGTCTGCAGCAGGTAAACAGACTGTAACGTCTGCAGCAGGTAAACAGGCTGTAACGTCTGCAGAAGGTAAACAGACTGTAAGGTCTGCAGTTAAACAGACTGTAATGTCTGCAGGTAAACAGACTGTAACATCTGCAGGTAAACAGACTGTAACGTCTGCAGCAGGTAAACAGGCTGTAACGTCTGCAGCAGGTAAACAGACTGTAACGTCTGCAGGTAAACAGACTGTAACGTCTGCAGCAGGTAAACAGACTGTAACGTCTGCAGGTAAACAGACTGTAACGTCTGCAGCGGTTAAACAGACTGTAACGTCTGCAGCAGGTAAACAGACTGTATCGTCTGCAGCAGGTAAACAGACTGTAACGTCTGCAGCGGGTAAACAGACAGTAACGTCTGCAGCAGGTAAACAGACTGTAACTGTTCAGCAGGTAAACAGACTGTAACGTCTGCAGGTAAACAGACTGTAACGTCTGCAGGTAAACAGACTGTAACGTCTGCAGCGGTTAAACAGACTGTAACGTCTGCAGCAGGTAAACAGACTGTATCGTCTGCAGCAGGTAAACAGACTGTAACGTCTGCAGCGGGTAAACAGACAGTAACGTCTGCAGCAGGTAAACAGACTGAAACTGCTCAGCAGGTAAACAGACTGTAACGTCTGCAGGTAAACAGACTGTAACGTTTGCAGCGGGTAAACAGACAGTAACGTCTGCAGCAGGTAAACAGACTGTAACGTCTGCAGGTAAACAGACTGTATCGTCTGCAGGTAAACAGACTGTAACTTCTGCAGCGGGTAAACAGACTGTAACGTCTGCAGCGGGTAAACAGATTGTAACGTCTGCAGCTGGTAAACAGACTGTAACGTCTGCAGCAGGTAAACAGACTGTAACGTCTGCAGCAGGTAAACAGACAGTAACGTCTGCAGCAGGTAAACAGACATTAACGTCTGAAGCAGGTAAACAGACTGTAACGTCTGCAGGTAAACAGATTGTAACTTCTGCAGCGGGTAAACAGACTGTAACCTCTGCAGCAGGTAAACAGACTGTAACGTCTGCAGCAGGTAAACAGACTGTAACGTCTGCAGCGGGTAAACAGACAGTAACGTCTGCAGCAGGTAAACAGACTGTAACGTCTGCAGGTAAACAGACTGTAACGGCTGCAGGTAAACAGACTGTAACTTCTGCAGCGGGTAAACAGACTGTAACGTCTGCAGCAGGTAAACAGACTGTAACGTCTGCAGCAGGTAAACAGACTGTAACGTCTGCAGGTAAACAGACTGTAACGTCTGCAGCGGTTAAACAGACTGTAACGTCTGCAGCAGGTAAACAGACTGTAACGTCTGCAGCAGGTAAACAGACTGTAACGTCTGCAGCGGGTAAACAGACAGTAACGTCTGCAGCAGGTAAACAAACTGTAACGTCTGCAGGTAAACAGACTGTAACTTCTGCAGCGGGTAAACAGACTGTAACGTCTGCAGCGGGTAAACAGACTGTAACGTCTGCAGGTAAACAGACTGTAACGTCTGCAGCAGGTAAACAGACTGTAACGTCTGCAGCAGGTAAACAGGCTGTAACGTCTGCAGCAGGTAAACAGACTGTAAGGTCTGCAGTTAAACAGACTGTAATGTCTGCAGGTAAACAGACTGTAACATCTGCAGGTAAACAGACTGTAATGTCTGCAGCGGGTGAACAGACAGTAACGTCTGCAGCGGGTAAACAGGCTGTAACGTCTGCAGCAGGTAAACAGACTGTAAGGTCTGCAGTTAAACAGACTGTAATGTCTGCAGGTAAACAGACTGTAACATCTGCAGGTAAACAGACTGTAACGTCTGCAGCAGGTAAACAGGCTGTAACGTCTGCAGCAGGTAAACAGACTGTAACGTCTGCAGGTAAACAGACTGTAACGTCTGCAGCAGGTAAACAGACTGTAACGTCTGCAGGTAAACAGACTGTAACGTCTGCAGCGGTTAAACAGACTGTAACGTCTGCAGCGGGTAAACAGACAGTAACGTCTGCAGCAGGTAAACAGACTGTAACGTCTGCAGCGGGTAAACAGACAGTAACGTCTGCAGCAGGTAAACAGACTGTAACTGTTCAGCAGGTAAACAGACTGTAACGTCTGCAGGTAAACAGACTGTAACGTCTGCAGGTAAACAGACTGTAACGTCTGCAGCGGTTAAACAGACTGTAACGTCTGCAGCAGGTAAACAGACTGTATCGTCTGCAGCAGGTAAACAGACTGTAACGTCTGCAGCGGGTAAACAGACAGTAACGTCTGCAGCAGGTAAACAGACTGTAACTGCTCAGCAGGTAAACAGACTGTAACGTCTGCAGGTAAACAGACTGTAACGTCTGCAGCGGGTAAACAGACAGTAACGTCTGCAGCAGGTAAACAGACTGTAACGTCTGCAGGTAAACAGACTGTATCGTCTGCAGGTAAACAGACTGTAACTTCTGCAGCGGGTAAAAAGATTGTAACATCTGCAGCTGGTAAACAGACTGTAACGTCTGCAGCAGGTAAACAGACTGTAACGTCTGCAGCAGGTAAACAGACAGTAACGTCTGCAGCAGGTAAACAGACATTAACGTCTGAAGCAGGTAAACAGACTGTAACGTCTGCAGGTAAACAGATTGTAACTTCTGCAGCGGGTAAACAGACTGTAACCTCTGCAGCAGGTAAACAGACTGTAACGTCTGCAGCAGGTAAACAGACTGTAACGTCTGCAGCGGGTAAACAGACAGTAACGTCTGCAGCAGGTAAACAGACTGTAACGTCTGCAGGTAAACAGACTGTAACGTCTGCAGTAGGTAAACAGACTGTAACTTCTGCAGCGGGTAAACAGACTGTAACGTCTGCAGCGGGTGAACAGACAGTAACGTCTGCAGCGGGTAAACAGACTGTAACGTCTGCAGCAGGTAAACAGACTGTAACGTCTGCAGGTAAACAGACTGCAACGTCTGCAGCAGGTAAACAGACTGTAACGTCTGCAGGTAAACAGACTGTAACGTCTGCAGCGGTTAAACAGACTGTAACGTCTGCAGCAGGTAAACAGACTGTAACTGTTCAGCAGGTAAACAGACTGTAACGTCTGCAGGTAAACAGACTGTAACGTCTGCAGGTAAACAGACTGTAACGTCTGCAGCGGTTAAACAGACTGTAACGTCTGCAGCAGGTAAACAGACTGTATCGTCTGCAGCAGGTAAACAGACTGTAACGTCTGCAGCGGGTAAACAGACAGTAACGTCTGCAGCAGGTAAACAGACTGAAACTGCTCAGCAGGTAAACAGACTGTAACGTCTGCAGGTAAACAGACTGTAACGTTTGCAGCGGGTAAACAGACAGTAACGTCTGCAGCAGGTAAACAGACTGTAACGTCTGCAGGTAAACAGACTGTATCGTCTGCAGGTAAACAGACTGTAACTTCTGCAGCGGGTAAACAGACTGTAACGTCTGCAGCGGGTAAACAGATTGTAACGTCTGCAGCTGGTAAACAGACTGTAACGTCTGCAGCAGGTAAACAGACTGTAACGTCTGCAGCAGGTAAACAGACAGTAACGTCTGCAGCAGGTAAACAGACATTAACGTCTGAAGCAGGTAAACAGACTGTAACGTCTGCAGGTAAACAGATTGTAACTTCTGCAGCGGGTAAACAGACTGTAACCTCTGCAGCAGGTAAACAGACTGTAACGTCTGCAGCAGGTAAACAGACTGTAACGTCTGCAGCGGGTAAACAGACAGTAACGTCTGCAGCAGGTAAACAGACTGTAACGTCTGCAGGTAAACAGACTGTAACGGCTGCAGGTAAACAGACTGTAACTTCTGCAGCGGGTAAACAGACTGTAACGTCTGCAGCAGGTAAACAGACTGTAACGTCTGCAGCAGGTAAACAGACTGTAACGTCTGCAGGTAAACAGACTGTAACGTCTGCAGCGGTTAAACAGACTGTAACGTCTGCAGCAGGTAAACAGACTGTAACGTCTGCAGCAGGTAAACAGACTGTAACGTCTGCAGCGGGTAAACAGACAGTAACGTCTGCAGCAGGTAAACAAACTGTAACGTCTGCAGGTAAACAGACTGTAACTTCTGCAGCGGGTAAACAGACTGTAACGTCTGCAGCGGGTAAACAGACTGTAACGTCTGCAGGTAAACAGACTGTAACGTCTGCAGCAGGTAAACAGACTGTAACGTCTGCAGCAGGTAAACAGGCTGTAACGTCTGCAGCAGGTAAACAGACTGTAAGGTCTGCAGTTAAACAGACTGTAATGTCTGCAGGTAAACAGACTGTAACATCTGCAGGTAAACAGACTGTAATGTCTGCAGCGGGTGAACAGACAGTAACGTCTGCAGCGGGTAAACAGGCTGTAACGTCTGCAGCAGGTAAACAGACTGTAAGGTCTGCAGTTAAACAGACTGTAATGTCTGCAGGTAAACAGACTGTAACATCTGCAGGTAAACAGACTGTAACGTCTGCAGCAGGTAAACAGGCTGTAACGTCTGCAGCAGGTAAACAGACTGTAACGTCTGCAGGTAAACAGACTGTAACGTCTGCAGCAGGTAAACAGACTGTAACGTCTGCAGGTAAACAGACTGTAACGTCTGCAGCGGTTAAACAGACTGTAACGTCTGCAGCGGGTAAACAGACAGTAACGTCTGCAGCAGGTAAACAGACTGTAACGTCTGCAGCGGGTAAACAGACAGTAACGTCTGCAGCAGGTAAACAGACTGTAACTGTTCAGCAGGTAAACAGACTGTAACGTCTGCAGGTAAACAGACTGTAACGTCTGCAGGTAAACAGACTGTAACGTCTGCAGCGGTTAAACAGACTGTAACGTCTGCAGCAGGTAAACAGACTGTATCGTCTGCAGCAGGTAAACAGACTGTAACGTCTGCAGCGGGTAAACAGACAGTAACGTCTGCAGCAGGTAAACAGACTGTAACTGCTCAGCAGGTAAACAGACTGTAACGTCTGCAGGTAAACAGACTGTAACGTCTGCAGCGGGTAAACAGACAGTAACGTCTGCAGCAGGTAAACAGACTGTAACGTCTGCAGGTAAACAGACTGTATCGTCTGCAGGTAAACAGACTGTAACTTCTGCAGCGGGTAAAAAGATTGTAACATCTGCAGCTGGTAAACAGACTGTAACGTCTGCAGCAGGTAAACAGACTGTAACGTCTGCAGCAGGTAAACAGACAGTAACGTCTGCAGCAGGTAAACAGACATTAACGTCTGAAGCAGGTAAACAGACTGTAACGTCTGCAGGTAAACAGATTGTAACTTCTGCAGCGGGTAAACAGACTGTAACCTCTGCAGCAGGTAAACAGACTGTAACGTCTGCAGCAGGTAAACAGACTGTAACGTCTGCAGCGGGTAAACAGACAGTAACGTCTGCAGCAGGTAAACAGACTGTAACGTCTGCAGGTAAACAGACTGTAACGTCTGCAGTAGGTAAACAGACTGTAACTTCTGCAGCGGGTAAACAGACTGTAACGTCTGCAGCGGGTGAACAGACAGTAACGTCTGCAGCGGGTAAACAGACTGTAACGTCTGCAGCAGGTAAACAGACTGTAACGTCTGCAGGTAAACAGACTGCAACGTCTGCAGCAGGTAAACAGACTGTAACGTCTGCAGGTAAACAGACTGTAACGTCTGCAGCGGTTAAACAGACTGTAACGTCTGCAGCAGGTAAACAGACTGTAACTGTTCAGCAGGTAAACAGACTGTAACGTCTGCAGGTAAACAGACTGTAACGTCTGCAGCAGGTAAACAGACAGTAACGTCTGCAGCAGGTAAACAGACTGTAACGTCTGCAGGTAAACAGACTGTAACGTCTGCAGGTAAACAGACTGTAACTTCTGCAGCGGGTAAACAGACTGTAACGTCTGCAGCGGGTAAACAGATTTTTACGTCTGCAGCGGGTAAACAGATTGTAACGTCTGCAGCGGGTAAACAGACTGTAACGTCTGCAGCAGGTAAACAGACTGTAACGTCTGCAGCAGGTAAACAGACAGTTACGTCTGCAGCAGGTAAACAGACATTAACGTCTGAAGCAGGTAAACAGACTGTAACGTCTGCAGGTAAACAGACTGTAACGTCTGCAGCAGGTAAACAGACTGTAACGTCTGCAGGTAAACAGATTGTAACTTCTGCAGCGGGTAAACAGACTGTAACCTCTGCAGCAGGTAAACAGACTGTAACGTCTGCAGCAGGTAAACAGACTGTAACGTCTGCAGCAGGTAAACAGGCTGTAACGTCTGCAGCAGGTAAACAGACTGTAAGGTCTGCAGTTAAACAGACTGTAATGTCTGCAGGTAAACAGACTGTAACATCTGCAGGTAAACAGACTGTAACGTCTGCAGGTAAACAGACTGTAACGTCTGCAGGTAAACAGACTGTAACTTCTGCAGCGGGTAAACAGACTGTAACGTCTGCAGCGGGTAAACAGATTTTTACGTCTGCAGCGGGTAAACAGATTGTAACGTCTGCAGCGGGTAAACAGACTGTAACGTCTGCAGCAGGTAAACAGACTGTAACGTCTGCAGCAGGTAAACAGACAGTTACGTCTGCAGCAGGTAAACAGACATTAACGTCTGAAGCAGGTAAACAGACTGTAACGTCTGCAGGTAAACAGACTGTAACGTCTGAAGCAGGTAAACAGACTGTAACGTCTGCAGGTAAACAGATTGTAACTTCTGCAGCGGGTAAACAGACTGTAACCTCTGCAGCAGGTAAACAGACTGTAACGTCTGCAGCAGGTAAACAGACTGTAACGTCTGCAGCGGGTAAACAGACAGTAACGTCTGCAGCAGGTAAACAGACTGTAACGTCTGCAGGTAAACAGACTGTAACGGCTGCAGGTAAACAGACTGTAACTTCTGCAGCGGGTAAACAGACTGTAACGTCTGCAGCAGGTAAACAGACTGTAACGTCTGCAGCAGGTAAAGAGACTGTAACGTCTGCAGCAGGTAAACAGACTGTAACGTCTGCAGGTAAACAGACTGTAACGTCTGCAGCGGTTAAACAGACTGTAACGTCTGCAGCAGGTAAACAGACTGTAACGTCTGCAGCAGGTAAACAGACTGTAACGTCTGCAGCGGGTAAACAGACAGTAACGTCTGCAGCAGGTAAACAAACTGTAACGTCTGCAGGTAAACAGACTGTAACTTCTGCAGCGGGTAAACAGACTGTAACGTCTGCAGCGGGTAAACAGACTGTAACGTCTGCAGGTAAACAGACTGTAACGTCTGCAGCAGGTAAACAGACTGTAACGTCTGCAGCAGGTAAACAGGCTGTAACGTCTGCAGCAGGTAAACAGACTGTTAGGTCTGCAGTTAAACAGACTGTAATGTCTGCAGGTAAACAGACTGTAACATCTGCAGGTAAACAGACTGTAATGTCTGCAGCGGGTGAACAGACAGTAACGTCTGCAGCGGGTAAACAGACTGTAACGTCTGCAGCGGGTAAACAGACTGTAACGTCTGCAGCGGGTAAACAGACAGTAACGTCTGCAGCAGGTAAACAGACTGTAACTGTTCAGCAGGTAAACATACTGTAACGTCTGCAGGTAAACAGACTGTAACGTCTGCAGGTAAACAGACTGTAACGTCTGCAGCGGTTAAACAGACTGTAACGTCTGCAGCAGGTAAACAGACTGTATCGTCTGCAGCAGGTAAACAGACTGTAACGTCTGCAGCGGGTAAACAGACAGTAACGTCTGCAGCAGGTAAACAGACTGTAACTGCTCAGCAGGTAAACAGACTGTAACGTCTGCAGGTAAACAGACTGTAACGTCTGCAGCGGGTAAACAGACAGTAACGTCTGCAGCAGGTAAACAGACTGTAACGTCTGCAGGTAAACAGACTGTATCGTCTGCAGGTAAACAGACTGTAACTTCTGCAGCGGGTAAAAAGATTGTAACATCTGCAGCTGGTAAACAGACTGTAACGTCTGCAGCAGGTAAACAGACTGTAACGTCTGCAGCAGGTAAACAGACAGTAACGTCTGCAGCAGGTAAACAGACATTAACGTCTGAAGCAGGTAAACAGACTGTAACGTCTGCAGGTAAACAGATTGTAACTTCTGCAGCGGGTAAACAGACTGTAACCTCTGCAGCAGGTAAACAGACTGTAACGTCTGCAGCAGGTAAACAGACTGTAACGTCTGCAGCGGGTAACCAGACAGTAACGTCTGCAGCAGGTAAACAGACTGTAATGTCTGCAGGTAAACAGACTGTAACATCTGCAGGTAAACAGACTGTAACGTCTGCAGGTAAACAGACTGTATCGTCTGCAGCAGGTAAACAGACTGTAACGTCTGCAGCGGGTAAACAGACAGTAACGTCTGCAGCAGGTAAACAGACTGTAACTGTTCAGCAGGTAAACAGACTGTAACGTCTGCAGGTAAACAGACTGTAACGTCTGCAGCGGGTAAACGGACAGTAACGTCTGCAGCAGGTAAACAGACTGTAACGTCTGCAGGTAAACAGACTGTAACGTCTGCAGGTAAACAGACTGTAACTTCTGCAGCGGGTAAACAGACTGTAACGTCTGCAGCGGGTAAACAGACTGTAACGTGTGCAGCAGTTAAACAGACTGTAACGTCTGCAGCAGGTAAACAGACTGTAACGTCTGCAGCGGGTAAACAGACAGTAACGTCTGCAGCAGGTAAACAGACTGCAACGTCTGCAGGTAAACAGATTGTAACTTCTGAAGCGTGTAAACAGACTGTAACGTCTGCAGCGGGTAAACAGACTGTAACGTCTGCAGGTAAACAGACTGTAACGTCTGCAGCAGGTAAACACACTGTAACGTCTGCAGCGGGTAAACAGACAGTAACGTCTGCAGCAGGTAAACAGACTGTAATTGTTCAGCAGTTAAACAGACTGTAACGTCTGCAGGTAAACAGACTGTAACGTCTGCAGCGGGTAAACAGACTGTAACGTCTGCAGCAGGTAAATAGACTGCAACGTCTACAGGTAAACAGACCGTAACGTCTGCAGCAGGAAAACAGGCTGTAACGTCTGCAGCAGGTCAATAGACTGTAACGTCTGCAGCAGGTAAACAGACTGTAACGTCTGCAGTAGGTAAACAGACTGTAACATCTGCAGGTAAACAGACTGTAAAGTCTGCAGCGGGTGAACAGACAGTAACGTCTGCAGCAGGTAAACAGACTGTAACGTCTGCAGCAGGTAAAGAGACTGTAAGGTCTGCAGGTAAACAGACTGTAACATCTGCAGGTAAACAGACTGTAACGTCTGCAGGTAAACAGACTGTAACGTCTGCAGCGGGTAAACAGACAGTAACGTCTGCAGCAGGTAAACAGACTGTAACGTCTGCAGGTAAACAGACTGTAACGTCTGCAGGTAAACAGACTGTAACTTCTGCAGCGGGTAAACAGACTGTAACGTCTGCAGCGGGTAAACAGATTTTTACGTCTGCAGCGGGTAAACAGATTGTAACGTCTGCTGCAGGTAAACAGACTGTAACTTCTGCAGCGGGTAAACAGACTGTAACGTCTGCAGCGGGTAAACAGACTGTAACGTCTGCAGCAGGTAAACAGACTCTAACGTCTGCAGCGGGTAAAAAGACAGTAACGTCTGCAGCGGGTAAACAGACTGTAACGTCTGCAGCGGGTAAACAGACAGTAACGTCTGCAGCAGGTAAACAGACTGTAACGTCTGCAGCAGGTAAATAGACTGCAACGTCTACAGGTAAACAGACCGTAACGTCTGCAGCAGGAAAACAGGCTGTAACGTCTGCAGCAGGTCAATAGACTGTAACGTCTGCAGCAGGTAAACAGACTGTAACGTCTGCAGTAGGTAAACAGACTGTAACATCTGCAGGTAAACAGACTGTAAAGTCTGCAGCGGGTGAACAGACAGTAACGTCTGCAGCAGGTAAACAGACTGTAACGTCTGCAGCAGGTAAAGAGACTGTAAGGTCTGCAGGTAAACAGACTGTAACATCTGCAGGTAAACAGACTGTAACGTCTGCAGGTAAACAGACTGTAACGTCTGCAGCGGGTAAACAGACAGTAACGTCTGCAGCAGGTAAACAGACTGTAACGTCTGCAGGTAAACAGACTGTATCGTCTGCAGGTAAACAGACTGTAACGTCTGCAGCGGGTAAACGGACAGTAACGTCTGCAGCAGGTAAACAGACTGTAACGTCTGCAGGTAAACAGACTGTAACGTCTGCAGGTAAACAGACTGTAACTTCTGCAGCGGGTAAACAGACTGTAACGTCTGCAGCGGGTAAACAGACTGTAACGTGTGCAGCAGTTAAACAGACTGTAACGTCTGCAGCAGGTAAACAGACTGTAACGTCTGCAGCGGGTAAACAGACAGTAACGTCTGCAGCAGGTAAACAGACTGCAACGTCTGCAGGTAAACAGATTGTAACTTCTGAAGCGTGTAAACAGACTGTAACGTCTGCAGCGGGTAAACAGACTGTAACGTCTGCAGGTAAACAGACTGTAACGTCTGCAGCAGGTAAACACACTGTAACGTCTGCAGCGGGTAAACAGACAGTAACGTCTGCAGCAGGTAAACAGACTGTAATTGTTCAGCAGGTAAACAGACTGTAACGTCTGCAGGTAAACAGACTGTAACGTCTGCAGCGGGTAAACAGACTGTAACGTCTGCAGCAGGTAAATAGACTGCAACGTCTACAGGTAAACAGACCGTAACGTCTGCAGCAGGAAAACAGGCTGTAACGTCTGCAGCAGGTCAATAGACTGTAACGTCTGCAGCAGGTAAACAGACTGTAACGTCTGCAGTAGGTAAACAGACAGTAACATCTGCAGGTAAACAGACTGTAAAGTCTGCAGCGGGTGAACAGACAGTAACGTCTGCAGCAGGTAAACAGACTGTAACGTCTGCAGCAGGTAAACAGACTGTAACGTCTGCAGGTAAACAGACTGTAAAGTCTGCAGCGGGTAAACAGACTGTAACGTCTTCAGCAAGTAAACAGACTGTAACGTCTGCAGCAGGTAAACAGACTGTAGCGTCTGCAGCAGGTAAACAGACTGTAACGTCTGCAGCGGGTGAACAGACAGTAACGTCTGCAGCGGGTAAACAGACTGTAACGTCTGCAGGTAAACAGACTGTAACGTCTGCAGCGGTTAAACAGACTGTAACGTCTGCAGCAGGTAAACAGACTGTAACGTCTGCAGCAGGTAAACAGACTGTAACGTCTGCAGCGGGTAAACAGACAGTAACGTCTGCAGCAGGTAAACAGACTGCAACGTCTGCAGGTAAACAGATTGTAACTTCTGAAGCGTGTAAACAGACTGTAACGTCTGCAGCAGGTAAACAGACTGTAACGTCTGCAGGTAAACAGACTGTATCGTCTGCAGCAGGTAAACACACTGTAACGTCTGCAGCTGGTAAACAGGCTGTAACGTCTGCAGCAGGTAAACAGACTGTAAGGTCTGCAGGTAAACAGACTGTAACATCTGCAGGTAAACAGACTGTAACGTCTGCAGGTAAACAGACTGTAACGTCTGCAGCGGGTAAACAGACAGTAACGTCTGCAGCAGGTAAACAGACTGTAACGTCTGCAGGTAAACAGACTGTAACGTCTGCAGGTAAACAGACTGTAACTTCTGCAGCGGGTAAACAGACTGTAACGTCTGCAGCGGGTAAACAGATTTTTACGTCTGCAGCGGGTAAACAGATTGTAACGTCTGCTGCAGGTAAACAGACTGTAACTTCTGCAGCGGGTAAACAGACTGTAACGTCTGCAGCGGGTAAACAGACTGTAACGTCTGCAGCAGGTAAACAGACTCTAACGTCTGCAGCGGGTAAAAAGACAGTAACGTCTGCAGCGGGTAAACAGACTGTAACGTCTGCAGGAAAACAGACTGTAACTTCTGCAGCGGGTAAACAGACTGTAACGTCTGCAGCGGGTAAACAGACTGTAACGTCTGCAGGTAAACAGACTGTAACGTCTGCAGCAGGTAAACAGACTGTAACGTCTGCAGCAGGTAAACAGGCTGTAACGTCTGTAGAAGGTAAACAGACTGTAAGGTCTGCAGTTAAACAGACTGTAATGTCTGCAGGTAAACAGACTGTAACATCTGCAGGTAAACAGACTGTAACGTCTGCAGCAGGTAAACAGGCTGTAACGTCTGCAGCAGGTAAACAGACTGTAACGTCTGCAGGTAAACAGACTGTAACGTCTGCAGCAGGTAAACAGACTGTAACGTCTGCAGGTAAACAGACTGTAACGTCTGCAGCGGTTAAACAGACTGTAACGTCTGCAGCAGGTAAACAGACTGTATCGTCTGCAGCAGGTAAACAGACTGTAACGTCTGCAGCGGGTAAACAGACAGTAACGTCTGCAGCAGGTAAAAAGACTGTAACTGTTCAGCAGGTAAACAGACTGTAACGTCTGCAGGTAAACAGACTGTAACGTCTGCAGGTAAACAGACTGTAACGTCTGCAGCGGTTAAACAGACTGTAACGTCTGCAGCAGGTAAACAGACTGTATCGTCTGCAGCAGGTAAACAGACTGTAACGTCTGCAGCGGGTAAACAGACAGTAACGTCTGCAGCAGGTAAACAGACTGAAACTGCTCAGCAGGTAAACAGACTGTAACGTCTGCAGGTAAACAGACTGTAACGTCTGCAGCGGGTAAACAGACAGTAACGTCTGCAGCAGGTAAACAGACTGTAACGTCTGCAGGTAAACAGACTGTATCGTCTGCAGGTAAACAGACTGTAACTTCTGCAGCGGGTAAACAGACTGTAACGTCTGCAGCGGGTAAACAGATTGTAACGTCTGCAGCTGGTAAACAGACTGTAACGTCTGCAGCAGGTAAACAGACTGTAACGTCTGCAGCAGGTAAACAGACAGTAACGTCTGCAGCAGGTAAACAGACATTAACGTCTGAAGCAGGTAAACAGACTGTAACGTCTGCAGGTAAACAGATTGTAACTTCTGCAGCGGGTAAACAGACTGTAACCTCTGCAGCAGGTAAACAGACTGTAACGTCTGCAGCAGGTAAACAGACTGTAACGTCTGCAGCGGGTAAACAGACTGTAACGTCTGCAGCAGGTAAACAGACTGTAACGTCTGCAGGTAAACAGACTGTAACGGCTGCAGGTAAACAGACTGTAACTTCTGCAGCGGGTAAACAGACTGTAACGTCTGCAGCAGGTAAACAGACTGTAACGTCTGCAGCAGGTAAAGAGACTGTAACGTCTGCAGCAGGTAAACAGACTGTAACGTCTGCAGGTAAACAGACTGTAACGTCTGCAGCGGTTAAACAGACTGTAACGTCTGCAGCAGGTAAACAGACTGTAACGTCTGCAGCAGGTAAACAGATTGTAACGTCTGCAGCGGGTAAACAGACAGTAACGTCTGCAGCAGGTAAACAAACTGTAACGTCTGCAGGTAAACAGACTGTAACTTCTGCAGCGGGTAAACAGACTGTAACGTCTGCTGCGGGTAAACAGACTGTAACGTCTGCAGGTAAACAGACTGTAACGTCTGCAGCGGGTAAACAGACAGTAACGTCTGCAGCAGGTAAACAGACTGTAACGTCTGCAGGTAAACAGACTGTAACGTCTGCAGGTAAACAGACTGTAACTTCTGCAGCGGGTAAACAGACTGTAACGTCTGCAGCGGGTAAACAGATTTTTACGTCTGCAGCGGGTAAACAGATTGTAACGTCTGCTGCAGGTAAACAGACTGTAACTTCTGCAGCGGGTAAACAGACTGTAATGTCTGCAGGTAAACAGACTGTAACATCTGCAGGTAAACAGACTGTAACGTCTGCAGCAGGTAAACAGGCTGTAACGTCTGCAGCAGGTAAACAGACTGTAACGTCTGCAGGTAAACAGACTGTAACGTCTGCAGCAGGTAAACAGACTGTAACGTCTGCAGGTAAACAGACTGTAACGTCTGCAGCGGTTAAACAGACTGTAACGTCTGCAGCAGGTAAACAGACTGTATCGTCTGCAGCAGGTAAACAGACTGTAACGTCTGCAGCGGGTAAACAGACAGTAACGTCTGCAGCAGGTAAACAGACTGTAACTGTTCAGCAGGTAAACAGACTGTAACGTCTGCAGGTAAACAGACTGTAACGTCTGCAGGTAAACAGACTGTAACGTCTGCAGCGGTTAAACAGACTGTAACGTCTGCAGCAGGTAAACAGACTGTATCGTCTGCAGCAGGTAAACAGACTGTAACGTCTGCAGCGGGTAAACAGACAGTAACGTCTGCAGCAGGTAAACAGACTGAAACTGCTCAGCAGGTAAACAGACTGTAACGTCTGCAGGTAAACAGACTGTAACGTCTGCAGCGGGTAAACAGACAGTAACGTCTGCAGCAGGTAAACAGACTGTAACGTCTGCAGGTAAACAGACTGTATCGTCTGCAGGTAAACAGACTGTAACTTCTGCAGCGGGTAAACAGACTGTAACGTCTGCAGCGGGTAAACAGATTGTAACGTCTGCAGCTGGTAAACAGACTGTAACGTCTGCAGCAGGTAAACAGACTGTAACGTCTGCAGCAGGTAAACAGACAGTAACGTCTGCAGCAGGTAAACAGACATTAACGTCTGAAGCAGGTAAACAGACTGTAACGTCTGCAGGTAAACAGATTGTAACTTCTGCAGCGGGTAAACAGACTGTAACCTCTGCAGCAGGTAAACAGACTGTAACGTCTGCAGCAGGTAAACAGACTGTAACGTCTGCAGCGGGTAAACAGACAGTAACGTCTGCAGCAGGTAAACAGACTGTAACGTCTGCAGGTAAACAGACTGTAACGGCTGCAGGTAAACAGACTGTAACTTCTGCAGCGGGTAAACAGACTGTAACGTCTGCAGCAGGTAAACAGACTGTAACGTCTGCAGCAGGTAAAGAGACTGTAACGTCTGCAGCAGGTAAACAGACTGTAACGTCTGCAGGTAAACAGACTGTAACGTCTGCAGCGGTTAAACAGACTGTAACGTCTGCAGCAGGTAAACAGACTGTAACGTCTGCAGCAGGTAAACAGACTGTAACGTCTGCAGCGGGTAAACAGACAGTAACGTCTGCAGCAGGTAAACAAACTGTAACGTCTGCAGGTAAACAGACTGTAACTTCTGCAGCGGGTAAACAGACTGTAACGTCTGCAGCGGGTAAACAGACTGTAACGTCTGCAGGTAAACAGACTGTAACGTCTGCAGCAGGTAAACAGACTGTAACGTCTGCAGCAGGTAAAAAGGCTGTAACGTCTGCAGCAGGTAAACAGACTGTAAGGTCTGCAGTTAAACAGACTGTAATGTCTGCAGGTAAACAGACTGTAACATCTGCAGGTAAACAGACTGTAATGTCTGCAGCGGGTGAACAGACAGTAACGTCTGCAGCGGGTAAACAGACTGTAACGTCTGCAGCAGGTAAACAGACTGTAACGTCTGCAGGTAAATAGACTGTAACGTCTGCAGCATGTAAACAGACTGTAACGTCTGCAGGTAAAGAGACTGTAACGTCTGCAGCAGGTAAACAGACTGTAACGTCTGCAGCAGGTAAACAGGCTGTAACGTCTGCAGAAGGTAAACAGACTGTAAGGTCTGCAGTTAAACAGACTGTAATGTCTGCAGGTAAACAGACTGTAACATCTGCAGGTAAACAGACTGTAACGTCTGCAGCAGGTAAACAGGCTGTAACGTCTGCAGCAGGTAAACAGACTGTAACGTCTGCAGGTAAACAGACTGTAACGTCTGCAGCAGGTAAACAGACTGTAACGTCTGCAGGTAAACAGACTGTAACGTCTGCAGCGGTTAAACAGACTGTAACGTCTGCAGCGGGTAAACAGACAGTAACGTCTGCAGCAGGTAAACAGACTGTAACGTCTGCAGCGGGTAAACAGACAGTAACGTCTGCAGCAGGTAAACAGACTGTAACTGTTCAGCAGGTAAACAGACTGTAACGTCTGCAGGTAAACAGACTGTAACGTCTGCAGGTAAACAGACTGTAACGTCTGCAGCGGTTAAACAGACTGTAACGTCTGCAGCAGGTAAACAGACTGTATCGTCTGCAGCAGGTAAACAGACTGTAACGTCTGCAGCGGGTAAACAGACTGTAATTGTTCAGCAGGTAAACAGACTGTAACGTCTGCAGGTAAACAGACTGTAACGTCTGCAGCGGGTAAACAGACTGTAACGTCTGCAGCAGGTAAATAGACTGCAACGTCTACAGGTAAACAGACCGTAACGTCTGCAGCAGGAAAACAGGCTGTAACGTCTGCAGCAGGTCAACAGACTGTAACGTCTGCAGTAGGTAAACAGACTGTAACGTCTGCAGGTAAACAGACTGTAAAGTCTGCAGCGGGTGAACAGACAGTAACGTCTGCAGCAGGTAAACAGACTGTAACGTCTGCAGCAGGTAAACAGACTGTAACGTCTGCAGGTAAACAGACTGTAAAGTCTGCAGCGGGTAAACAGACTGTAACGTCTTCAGCAAGTAAACAGACTGTAACGTCTGCAGCAGGTAAACAGACTGTAGCGTCTGCAGCAGGTAAACAGACTGTAACGTCTGCAGCGGGTGAACAGACAGTAACGTCTGCAGCGGGTAAACAGACTGTAACGTCTGCAGCAGGTAAACAGACTGTAACGTCTGCAGGTAAACAGACTGTAACGTCTGCAGCGGTTAAACAGACTGTAACGTCTGCAGCAGGTAAACAGACTGTAACGTCTGCAGCAGGTAAACAGACTGTAACGTCTGCAGCGGGTAAACAGACAGTAACGTCTGCAGCAGGTAAACAGACTGCAACGTCTGCAGGTAAACAGATTGTAACTTCTGAAGCGTGTAAACAGACTGTAACGTCTGCAGCGGGTAAACAGACTGTAACGTCTGCAGGTAAACAGACTGTAACGTCTGCAGCAGGTAAACACACTGTAACGTCTGCAGCTGGTAAACAGGCTGTAACGTCTGCAGCAGGTAAACAGACTGTAAGGTCTGCAGGTAAACAGACTGTAACATCTGCAGGTAAACAGACTGTAACGTCTGCAGGTAAACAGACTGTAACGTCTGCAGCGGGTAAACAGACAGTAACGTCTGCAGCAGGTAAACAGACTGTAACGTCTGCAGGTAAACAGACTGTAACGTCTGCAGGTAAACAGACTGTAACTTCTGCAGCGGGTAAACAGACTGTAACGTCTGCAGCGGGTAAACAGATTTTTACGTCTGCAGCGGGTAAACAGATTGTAACGTCTGCTGCAGGTAAACAGACTGTAACTTCTGCAGCGGGTAAACAGACTGTAACGTCTGCAGCGGGTAAACAGACTGTAACGTCTGCAGCAGGTAAACAGACTCTAACGTCTGCAGCGGGTAAACAGACTGTAACGTCTGCAGCGGGTAAACAGACTGTAACGTCTGCAGGAAAACAGACTGTAACTTCTGCAGCGGGTAAACAGACTGTAACGTCTGCAGCGGGTAAACAGACTGTAACGTCTGCAGGTAAACAGACTGTAACGTCTGCAGCAGGTAAACAGACTGTAACGTCTGCAGCAGGTAAACAGGCTGTAACGTCTGCAGAAGGTAAACAGACTGTAAGGTCTGCAGTTAAACAGACTGTAATGTCTGCAGGTAAACAGACTGTAACATCTGCAGGTAAACAGACTGTAACGTCTGCAGCAGGTAAACAGGCTGTAACGTCTGCAGCAGGTAAACAGACTGTAACGTCTGCAGGTAAACAGACTGTAACGTCTGCAGCAGGTAAACAGACTGTAACGTCTGCAGGTAAACAGACTGTAACGTCTGCAGCGGTTAAACAGACTGTAACGTCTGCAGCAGGTAAACAGACTGTATCGTCTGCAGCAGGTAAACAGACTGTAACGTCTGCAGCGGGTAAACAGACAGTAACGTCTGCAGCAGGTAAACAGACTGTAACTGTTCAGCAGGTAAACAGACTGTAACGTCTGCAGGTAAACAGACTGTAACGTCTGCAGGTAAACAGACTGTAACGTCTGCAGCGGTTAAACAGACTGTAACGTCTGCAGCAGGTAAACAGACTGTATCGTCTGCAGCAGGTAAACAGACTGTAACGTCTGCAGCGGGTAAACAGACAGTAACGTCTGCAGCAGGTAAACAGACTGAAACTGCTCAGCAGGTAAACAGACTGTAACGTCTGCAGGTAAACAGACTGTAACGTCTGCAGCGGGTAAACAGACAGTAACGTCTGCAGCAGGTAAACAGACTGTAACGTCTGCAGGTAAACAGACTGTATCGTCTGCAGGTAAACAGACTGTAACTTCTGCAGCGGGTAAAGAGACTGTAACGTCTGCAGCGGGTAAACAGATTGTAACGTCTGCAGCTGGTAAACAGACTGTAACGTCTGCAGCAGGTAAACAGACTGTAACGTCTGCAGCAGGTAAACAGACAGTAACGTCTGCAGCAGGTAAACAGACATTAACGTCTGAAGCAGGTAAACAGACTGTAACGTCTGCAGGTAAACAGATTGTAACTTCTGCAGCGGGTAAACAGACTGTAACCTCTGCAGCAGGTAAACAGACTGTAACGTCTGCAGCGGGTGAACAGACAGTAACGTCTGCAGCGGGTAAACAGACTGTAACGTCTGCAGCAGGTAAACAGACTGTAACGTCTGCAGGTAAACAGACTGTAACGTCTGCAGCGGTTAAACAGACTGTAACGTCTGCAGCAGGTAAACAGACTGTAACGTCTGCAGCAGGTAAACAGACTGTAACGTCTGCAGCGGGTAAACAGACAGTAACGTCTGCAGCAGGTAAACAGACTGCAACGTCTGCAGGTAAACAGATTGTAACTTCTGAAGCGTGTAAACAGACTGTAACGTCTGCAGCGGGTAAACAGACTGTAACGTCTGCAGGTAAACAGACTGTAACGTCTGCAGCAGGTAAACACACTGTAACGTCTGCAGCTGGTAAACAGGCTGTAACGTCTGCAGCAGGTAAACAGACTGTAAGGTCTGCAGGTAAACAGACTGTAACATCTGCAGGTAAACAGACTGTAACGTCTGCAGGTAAACAGACTGTAACGTCTGCAGCGGGTAAACAGACAGTAACGTCTGCAGCAGGTAAACAGACTGTAACGTCTGCAGGTAAACAGACTGTAACGTCTGCAGGTAAACAGACTGTAACTTCTGCAGCGGGTAAACAGACTGTAACGTCTGCAGCGGGTAAACAGATTTTTACGTCTGCAGCGGGTAAACAGATTGTAACGTCTGCTGCAGGTAAACAGACTGTAACTTCTGCAGCGGGTAAACAGACTGTAACGTCTGCAGCGGGTAAACAGACTGTAACGTCTGCAGCAGGTAAACAGACTCTAACGTCTGCAGCGGGTAAACAGACTGTAACGTCTGCAGCGGGTAAACAGACTGTAACGTCTGCAGGAAAACAGACTGTAACTTCTGCAGCGGGTAAACAGACTGTAACGTCTGCAGCGGGTAAACAGACTGTAACGTCTGCAGGTAAACAGACTGTAACGTCTGCAGCAGGTAAACAGACTGTAACGTCTGCAGCAGGTAAACAGGCTGTAACGTCTGCAGAAGGTAAACAGACTGTAAGGTCTGCAGTTAAACAGACTGTAATGTCTGCAGGTAAACAGACTGTAACATCTGCAGGTAAACAGACTGTAACGTCTGCAGCAGGTAAACAGGCTGTAACGTCTGCAGCAGGTAAACAGACTGTAACGTCTGCAGGTAAACAGACTGTAACGTCTGCAGCAGGTAAACAGACTGTAACGTCTGCAGGTAAACAGACTGTAACGTCTGCAGCGGTTAAACAGACTGTAACGTCTGCAGCAGGTAAACAGACTGTATCGTCTGCAGCAGGTAAACAGACTGTAACGTCTGCAGCGGGTAAACAGACAGTAACGTCTGCAGCAGGTAAACAGACTGTAACTGTTCAGCAGGTAAACAGACTGTAACGTCTGCAGGTAAACAGACTGTAACGTCTGCAGGTAAACAGACTGTAACGTCTGCAGCGGTTAAACAGACTGTAACGTCTGCAGCAGGTAAACAGACTGTATCGTCTGCAGCAGGTAAACAGACTGTAACGTCTGCAGCGGGTAAACAGACAGTAACGTCTGCAGCAGGTAAACAGACTGAAACTGCTCAGCAGGTAAACAGACTGTAACGTCTGCAGGTAAACAGACTGTAACGTCTGCAGCGGGTAAACAGACAGTAACGTCTGCAGCAGGTAAACAGACTGTAACGTCTGCAGGTAAACAGACTGTATCGTCTGCAGGTAAACAGACTGTAACTTCTGCAGCGGGTAAAGAGACTGTAACGTCTGCAGCGGGTAAACAGATTGTAACGTCTGCAGCTGGTAAACAGACTGTAACGTCTGCAGCAGGTAAACAGACTGTAACGTCTGCAGCAGGTAAACAGACAGTAACGTCTGCAGCAGGTAAACAGACATTAACGTCTGAAGCAGGTAAACAGACTGTAACGTCTGCAGGTAAACAGATTGTAACTTCTGCAGCGGGTAAACAGACTGTAACCTCTGCAGCAGGTAAACAGACTGTAACGTCTGCAGCAGGTAAACAGACTGTAACGTCTGCAGCGGGTAAACAGACAGTAACGTCTGCAGCAGGTAAACAGACTGTAACGTCTGCAGGTAAACAGACTGTAACGGCTGCAGGTAAACAGACTGTAACTTCTGCAGCGGGTAAACAGACTGTAACGTCTGCAGCAGGTAAACAGACTGTAACGTCTGCAGCAGGTAAAGAGACTGTAACGTCTGCAGCAGGTAAACAGACTGTAACGTCTGCAGGTAAACAGACTGTAACGTCTGCAGCGGTTAAACAGACTGTAACGTCTGCAGCAGGTAAACAGACTGTAACGTCTGCAGCAGGTAAACAGACTGTAACGTCTGCAGCGGGTAAACAGACAGTAACGTCTGCAGCAGGTAAACAAACTGTAACGTCTGCAGGTAAACAGACTGTAACTTCTGCAGCGGGTAAACAGACTGTAACGTCTGCAGCGGGTAAACAGACTGTAACGTCTGCAGGTAAACAGACTGTAACGTCTGCAGCAGGTAAACAGACTGTAACGTCTGCAGCAGGTAAACAGGCTGTAACGTCTGCAGCAGGTAAACAGACTGTAAGGTCTGCAGTTAAACAGACTGTAATGTCTGCAGGTAAACAGACTGTAACATCTGCAGGTAAACAGACTGTAATGTCTGCAGCGGGTGAACAGACAGTAACGTCTGCAGCGGGTAAACAGACTGTAACGTCTGCAGCAGGTAAACAGACTGTAACGTCTGCAGGTAAATAGACTGTAACGTCTGCAGCATGTAAACAGACTGTAACGTCTGCAGGTAAACAGACTGTAACGTCTGCAGCAGGTAAACAGACTGTAACGTCTGCAGCAGGTAAACAGGCTGTAACGTCTGCAGAAGGTAAACAGACTGTAAGGTCTGCAGTTAAACAGACTGTAATGTCTGCAGGTAAACAGACTGTAACATCTGCAGGTAAACAGACTGTAACGTCTGCAGCAGGTAAACAGGCTGTAACGTCTGCAGCAGGTAAACAGACTGTAACGTCTGCAGGTAAACAGACTGTAACGTCTGCAGCAGGTAAACAGACTGTAACGTCTGCAGGTAAACAGACTGTAACGTCTGCAGCGGTTAAACAGACTGTAACGTCTGCAGCGGGTAAACAGACAGTAACGTCTGCAGCAGGTAAACAGACTGTAACGTCTGCAGCGGGTAAACAGACAGTAACGTCTGCAGCAGGTAAACAGACTGTAACTGTTCAGCAGGTAAACAGACTGTAACGTCTGCAGGTAAACAGACTGTAACGTCTGCAGGTAAACAGACTGTAACGTCTGCAGCGGTTAAACAGACTGTAACGTCTGCAGCAGGTAAACAGACTGTATCGTCTGCAGCAGGTAAACAGACTGTAACGTCTGCAGCGGGTAAACAGACAGTAACGTCTGCAGCAGGTAAACAGACTGTAACTGCTCAGCAGGTAAACAGACTGTAACGTCTGCAGGTAAACAGACTGTAACGTCTGCAGCGGGTAAACAGACAGTAACGTCTGCAGCAGGTAAACAGACTGTAACGTCTGCAGGTAAACAGACTGTATCGTCTGCAGGTAAACAGACTGTAACTTCTGCAGCGGGTAAAAAGATTGTAACATCTGCAGCTGGTAAACAGACTGTAACGTCTGCAGCAGGTAAACAGACTGTAACGTCTGCAGCAGGTAAACAGACAGTAACGTCTGCAGCAGGTAAACAGACATTAACGTCTGAAGCAGGTAAACAGACTGTAACGTCTGCAGGTAAACAGATTGTAACTTCTGCAGCGGGTAAACAGACTGTAACCTCTGCAGCAGGTAAACAGACTGTAACGTCTGCAGCAGGTAAACAGACTGTAACGTCTGCAGCGGGTAAACAGACAGTAACGTCTGCAGCAGGTAAACAGACTGTAACGTCTGCAGGTAAACAGACTGTAACGTCTGCAGTAGGTAAACAGACTGTAACTTCTGCAGCGGGTAAACAGACTGTAACGTCTGCAGCGGGTGAACAGACAGTAACGTCTGCAGCGGGTAAACAGACTGTAACGTCTGCAGCAGGTAAACAGACTGTAACGTCTGCAGGTAAACAGACTGCAACGTCTGCAGCAGGTAAACAGACTGTAACGTCTGCAGGTAAACAGACTGTAACGTCTGCAGCGGTTAAACAGACTGTAACGTCTGCAGCAGGTAAACAGACTGTAACTGTTCAGCAGGTAAACAGACTGTAACGTCTGCAGGTAAACAGACTGTAACGTCTGCAGCAGGTAAACAGACAGTAACGTCTGCAGCAGGTAAACAGACTGTAACGTCTGCAGGTAAACAGACTGTAACGTCTGCAGGTAAACAGACTGTAACTTCTGCAGCGGGTAAACAGACTGTAACGTCTGCAGCGGGTAAACAGATTTTTACGTCTGCAGCGGGTAAACAGATTGTAACGTCTGCAGCGGGTAAACAGACTGTAACGTCTGCAGCAGGTAAACAGACTGTAACGTCTGCAGCAGGTAAACAGACAGTTACGTCTGCAGCAGGTAAACAGACATTAACGTCTGAAGCAGGTAAACAGACTGTAACGTCTGCAGGTAAACAGACTGTAACGTCTGCAGCAGGTAAACAGACTGTAACGTCTGCAGGTAAACAGATTGTAACTTCTGCAGCGGGTAAACAGACTGTAACCTCTGCAGCAGGTAAACAGACTGTAACGTCTGCAGCAGGTAAACAGACTGTAACGTCTGCAGCAGGTAAACAGGCTGTAACGTCTGCAGCAGGTAAACAGACTGTAAGGTCTGCAGTTAAACAGACTGTAATGTCTGCAGGTAAACAGACTGTAACATCTGCAGGTAAACAGACTGTAACGTCTGCAGGTAAACAGACTGTAACGTCTGCAGGTAAACAGACTGTAACTTCTGCAGCGGGTAAACAGACTGTAACGTCTGCAGCGGGTAAACAGATTTTTACGTCTGCAGCGGGTAAACAGATTGTAACGTCTGCAGCGGGTAAACAGACTGTAACGTCTGCAGCAGGTAAACAGACTGTAACGTCTGCAGCAGGTAAACAGACAGTTACGTCTGCAGCAGGTAAACAGACATTAACGTCTGAAGCAGGTAAACAGACTGTAACGTCTGCAGGTAAACAGACTGTAACGTCTGAAGCAGGTAAACAGACTGTAACGTCTGCAGGTAAACAGATTGTAACTTCTGCAGCGGGTAAACAGACTGTAACCTCTGCAGCAGGTAAACAGACTGTAACGTCTGCAGCAGGTAAACAGACTGTAACGTCTGCAGCGGGTAAACAGACAGTAACGTCTGCAGCAGGTAAACAGACTGTAACGTCTGCAGGTAAACAGACTGTAACGGCTGCAGCAGGTAAACAGACTGTAACGTCTGCAGGTAAACAGACTGTAACGTCTGCAGCGGTTAAACAGACTGTAACGTCTGCAGCAGGTAAACAGACTGTAACGTCTGCAGCAGGTAAACAGACTGTAACGTCTGCAGCGGGTAAACAGACAGTAACGTCTGCAGCAGGTAAACAAACTGTAACGTCTGCAGGTAAACAGACTGTAACTTCTGCAGCGGGTAAACAGACTGTAACGTCTGCAGCGGGTAAACAGACTGTAACGTCTGCAGGTAAACAGACTGTAACGTCTGCAGCAGGTAAACAGACTGTAACGTCTGCAGCAGGTAAACAGGCTGTAACGTCTGCAGCAGGTAAACAGACTGTAAGGTCTGCAGTTAAACAGACTGTAATGTCTGCAGGTAAACAGACTGTAACATCTGCAGGTAAACAGACTGTAATGTCTGCAGCGGGTGAACAGACAGTAACGTCTGCAGCGGGTAAACAGACTGTAACGTCTGCAGCGGGTAAACAGACTGTAACGTCTGCAGCGGGTAAACAGACAGTAACGTCTGCAGCAGGTAAACAGACTGTAACTGTTCAGCAGGTAAACAGACTGTAACGTCTGCAGGTAAACAGACTGTAACGTCTGCAGGTAAACAGACTGTAACGTCTGCAGCGGTTAAACAGACTGTAACGTCTGCAGCAGGTAAACAGACTGTATCGTCTGCAGCAGGTAAACAGACTGTAACGTCTGCAGCGGGTAAACAGACAGTAACGTCTGCAGCAGGTAAACAGACTGTAACTGCTCAGCAGGTAAACAGACTGTAACGTCTGCAGGTAAACAGACTGTAACGTCTGCAGCGGGTAAACAGACAGTAACGTCTGCAGCAGGTAAACAGACTGTAACGTCTGCAGGTAAACAGACTGTATCGTCTGCAGGTAAACAGACTGTAACTTCTGCAGTGGGTAAAAAGATTGTAACATCTGCAGCTGGTAAACAGACTGTAACGTCTGCAGCAGGTAAACAGACAGTAACGTCTGCAGCAGGTAAACAGACATTAACGTCTGAAGCAGGTAAACAGACTGTAACGTCTGCAGGTAAACAGATTGTAACTTCTGCAGCGGGTAAACAGACTGTAACCTCTGCAGCAGGTAAACAGACTGTAACGTCTGCAGCAGGTAAACAGACTGTAACGTCTGCAGCGGGTAACCAGACAGTAACGTCTGCAGCAGGTAAACAGACTGTAACGTCTGCAGGTAAACAGACTGTAACGTCTGCAGTAGGTAAACAGACTGTAACTTCTGCAGCGGGTAAACAGACTGTAACGTCTGCAGCGGGTGAACAGACAGTAACGTCTGCAGCGGGTAAACAGACTGTAACGTCTGCAGCAGGTAAACAGACTGTAACGTCTGCAGGTAAACAGACTGCAACGTCTGCAGCAGGTAAACAGACTGTAACGTCTGCAGGTAAACAGACTGTAACGTCTGCAGCGGTTAAACAGACTGTAACGTCTGCAGCAGGTAAACAGACTGTAACTGTTCAGCAGGTAAACAGACTGTAACGTCTGCAGGTAAACAGACTGTAACGTCTGCAGCAGGTAAACAGACAGTAACGTCTGCAGCAGGTAAACAGACTGTAACGTCTGCAGGTAAACAGACTGTAACGTCTGCAGGTAAACAGACTGTAACTTCTGCAGCGGGTAAACAGACTGTAACGTCTGCAGCGGGTAAACAGATTTTTACGTCTGCAGCGGGTAAACAGATTGTAACGTCTGCAGCGGGTAAACAGACTGTAACGTCTGCAGCAGGTAAACAGACTGTAACGTCTGCAGCAGGTAAACAGACAGTTACGTCTGCAGCAGGTAAACAGACATTAACGTCTGAAGCAGGTAAACAGACTGTAACGTCTGCAGGTAAACAGACTGTAACTTCTGCAGCGGGTGAACAGACAGTAACGTCTGCAGCGGGTAAACAGACTGTAACGTCTGCAGCAGGTAAACAGACTGTAACGTCTGCAGCGGTTAAACAGACTGTAACGTCTGCAGCAGGTAAACAGACTGTAATGTCTGCATTGGGTGAACAGACAGTAACGTCTGCAGCAGGTAAACAGACTGTAACGTCTGCAGCGGTTAAACAGACTGTAACGTCTGCAGCAGGTAAACAGACTGTAATGTCTGCAGCGGGTGAACAGACAGTAACGTCTGCAGCGGGTAAACAGACTGTAACGTCTGCAGCAGGTAAACAGACTGTAACGTCTGCAGGTAAACAGACTGTAACGTCTGCAGCAGGTAAACAGACTGTAACGTCTGCAGGTAAACAGACTGTAACGTCTGCAGCGGGTAAACAGACAGTAACGTCTGCAGCGGGTAAACAGATTTTTACGTCTGCAGCGGGTAAACAGATTGTAACGTCTGCAGCGGGTAAACAGACTGTAACGTCTGCAGCAGGTAAACAGACTGTAACGTCTGCAGCAGGTAAACAGGCTGTAACGTCTGCAGAAGGTAAACAGACTGTAAGGTCTGCAGTTAAACAGACTGTAATGTCTGCAGGTAAACAGACTGTAACATCTGCAGGTAAACAGACTGTAACGTCTGCAGCAGGTAAACAGGCTGTAACGTCTGCAGCAGGTAAACAGACTGTAAAGTCTGCAGGTAAACAGACTGTAACATCTGCAGCAGGTAAACAGACTGTAACGTCTGCAGGTAAACAGACTGTAACGTCTGCAGCGGTTAAACAGACTGTAACGTCTGCAGCGGGTAAACAGACAGTAACGTCTGCAGCAGGTAAACAGACTGTAACGTCTGCAGCGGGTAAACAGACAGTAACGTCTGCAGCAGGTAAACAGACTGTAACTGTTCAGCAGGTAAACAGACTGTAACGTCTGCAGGTAAACAGACTGTAACGTCTGCAGGTAAACAGACTGTAACGTCTGCAGCGGTTAAACAGACTGTAACGTCTGCAGCGGGTAAACAGACAGTAACGTCTGCAGCAGGTAAACAGACTGTAACGTCTGCAGGTAAACAGACTGTAACGTCTGCAGTAGGTAAACAGACTGTAACTTCTGCAGCGGGTAAACAGACTGTAACGTCTGCAGCGGGTGAACAGACAGTAACGTCTGCAGCGGGTAAACAGACTGTAACGTCTGCAGCAGGTAAACAGACTGTAACGTCTGCAGGTAAACAGACTGCAACGTCTGCAGCAGGTAAACAGACTGTAACGTCTGCAGGTAAACAGACTGTAACGTCTGCAGCGGTTAAACAGACTGTAACGTCTGCAGCAGGTAAACAGACTGTAACTGTTCAGCAGGTAAACAGACTGTAACGTCTGCAGGTAAACAGACTGTAACGTCTGCAGCAGGTAAACAGACAGTAACGTCTGCAGCAGGTAAACAGACTGTAACGTCTGCAGGTAAACAGACTGTAACGTCTGCAGGTAAACAGACTGTAACTTCTGCAGCGGGTAAACAGACTGTAACGTCTGCAGCGGGTAAACAGATTTTTACGTCTGCAGCGGGTAAACAGATTGTAACGTCTGCAGCGGGTAAACAGACTGTAACGTCTGCAGCAGGTAAACAGACTGTAACGTCTGCAGCAGGTAAACAGACAGTTACGTCTGCAGCAGGTAAACAGACATTAACGTCTGAAGCAGGTAAACAGACTGTAACGTCTGCAGGTAAACAGACTGTAACGGCTGCAGGTAAACAGACTGTAACTTCTGCAGCGGGTAAACAGACTGTAACGTCTGCAGCAGGTAAACAGACTGTAACGTCTGCAGCAGGTAAAGAGACTGTAACGTCTGCAGCAGGTAAACAGACTGTAACGTCTGCAGGTAAACAGACTGTAACGTCTGCAGCGGTTAAACAGACTGTAACGTCTGCAGCAGGTAAACAGACTGTAACGTCTGCAGCAGGTAAACAGACTGTAACGTCTGCAGCGGGTAAACAGACAGTAACGTCTGCAGCAGGTAAACAAACTGTAACGTCTGCAGGTAAACAGACTGTAACTTCTGCAGCGGATAAACAGACTGTAACGTCTGCAGCGGGTAAACAGACTGTAACGTCTGCAGGTAAACAGACTGTAACGTCTGCAGCAGGTAAACAGACTGTAACGTCTGCAGCAGGTAAACAGGCTGTAACGTCTGCAGCAGGTAAACAGACTGTAAGGTCTGCAGTTAAACAGACTGTAATGTCTGCAGGTAAACAGACTGTAACATCTGCAGGTAAACAGACTGTAATGTCTACAGCGGGTGAACAGACAGTAACGTCTGCAGCGGGTAAACAGACTGTAACGTCTGCAGCAGGTAAACAGACTGTAACGTCTGCAGGTAAATAGACTGTAACGTCTGCAGCATGTAAACAGACTGTAACGTCTGCAGGTAAACAGACTGTAACGTCTGCAGCAGGTAAACAGACTGTAACGTCTGCAGCAGGTAAACAGGCTGTAACGTCTGCAGAAGGTAAACAGACTGTAAGGTCTGCAGTTAAACAGACTGTAATGTCTGCAGGTAAACAGACTGTAACATCTGCAGGTAAACAGACTGTAACGTCTGCAGCAGGTAAACAGGCTGTAACGTCTGCAGCAGGTAAACAGACTGTAACGTCTGCAGGTAAACAGACTGTAACGTCTGCAGCAGGTAAACAGACTGTAACGTCTGCAGGTAAACAGACTGTAACGTCTGCAGCGGTTAAACAGACTGTAACATCTGCAGCGGGTAAACAGACAGTAACGTCTGCAGCAGGTAAACAGACTGTAACGTCTGCAGCGGGTAAACAGACAGTAACGTCTGCAGCAGGTAAACAGACTGTAACTGTTCAGCAGGTAAACAGACTGTAACGTCTGCAGGTAAACAGACTGTAACGTCTGCAGGTAAACAGACTGTAACGTCTGCAGCGGTTAAACAGACTGTAACGTCTGCAGCAGGTAAACAGACTGTATCGTCTGCAGCAGGTAAACAGACTGTAACGTCTGCAGCGGGTAAACAGACAGTAACGTCTGCAGCAGGTAAACAGACTGTAACTGCTCAGCAGGTAAACAGACTGTAACGTCTGCAGGTAAACAGACTGTAACGTCTGCAGCGGGTAAACAGACAGTAACGTCTGCAGCAGGTAAACAGACTGTAACGTCTGCAGGTAAACAGACTGTATCGTCTGCAGGTAAACAGACTGTAACTTCTGCAGCGGGTAAAAAGATTGTAACATCTGCAGCTGGTAAACAGACTGTAACGTCTGCAGCAGGTAAACAGACTGTAACGTCTGCAGCAGGTAAACAGACAGTAACGTCTGCAGCAGGTAAACAGACATTAACGTCTGAAGCAGGTAAACAGACTGTAACGTCTGCAGGTAAACAGATTGTAACTTCTGCAGCGGGTAAACAGACTGTAACCTCTGCAGCAGGTAAACAGACTGTAACGTCTGCAGCAGGTAAACAGACTGTAACGTCTGCAGCGGGTAAACAGACAGTAACGTCTGCAGCAGGTAAACAGACTGTAACGTCTGCAGGTAAACAGACTGTAACGTCTGCAGTAGGTAAACAGACTGTAACTTCTGCAGCGGGTAAACAGACTGTAACGTCTGCAGCGGGTGAACAGACAGTAACGTCTGCAGCGGGTAAACAGACTGTAACGTCTGCAGCAGGTAAACAGACTGTAACGTCTGCAGGTAAACAGACTGCAACGTCTGCAGCAGGTAAACAGACTGTAACGTCTGCAGGTAAACAGACTGTAACGTCTGCAGCGGTTAAACAGACTGTAACGTCTGCAGCAGGTAAACAGACTGTAACTGTTCAGCAGGTAAACAGACTGTAACGTCTGCAGGTAAACAGACTGTAACGTCTGCAGCAGGTAAACAGACAGTAACGTCTGCAGCAGGTAAACAGACTGTAACGTCTGCAGGTAAACAGACTGTAACGTCTGCAGGTAAACAGACTGTAACTTCTGCAGCGGGTAAACAGACTGTAACGTCTGCAGCGGGTAAACAGATTTTTACGTCTGCAGCGGGTAAACAGATTGTAACGTCTGCAGCGGGTAAACAGACTGTAACGTCTGCAGCAGGTAAACAGACTGTAACGTCTGCAGCAGGTAAACAGACAGTTACGTCTGCAGCAGGTAAACAGACATTAACGTCTGAAGCAGGTAAACAGACTGTAATGTCTGCATTGGGTGAACAGACAGTAACGTCTGCAGCAGGTAAACAGACTGTAACGTCTGCAGCGGTTAAACAGACTGTAACGTCTGCAGCAGGTAAACAGACTGTAATGTCTGCAGCGGGTGAACAGACAGTAACGTCTGCAGCGGGTAAACAGACTGTAACGTCTGCAGCAGGTAAACAGACTGTAACGTCTGCAGGTAAACAGACTGTAACGTCTGCAGCAGGTAAACAGACTGTAACGTCTGCAGGTAAACAGACTGTAACGTCTGCAGCGGGTAAACAGACAGTAACGTCTGCAGCGGGTAAACAGATTTTTACGTCTGCAGCGGGTAAATAGATTGTAACGTCTGCAGCGGGTAAACAGACTGTAACGTCTGCAGCAGGTAAACAGACTGTAACGTCTGCAGCAGGTAAACAGGCTGTAACGTCTGCAGAAGGTAAACAGACTGTAAGGTCTGCAGTTAAACAGACTGTAATGTCTGCAGGTAAACAGACTGTAACATCTGCAGGTAAACAGACTGTAACGTCTGCAGCAGGTAAACAGGCTGTAACGTCTGCAGCAGGTAAACAGACTGTAACGTCTGCAGGTAAACAGACTGTAACGTCTGCAGCAGGTAAACAGACTGTAACGTCTGCAGGTAAACAGACTGTAACGTCTGCAGCGGTTAAACAGACTGTAACGTCTGCAGCGGGTAAACAGACAGTAACGTCTGCAGCAGGTAAACAGACTGTAACGTCTGCAGCGGGTAAACAGACAGTAACGTCTGCAGCAGGTAAACAGACTGTAACTGTTCAGCAGGTAAACAGACTGTAACGTCTGCAGGTAAACAGACTGTAACGTCTGCAGGTAAACAGACTGTAACGTCTGCAGCGGTTAAACAGACTGTAACGTCTGCAGCAGGTAAACAGACTGTATCGTCTGCAGCAGGTAAACAGACTGTAACGTCTGCAGCGGGTAAACAGACAGTAACGTCTGCAGCAGGTAAACAGACTGTAACTGCTCAGCAGGTAAACAGACTGTAACGTCTGCAGGTAAACAGACTGTAACGTCTGCAGCGGGTAAACAGACAGTAACGTCTGCAGCAGGTAAACAGACTGTAACGTCTGCAGGTAAACAGACTGTATCGTCTGCAGGTAAACAGACTGTAACTTCTGCAGCGGGTAAACAGATTGTAACATCTGCAGCTGGTAAACAGACTGTAACGTCTGCAGCAGGTAAACAGACTGTAACGTCTGCAGCAGGTAAACAGACAGTAACGTCTGCAGCAGGTAAACAGACATTAACGTCTGAAGCAGGTAAACAGACTGTAACGTCTGCAGGTAAACAGATTGTAACTTCTGCAGCGGGTAAACAGACTGTAACCTCTGCAGCAGGTAAACAGACTGTAACGTCTGCAGCAGGTAAACAGACTGTAACGTCTGCAGCGGGTAAACAGACAGTAACGTCTGCAGCAGGTAAACAGACTGTAACGTCTGCAGGTAAACAGACTGTAACGGCTGCAGGTAAACAGACTGTAACTTCTGCAGCGGGTAAACAGACTGTAACGTCTGCAGCGGGTGAACAGACAGTAACGTCTGCAGCGGGTAAACAGACTGTAACGTCTGCAGCAGGTAAACAGACTGTAACGTCTGCAGGTAAACAGACTGCAACGTCTGCAGCAGGTAAACAGACTGTAACGTCTGCAGGTAAACAGACTGTAACGTCTGCAGCGGTTAAACAGACTGTAACGTCTGCAGCAGGTAAACAGACTGTAACTGTTCAGCAGGTAAACAGACTGTAACGTCTGCAGGTAAACAGACTGTAACGTCTGCAGCAGGTAAACAGACAGTAACGTCTGCAGCAGGTAAACAGACTGTAACGTCTGCAGGTAAACAGACTGTAACGTCTGCAGGTAAACAGACTGTAACTTCTGCAGCGGGTAAACAGACTGTAACGTCTGCAGCGGGTAAACAGATTTTTACGTCTGCAGCGGGTAAACAGATTGTAACGTCTGCAGCGGGTAAACAGACTGTAACGTCTGCAGCAGGTAAACAGACTGTAACGTCTGCAGCAGGTAAACAGACAGTTACGTCTGCAGCAGGTAAACAGACATTAACGTCTGAAGCAGGTAAACAGACTGTAACGTCTGCAGGTAAACAGACTGTAACTTCTGCAGCGGGTAAACAGACTGTAACGTCTGCAGCAGGTAAACAGACTGTAACGTCTGCAGCAGGTAAACAGACTGTAACGTCTGCAGCGGGTAAACAGACAGTAACGTCTGCAGCAGGTAAACTGACTGTAATGTCTGCAGGTAAACAGATTGTAACGTCTGCAGGTAAACAGACTGTAACTTCTGCAGCGGGTAAACAGACTGTAACGTCTGCAGCGGGTAAACAGACTGTAACGTCTGCAGCAGGTAAACAGACTGTAACGTCTGCAGCAGGTAAACAGACTTTAACGTCTGCAGCAGGTAAACAGACTGTAACGTCTGCAGCGGGTGAACAGACAGTAACGTCTGCAGCGGGTAAACAGACTGTAACGTCTGCAGCAGGTAAACAGACTGTAACGTCTGCAGCGGTTAAACAGACTGTAACGTCTGCAGCAGGTAAACAGACTGTAATGTCTGCATTGGGTGAACAGACAGTAACGTCTGCAGCAGGTAAACAGACTGTAACGTCTGCAGCGGTTAAACAGACTGTAACGTCTGCAGCAGGTAAACAGACTGTAATGTCTGCAGCGGGTGAACAGACAGTAACGTCTGCAGCGGGTAAACAGACTGTAACGTCTGCAGCAGGTAAACAGACTGTAACGTCTGCAGGTAAACAGACTGTAACGTCTGCAGCAGGTAAACAGACTGTAACGTCTGCAGGTAAACAGACTGTAACGTCTGCAGCGGGTAAACAGACAGTAACGTCTGCAGCGGGTAAACAGATTTTTACGTCTGCAGCGGGTAAACAGATTGTAACGTCTGCAGCAGGTAAACAGACTGTAACGTCTGCAGCGGGTAAACAGACAGTAACGTCTGCAGCAGGTAAACAGACTGTAATTGTTCAGCAGGTAAACAGACTGTAACGTCTGCAGGTAAACAGACTGTAACGTCTGCAGCGGGTAAACAGACTGTAACGTCTGCAGCAGTTAAATAGACTGCAACGTCTACAGGTAAACAGACCGTAACGTCTGCAGCAGGAAAACAGGCTGTAACGTCTGCAGCAGGTCAACAGACTGTAACGTCTGCAGCAGGTAAACAGACTGTAACGTCTGCAGTAGGTAAACAGACTGTAACGTCTGCAGGTAAACAGACTGTAAAGTCTGCAGCGGGTGAACAGACAGTAACGTCTGCAGCAGGTAAACAGACTGTAACGTCTGCAGCAGGTAAACAGACTGTAACGTCTGCAGGTAAAAAGACTGTAAAGTCTGCAGCGGGTAAACAGACTGTAACGTCTTCAGCAAGTAAACAGACTGTAACGTCTGCAGCAGGTAAACAGACTGTAGCGTCTGCAGCAGGTAAACAGACTGTAACGTCTGCAGCGGGTGAACAGACAGTAACGTCTGCAGCGGGTAAACAGACTGTAACGTCTGCAGCAGGTAAACAGACTGTAACGTCTGCAGGTAAACAGACTGTAACGTCTGCAGCGGTTAAACAGACTGTAACGTCTGCAGCAGGTAAACAGACTGTAACGTCTGCAGTAGGTAAACAGACTGTAACGTCTGCAGAAGGTAAACAGACTGTAACGTCTGCAGCAGGTAAACAGACTGTAACGTCTGCAGCAGGTAAACAGACTGTAACGTCTGCAGCAGGTAAACAGACTGTAACGTCTGCAGAAGGTAAACAGACTGTAACGTCTGCAGCAGGTAAACAGACTGTAACGTCTGCAGCGGGTAAACAGACAGTAACGTCTGCAGCAGGTAAACAGACTGCATCGTCTGCAGGTAAACAGATTGTAACTTCTGAAGCGTGTAAACAGACTGTAACGTCTGCAGCGGGTAAACAGACTGTAACGTCTGCAGGTAAACAGACTGTAACGTCTGCAGCAGGTAAACACACTGTAACGTCTGCAGCTGGTAAACAGGCTGTAACGTCTGCAGCAGGTAAACAGACTGTAAGGTCTGCAGGTAAACAGACTGTAACATCTGCAGGTAAACAGACTGTAACGTCTGCAGCAGGTAAACAGACTGTAACGTCTGCAGTAGGTAAACAGACGGTAACGTCTGCAGAAGGTAAACAGACTGTAACGTCTGCAGCAGGTAAACAGACTGTAACGTCTGCAGCGGGTAAACAGACAGTAACGTCTGCAGCAGGTAAACAGACTGTAACGTCTGCAGGTAAACAGACTGTAACGTCTGCAGGTAAACAGACAGTAACGTCTGCAGTGGGTAAACAGACTGTAACGTCTGCAGCAGGTAAACAGACTGTAACTTCTGCAGGTAAACAGACTGTAACGTCTGCAGCAGGTAAACAGACTGTAACGTCTGCAGCAGGTAAACAGACTGTAACGTCTGCAGCAGGTAAACAGACTGTAACGTCTGCAGGTAAACAGACTGTAACTTCTGCAGCGGGTAAACAGACTGTAACGTCTGCAGCAGGTAAACAGACTGTAGCGTCTACAGCAGGTAAACAGACTGTAACGTCTGCAGCGGGTGAACAGACAGTAACGTCTGCAGCGGGTAAACAGACTGTAACGTCTGCAGCAGGTAAACAGACTGTAACGTCTGCAGGTAAACAGACTGTAACGTCTGCAGCGGTTAAACAGACTATAACGTCTGCAGCAGGTAAACAGACTGTAACGTCTGCAGCAGGTAAACAGACTGTAACGTCTGCAGCGGGTAAACAGACAGTAACGTCTGCAGCAGGTAAACAGACTGTAACGTCTGCAGGTAAACAGACTGTAACGTCTGAAGCTTGTAAACAGACTGTAACGTCTGCAGCGGGTAAACAGACTGTAACGTCTGCAGTAGGTAAACAGACGGTAACGTCTGCAGAAGGTAAAGAGACTGTAACGTCTGCAGCAGGTAAACAGACTGTAACGTCTGCAGCGGGTAAACAGACAGTAACGTCTGCAGCAGGTAAACAGACTGTAACGTCTGCAGGTAAACAGACTGTAACGTCTGCAGGTAAACAGACAGTAACGTCTGCAGTGGGTAAACAGACTGTAACGTCTGCAGCAGGTAAACAGACTGTAACTTCTGCAGGTAAACAGACTGTAACGTCTGCAGCAGGTAAACAGACTGTAACGTCTGCAGCAGGTAAACAGACTGTAACGTCTGCAGCAGGTAAACAGACTGTAACGTCTGCAGGTAAACAGACTGTAACTTCTGCAGCGGGTAAACAGACTGTAACGTCTGCAGCAGGTAAACAGACTGTAGCGTCTACAGCAGGTAAACAGACTGTAACGTCTGCAGCGGGTGAACAGACAGTAACGTCTGCAGCGGGTAAACAGACTGTAACGTCTGCAGCAGGTAAACAGACTGTAACGTCTGCAGGTAAACAGACTGTAACGTCTGCAGCGGTTAAACAGACTATAACGTCTGCAGCAGGTAAACAGACTGTAACGTCTGCAGCAGGTAAACAGACTGTAACGTCTGCAGCGGGTAAACAGACAGTAACGTCTGCAGCAGGTAAACAGACTGTAACGTCTGCAGGTAAACAGACTGTAACGTCTGAAGCTTGTAAACAGACTGTAACGTCTGCAGCGGGTAAACAGACTGTGACGTCTGCAGGTAAACATACTGTAACGTCTGCAGCAGGTAAACACACTGTAACGTCTGCAGCTGGTAAACAGGCTGTAACGTCTGCAGCAGGTAAAGAGACTGTAAGGTCTGCAGTTAAACAGACTGTAATGTCTGCAGGTAAACAGACTGTAACATCTGCAGGTAAACAGACTGTAACATCTGCAGCACGTAAACAGACTGTAACGTCTGCAGTAGGTAAACAGACTGTAACGTCTGCAGAAGGTAAACAGACTGTAACGTCTGCAGCAGGTAAACAGACTGTAACGTCTGCAGGTAAACAGACTGTAACGTCTGAAGCTTGTAAACAGACTGTAACGTCTGCAGCGGGTAAACAGACTGTAACGTCTGCAGGTAAACAGACTGTAACGTCTGCAGCAGGTAAACAGACTGTAACGTCTGCAGCGGGTAAACAGACTGTAACTGTTCAGCAAGTAAACAGACTGTAACGTCTGCAGCGGGTAAACAGACTGTAACGTCTGCAGGTAAACAGACTGTAATGTCTGCAGGTAAACAGACTGTAACGTCTGCAGGTAAACAGACTGTAACGTCTGCAGGTAAACAGACTGTAACGTCTGCAGCAGGTAAACAGACTGTAACGTCTGCAGCAGGTAAACAGGCTGTAACGACTGCAGCAGGTAAACAGACTGTAACGTCTGCAGTTAAACAGACTGTAACGTCTGCAGGTAAACAGACTGTAAAGCCTGCAGGTAAACAGACTGTAAAGACTGCAGCAGGTAAACAGACTGTAAGGTCTGCAGCAGGTAAACAGACTGTAACGTCTGCAGGTAAACAGACTGTAGCGTCTGCAGCAGGTAAACAGACTGTAAGGTCTGCAGTTAAACAGACTGTAATGTCTGCATGTAAACAGACTGTAACGTCTGCAGCAGGTAAACAGACTGTAACGTCTGCAGGTAAACAGACTGTAAAGTCTGCAGCGGGTAAACAGACTGTAACGTCTTCAGCAGGTAAACAGACTGTAACGTCTGCAGCAGGTAAACAGACTGTAGCGTCTGCAGCAGGTAAACAGACTGTAACGTCTGCAGCGGCGAACAGACAGTAACGTCTGCAGCGGGTAAACAGACTGTAACGTCTGCAGTTGGTAAACAGACTGTAACGTCTGCAGGTAAACAGACTGTAACGTCTGCAGCGGTTAAACAGACTGTAACGTCTGCAGCAGGTAAACAGACTGTAACGTCTGCAGCAGGTAAACAGACTGTAACTTCTGCAGCGGGTAAACAGACAGTAACGTCTGCAGCAGGTAAACAGACTGTAACGTCTGCAGGTAAACAGACTGTAACTTCTGAAGCGTGTAAACAGACTGTAACGTCTGCAGCGGGTAAACAGACTGTAACGTCTGCAGCAGGTAAACACACTGTAACGTCTGCAGCCGGTAAACAGGCTGTAACGTCTGCAGCAGGTAAACAGACTGTAAGGTCTGCAGTTAAACAGACTGTAATGTCTGCAGGTAAACAGACTGTAACATCTGCAGGTAAACAGACTGTAACGTCTGCAGCAGGTAAACAGACTGTAACGTCTGCAGCGGGTAAACAGACAGTAACGTCTGCAGCAGGTAAACAGACTGTAACGTCTGCAGGTAAACAGACTGTAACTTCTGAAGCGTGTAAACAGACTGTAACGTCTGCAGCGGGTAAACAGATTGTAACGTCTGCAGCAGGTAAACACACTGTAACGTCTGCAGCAGGTAAACAGGCTGTAACGTCTGCAGCAGGTAAACAGACAGTAACGTCTGCAGCAGGGAAACAGACTGTAACGTCTGCAGGTAAACAGACTGTAACTTCTGAAGCGTGTAAACAGACTGTAACGTCTGCAGCGGGTAAACAGACTGTAACGTCTTTAGCAGGTAAACACACTGTAACGTCTGCAGCCGGTAAACAGGCTGTAACGTCTGCAGCAGGTAAACAGACTGTAAGGTCTGCAGTTAAACAGACTGTAATGTCTGCAGGTAAACAGACTGTAACATCTGCAGGTAAACAGACTGTAACGTCTGCAGCAGGTAAACAGACTGTAACGTCTGCAGCGGGTAAACAGACAGTAACGTCTGCAGCAGGTAAACAGACTGTAACGTCTGCAGGTAAACAGACTGTAACTTCTGAAGCGTGTAAACAGACTGTAACGTCTGCAGCGGGTAAACAGATTGTAACGTCTGCAGCAGGTAAACACACTGTAACGTCTGCAGCAGGTAAACAGGCTGTAACGTCTGCAGCAGGTAAACAGACAGTAACGTCTGCAGTAGGTAAACAGACTGTAACGTCTGCAGGTAAACAGACTGTAACTTCTGAAGCGTGTAAACAGACTGTAACGTCTGCAGCGGGTAAACAGACTGTAACGTCTGCAGCAGGTAAACACACTGTAACGTCTGCAGCAGGTAAACAGGCTGTAACGTCTGCAGCAGGTAAACAGACTGTAAGGTCTGCAGTTAAACAGACTGTAATGTCTGCAGGTAAACAGACTGTAACATCTGCAGGTAAACAGACTGTAACGTCTGCAGCAGGTAAACAGACTGTAACGTCTGCAGTAGGTAAACAGACTGTAACGTCTGCAGAAGGTAAACAGACTGTAACGTCTGCAGCAGGTAAACAGACTGTAACGTCTGCAGCAGGTAAACAGACTGTAACGTCTGCAGGTAAACAGACTGTAACGTCTGCAGCGGGTAAACAGACTGTAACGTCTGCAGGTAAACAGACTGTAACGTCTGCAGCAGGTAAACAGACTGTAACGTCTGCAGCGGGTAAACAGACTGTAACTGTTCAGCAGGTAAACAGACTGTAACGTCTGCAGCGGGTAAACAGACTGTAACGTCTGCAGATAAACAGACTGTAATGTCTGCAGGTAAACAGACTGTAACGTCTGCAGGTAAACAGACTGTAACGTCTGCAGGTAAACAGACTGTAACGTCTGCAGCAGGTAAACAGACTGTAACGTCTGCAGCAGGTAAACAGGCTGTAACGTCTGCAGCAGGTAAACAGACTGTAACGTCTGCAGTTAAACAGGCTGTAACGTCTGCAGGTAAACAGACTGTAAAGTCTGCAGGTAAACAGACTGTAAAGTCTGAAGGTAAACAGACTGTAACGTCTGCAGCAGGTAAACAGACTGTAACATCTGCAGGTAAACAGACTGTAACGTCTGCAGCAGGTAAACAGACTGTAACGTCTGCAGTAGGTAAACAGACTGTAACGTCTGCAGAAGGTAAACAGACTGTAACGTCTGCAGCAGGTAAACAGACTGTAACGTCTGCAGCAGGTAAACAGACTGTAACGTCTGCAGGTAAACAGACTGTAACGTCTGCAGCGGGTAAAAAGACTGTAACGTCTGCAGGTAAACAGACTGTAACGTCTGCAGCAGGTAAACAGACTGTAACGTCTGCAGCGGGTAAACAGACTGTAACTGTTCAGCAGGTAAACAGACTGTAACGTCTGCAGCGGGTAAACAGACTGTAACGTCTGCAGATAAACAGACTGTAATGTCTGCAGGTAAACAGACTGTAACGTCTGCAGGTAAACAGACTGTAACGTCTGCAGGTAAACAGACTGTAACGTCTGCAGCAGGTAAACAGACTGTAACGTCTGCAGCAGGTAAACAGGCTGTAACGTCTGCAGTTAAACAGACTGTAACGTCTGCAGGTAAACAGACTGTAAAGTCTGCAGGTAAACAGACTGTAAAGTCTGCAGCAGGTAAACAGAGTGTAACGTCTGCAGCAGGTAAACAGACTGTAACGTCTGCAGCAGGTAAACAGGCTGTAACGTCTGCAGGAGGTAAACAGACTGTAACGTCTGCAGTTAAAGAGATTGTAACGTCTGCAGGTAAACAGACTATAACGTCTGCAGCAGGTAAACAGACTGTAACGTCTGCAGCAGGTAAACAGACTGTAACGTCTGCAGGTAAACAGACTGTAACGTCTGCAGCAGGTAAACAGACTGTAACGTCTGCAGCAGGTAAACAGACTAACGTCTGCAGGTAAACAGACTGTAACGTCTGCAGCAGGTAAACAGACTGTAACGTCTGCAGGTAAACAGACTGTAACGTCTGCAGCAGGTAAACAGACTGTAACGTCTGCAGCAGGTAAACAGGCTGTAACGCCTGCAGCAGGTAAACAGACTGTAACGTCTGCAGTTAAACAGACTGTAACGTCTGCAGGTAAACAGACTGTAACGTCTGCAGCAGGTAAACAGACTGTAACGTCTGAAGTTAAACAGACTGTAACTGTTCAGCAGGTAAATAGACTGTAACGTCTGCAGGTAAACAGACTGTAACGTCTGCAGCGGGTAAACAGACTGTAACGTCTGCAGGTAAACAGACTGTAAAGCCTGCAGGTAAACAGACTGTAAAGACTGCAGCAGGTAAACAGACTGTAAGGTCTGCAGCAGGTAAACAGACTGTAACGTCTGCAGGTAAACAGACTGTAGCGTCTGCAGCAGGTAAACAGACTGTAAGGTCTGCAGTTAAACAGACTGTAATGTCTGCATGTAAACAGACTGTAACGTCTGCAGCAGGTAAACAGACTGTAACGTCTGCAGGTAAACAGACTGTAAAGTCTGCAGCGGGTAAACAGACTGTAACGTCTTCAGCAGGTAAACAGACTGTAACGTCTGCAGCAGGTAAACAGACTGTAGCGTCTGCAGCAGGTAAACAGACTGTAACGTCTGCAGCGGCGAACAGACAGTAACGTCTGCAGCGGGTAAACAGACTGTAACGTCTGCAGTTGGTAAACAGACTGTAACGTCTGCAGGTAAACAGACTGTAACGTCTGCAGCGGTTAAACAGACTGTAACGTCTGCAGCAGGTAAACAGACTGTAACGTCTGCAGCAGGTAAACAGACTGTAACTTCTGCAGCGGGTAAACAGACAGTAACGTCTGCAGCAGGTAAACAGACTGTAACGTCTGCAGGTAAACAGACTGTAACTTCTGAAGCGTGTAAACAGACTGTAACGTCTGCAGCGGGTAAACAGACTGTAACGTCTGCAGCAGGTAAACACACTGTAACGTCTGCAGCCGGTAAACAGGCTGTAACGTCTGCAGCAGGTAAACAGACTGTAAGGTCTGCAGTTAAACAGACTGTAATGTCTGCAGGTAAACAGACTGTAACATCTGCAGGTAAACAGACTGTAACGTCTGCAGCAGGTAAACAGACTGTAACGTCTGCAGCGGGTAAACAGACAGTAACGTCTGCAGCAGGTAAACAGACTGTAACGTCTGCAGGTAAACAGACTGTAACTTCTGAAGCTTGTAAACAGACTGTAACGTCTGCAGCGGGTAAACAGATTGTAACGTCTGCAGCAGGTAAACACACTGTAACGTCTGCAGCAGGTAAACAGGCTGTAACGTCTGCAGCAGGTAAACAGACTGTAACGTCTGCAGCAGGTAAACAGACTGTAGCGTCTGCAGCAGGTAAACAGACTGTAACGTCTGCAGCGGCGAACAGACAGTAACGTCTGCAGCGGGTAAACAGACTGTAACGTCTGCAGTTGGTAAACAGACTGTAACGTCTGCAGGTAAACAGACTGTAACGTCTGCAGCGGTTAAACAGACTGTAACGTCTGCAGCAGGTAAACAGACTGTAACGTCTGCAGCAGGTAAACAGACTGTAACTTCTGCAGCGGGTAAACAGACAGTAACGTCTGCAGCAGGTAAACAGACTGTAACGTCTGCAGGTAAACAGACTGTAACTTCTGAAGCGTGTAAACAGACTGTAACGTCTGCAGCGGGTAAACAGACTGTAACGTCTGCAGCAGGTAAACACACTGTAACGTCTGCAGCCGGTAAACAGGCTGTAACGTCTGCAGCAGGTAAACAGACTGTAAGGTCTGCAGTTAAACAGACTGTAATGTCTGCAGGTAAACAGACTGTAACATCTGCAGGTAAACAGACTGTAACGTCTGCAGCAGGTAAACAGACTGTAACGTCTGCAGCGGGTAAACAGACAGTAACGTCTGCAGCAGGTAAACAGACTGTAACGTCTGCAGGTAAACAGACTGTAACTTCTGAAGCTTGTAAACAGACTGTAACGTCTGCAGCGGGTAAACAGATTGTAACGTCTGCAGCAGGTAAACACACTGTAACGTCTGCAGCAGGTAAACAGGCTGTAACGTCTGCAGCAGGTAAACAGACAGTAACGTCTGCAGCAGGTAAACAGACTGTAACGTCTGCAGGTAAACAGACTGTAACTTCTGAAGCGTGTAAACAGACTGTAACGTCTGCAGCGGGTAAACAGACTGGAACGTCTGCAGCGGGTAAACAGACTGTAACTGTTCAGCAGGTAAACAGACTGTAACGTCTGCAGCGGGTAAACAGACTGTAACGTCTGCAGATAAACAGACTGTAATGTCTGCAGGTAAACAGACTGTAACGTCTGCAGGTAAACAGACTGTAACGTCTGCAGGTAAACAGACTGTAACGTCTGCAGCAGGTAAACAGACTGTAACGTCTGCAGCAGGTAAACAGGCTGTAACGTCTGCAGCAGGTAAACAGACTGTAACGTCTGCAGTTAAACAGGCTGTAACGTCTGCAGGTAAACAGACTGTAAAGTCTGCAGGTAAACAGACTGTAAAGTCTGAAGGTAAACAGACTGTAACGTCTGCAGCAGGTAAACAGACTGTAACATCTGCACGTAAACAGACTGTAACGTCTGCAGCAGGTAAACAGACTGTAACGTCTGCAGTAGGTAAACAGACTGTAACGTCTGCAGAAGGTAAACAGACTGTAACGTCTGCAGCAGGTAAACAGACTGTAACGTCTGCAGCAGGTAAACAGACTGTAACGTCTGCAGGTAAACAGACTGTAACGTCTGCAGCGGGTAAAAAGACTGTAACGTCTGCAGGTAAACAGACTGTAACGTCTGCAGCAGGTAAACAGACTGTAACGTCTGCAGCGGGTAAACAGACTGTAACTGTTCAGCAGGTAAACAGACTGTAACGTCTGCAGCGGGTAAACAGACTGTAACGTCTGCAGATAAACAGACTGTAATGTCTGCAGGTAAACAGACTGTAACGTCTGCAGGTAAACAGACTGTAACGTCTGCAGGTAAACAGACTGTAACGTCTGCAGCAGGTAAACAGACTGTAACGTCTGCAGCAGGTAAACAGGCTGTAACGTCTGCAGTTAAACAGACTGTAACGTCTGCAGGTAAACAGACTGTAAAGTCTGCAGGTAAACAGACTGTAAAGTCTGCAGCAGGTAAACAGAGTGTAACGTCTGCAGCAGGTAAACAGACTGTAACGTCTGCAGCAGGTAAACAGGCTGTAACGTCTGCAGGAGGTAAACAGACTGTAACGTCTGCAGTTAAAGAGATTGTAACGTCTGCAGGTAAACAGACTATAACGTCTGCAGCAGGTAAACAGACTGTAACGTCTGCAGCAGGTAAACAGACTGTAACGTCTGCAGGTAAACAGACTGTAACGTCTGCAGCAGGTAAACAGACTGTAACGTCTGCAGCAGGTAAACAGACTAACGTCTGCAGGTAAACAGACTGTAACGTCTGCAGCAGGTAAACAGACTGTAACGTCTGCAGGTAAACAGACTGTAACGTCTGCAGCAGGTAAACAGACTGTAACGTCTGCAGCAGGTAAACAGGCTGTAACGCCTGCAGCAGGTAAACAGACTGTAACGTCTGCAGTTAAACAGACTGTAACGTCTGCAGGTAAACAGACTGTAACGTCTGCAGCAGGTAAACAGACTGTAACGTCTGAAGTTAAACAGACTGTAACTGTTCAGCAGGTAAACAGACTGTAACGTCTGCAGGTAAACAGACTGTAACGTCTGCAGCGGGTAAACAGACTGTAACGTCAGCAGCAGGTAAATAGACTGCAACGTCTGCAGGTAAACAGACCGTAACGTCTGCAGCTGGAAAACAGGCTGTAACGTCTGCAGCAGGTAAACAGACTGTAACGTCTGCAGCAGGTAAACAGACTGTAACGTCTGCAGGTAAACAGACTGTAAAGTCTGCAGTAGGTAAACAGACTGTAACGTCTGCAGAAGGTAAACAGACTGTAACGTCTGCAGGCAAACAGACTGTAACGTCTGCAGCGGGTAAACAGACTGTAACGTCTGCAGCAGGTAAACAGACTGTATCGTCTGCAGCAGGTAAACAGACTGCAACGTCTGCAGCAGGTAAACAGACTGTAACGTCTGCAGTAGGTAAACAGACTGTAACGTCTGCAGAAGGTAAACAGACTGTAACGTCTGCAGGTAAACAGACTGTAACGTCTGCAGCGGTTAAACAGACTGTAACGTCTGCAGCAGGTAAACAGACAGTAACGTCTGCAGCAGGTAAACAGGCTGTAACGTCTGCAGCAGGTAAACAGACTGTAAGGTCTGCAGTTAAACAGACTGTAATGTCTGCAGGTAAACAGACTGTAACATCTGCAGGTAAACAGACTGTAACGTCTGCAGCAGGTAAACAGACTGTAACGTCAGCAGCAGGTAAATAGACTGCAACGTCTGCAGGTAAACAGGCCGTAACGTCTGCAGCTGGAAAACAGGCTGTAACGTCTGCAGCAGGTAAACAGACTGTAACGTCTGCAGCAGGTAAACAGACTGTAACGTCTGCAGGTAAACAGACTGTAAAGTCTGCAGTAGGTAAACAGACTGTAACGTCTGCAGAAGGTAAACAGACTGTAACGTCTGCAGGTAAACAGACTGTAACGTCTGCAGCGGTTAAACAGACTGTAACGTCTGCAGCAGGTAAACAGACTGTAACGTCTGCAGCAGATAAACAGACTGCAACGTCTGCAGCAGGTAAACAGACTGTAACGTCTGCAGAAGGTAAACAGACTGTAACGTCTGCAGGTAAACAGACTAACGTCTGCAGCGGTTAAACAGACTGTAACGTCTGCAGCAGGTAAACAGACTGTAACGTCTGCAGCAGGTAAACAGACTGTAACGTCTGCAGGTAAACAGACTGTAACTTCTGCAGCGGGTAAAGAGACTGTAACGTCTGCAGCGGGTAAACAGACTGTAACGTCTGCAGGTAGACAGACTGTAACGTCTGCAGCAGGTAAACAGACTGTAACGTCTGCAGCAGGTAAACAGGCTGTAACGTCTGCAGCAGGTAAACAGACTGTAAGGTCTGCAGTTACACAGACTGTAAAGCCTGCAGGTAAACAGACTGTAACATCTGCAGGTAAACAGACTGTAACATCTGCAGCAGGTAAACAGACTGTAACGTCTGCAGCAGGTAAACAGACAGTAACGTCTGCAGCAGGTAAACAGACAGTAACGTCTGCAGCAGGTAAACAGGCTGTAACGTCTGCAGCAGGTAAACAGACTGTAACGTCTGCAGCGGGTAAACAGACTGTAATGTCTGCAGCAGGTAAACAGACTGTAACGTCTGCAGCAGGTAAACAGACTGTAACGTCTGCAGCAGGTAAACAGACTGTAACGTCTGCAGGTAAACAGACTGTAACGTCTGCAGGTAAACAGACTGTAACGTCTGCAGCAGTAAACAGGCTGTAACGTCTGCAGTTAAACAGACTGTAATGTCTGCAGGTAAACAGACTGTAATGTCTGCAACAGGTAAACAGACTGTAACTGTTCAGCAGGTAAACAGATTGTAACGTCTGCAGCGGGTAAACAGACTGTAACGTCTGCAGCGGGTAAACAGACTGTAACGTCTGCAGCGGGTAAACAGACAGTAACGTCTGCAGCAGGTAAACAGACTGTAACGTCTGCAGGTAAACAGACTGTAACGTCTGCAGCAGGTAAACAGACTGTAACGTCTGCAGCAGGTAAACAGGCTGTAATGCCTGCAGCAGGTAAACAGACTGTAACGTCTGCAGTTAAACAGATTGTAACGTCTGCAGGTAAACAGACTGTAACTTCTGCAGCGGGTAAACAGACTGTAACGTCTGCAGCGGGTAAACAGACTGTAACGTCTGCAGCTAAACAGACTGTAACGTCTGCAGCAGGTAAACAGACTGTAACGTCTGCAGGTAAACAGACTGTAACGTCTGCAGCAGATAAACAGGCTGTAACGTCTGCAGTTAAACAGACTGTAATGTCTGCAGGTAAACAGACTGTAATGTCTGCAACAGGTAAACAGACTGTAACTGTTCAGCAGGTAAACAGATTGTAACGTCTGCAGCGGGTAAACAGACTGTAACGTCTGCAGCGGGTAAACAGACTGTAACGTCTGCAGCGGGTAAACAGACAGTAACGTCTGCAGGTAAACAGACTGTAACGTCTGCAGCAGGTAAACAGACTGTAACGTCTGCAGGTAAACAGACTGTAACGTCTGCAGCAGGTAAACAGACTGTAACGTCTACAGCAGGTAAACAGGCTGTAACGCCTGCAGCAGGTAAACAGACTGTAACGTCTGCAGTTAAACAGACTGTAACGTCTGCAGGTAAACAGACTGTATCGTCTGCAGGTAAACAGACTGTAACTTCTGCAGCGGGTAAACAGATTGTAACATCTGCAGCTGGTAAACAGACTGTAACGTCTGCAGCAGGTAAACAGACTGTAACGTCTGCAGCAGGTAAACAGACAGTAACGTCTGCAGCAGGTAAACAGACATTAACGTCTGAAGCAGGTAAACAGACTGTATCGTCTGCAGGTAAACAGACTGTAACTTCTGCAGCGGGTAAACAGACTGTAACCTCTGCAGCAGGTAAACAGACTGTAACGTCTGCAGCAGGTAAACAGACTGTAACGTCTGCAGCGGGTAAACAGACAGTAACGTCTGCAGCAGGTAAACAGACTGTAACGTCTGCAGGTAAACAGACTGTAACGGCTGCAGGTAAACAGACTGTAACTTCTGCAGCGGGTAAACAGACTGTAACGTCTGCAGCGGGTGAACAGACAGTAACGTCTGCAGCGGGTAAACAGACTGTAACGTCTGCAGCAGGTAAACAGACTGTAACGTCTGCAGGTAAACAGACTGCAACGTCTGCAGCAGGTAAACAGACTGTAACGTCTGCAGGTAAACAGACTGTAACGTCTGCAGCGGTTAAACAGACTGTAACGTCTGCAGCAGGTAAACAGACTGTAACTGTTCAGCAGGTAAACAGACTGTAACGTCTGCAGGTAAACAGACTGTAACGTCTGCAGCAGGTAAACAGACAGTAACGTCTGCAGCAGGTAAACAGACTGTAACGTCTGCAGGTAAACAGACTGTAACGTCTGCAGGTAAACAGACTGTAACTTCTGCAGCGGGTAAACAGACTGTAACGTCTGCAGCGGGTAAACAGATTTTTACGTCTGCAGCGGGTAAACAGATTGTAACGTCTGCAGCGGGTAAACAGACTGTAACGTCTGCAGCAGGTAAACAGACTGTAACGTCTGCAGCAGGTAAACAGACAGTTACGTCTGCAGCAGGTAAACAGACATTAACGTCTGAAGCAGGTAAACAGACTGTAACGTCTGCAGGTAAACAGACTGTAACTTCTGCAGCGGGTAAACAGACTGTAACGTCTGCAGCAGGTAAACAGACTGTAACGTCTGCAGCAGGTAAACAGACTGTAACGTCTGCAGCGGGTAAACAGACAGTAACGTCTGCAGCAGGTAAACTGACTGTAATGTCTGCAGGTAAACAGATTGTAACGTCTGCAGGTAAACAGACTGTAACTTCTGCAGCGGGTAAACAGACTGTAACGTCTGCAGCGGGTAAACAGACTGTAACGTCTGCAGCAGGTAAACAGACTGTAACGTCTGCAGCAGGTAAACAGACTTTAACGTCTGCAGCAGGTAAACAGACTGTAACGTCTGCAGCGGGTGAACAGACAGTAACGTCTGCAGCGGGTAAACAGACTGTAACGTCTGCAGCAGGTAAACAGACTGTAACGTCTGCAGCGGTTAAACAGACTGTAACGTCTGCAGCAGGTAAACAGACTGTAATGTCTGCATTGGGTGAACAGACAGTAACGTCTGCAGCAGGTAAACAGACTGTAACGTCTGCAGCGGTTAAACAGACTGTAACGTCTGCAGCAGGTAAACAGACTGTAATGTCTGCAGCGGGTGAACAGACAGTAACGTCTGCAGCGGGTAAACAGACTGTAACGTCTGCAGCAGGTAAACAGACTGTAACGTCTGCAGGTAAACAGACTGTAACGTCTGCAGCAGGTAAACAGACTGTAACGTCTGCAGGTAAACAGACTGTAACGTCTGCAGCGGGTAAACAGACAGTAACGTCTGCAGCGGGTAAACAGATTTTTACGTCTGCAGCGGGTAAACAGATTGTAACGTCTGCAGCAGGTAAACAGACTGTAACGTCTGCAGCGGGTAAACAGACAGTAACGTCTGCAGCAGGTAAACAGACTGTAATTGTTCAGCAGGTAAACAGACTGTAACGTCTGCAGGTAAACAGACTGTAACGTCTGCAGCGGGTAAACAGACTGTAACGTCTGCAGCAGTTAAATAGACTGCAACGTCTACAGGTAAACAGACCGTAACGTCTGCAGCAGGAAAACAGGCTGTAACGTCTGCAGCAGGTCAACAGACTGTAACGTCTGCAGCAGGTAAACAGACTGTAACGTCTGCAGTAGGTAAACAGACTGTAACGTCTGCAGGTAAACAGACTGTAAAGTCTGCAGCGGGTGAACAGACAGTAACGTCTGCAGCAGGTAAACAGACTGTAACGTCTGCAGCAGGTAAACAGACTGTAACGTCTGCAGGTAAACAGACTGTAAAGTCTGCAGCGGGTAAACAGACTGTAACGTCTTCAGCAAGTAAACAGACTGTAACGTCTGCAGCAGGTAAACAGACTGTAGCGTCTGCAGCAGGTAAACAGACTGTAACGTCTGCAGCGGGTGAACAGACAGTAACGTCTGCAGCGGGTAAACAGACTGTAACGTCTGCAGCAGGTAAACAGACTGTAACGTCTGCAGGTAAACAGACTGTAACGTCTGCAGCGGTTAAACAGACTGTAACGTCTGCAGCAGGTAAACAGACTGTAACGTCTGCAGTAGGTAAACAGACTGTAACGTCTGCAGAAGGTAAACAGACTGTAACGTCTGCAGCAGGTAAACAGACTGTAACGTCTGCAGCAGGTAAACAGACTGTAACGTCTGCAGCAGGTAAACAGACTGTAACGTCTGCAGAAGGTAAACAGACTGTAACGTCTGCAGCAGGTAAACAGACTGTAACGTCTGCAGCGGGTAAACAGACAGTAACGTCTGCAGCAGGTAAACAGACTGCAACGTCTGCAGGTAAACAGATTGTAACTTCTGAAGCGTGTAAACAGACTGTAACGTCTGCAGCGGGTAAACAGACTGTAACGTCTGCAGGTAAACAGACTGTAACGTCTGCAGCAGGTAAACACACTGTAACGTCTGCAGCTGGTAAACAGGCTGTAACGTCTGCAGCAGGTAAACAGACTGTAAGGTCTGCAGGTAAACAGACTGTAACATCTGCAGGTAAACAGACTGTAACGTCTGCAGCAGGTAAACAGACTGTAACGTCTGCAGTAGGTAAACAGACGGTAACGTCTGCAGAAGGTAAACAGACTGTAACGTCTGCAGCAGGTAAACAGACTGTAACGTCTGCAGCGGGTAAACAGACAGTAACGTCTGCAGCAGGTAAACAGACTGTAACGTCTGCAGGTAAACAGACTGTAACGTCTGCAGGTAAACAGACAGTAACGTCTGCAGTGGGTAAACAGACTGTAACGTCTGCAGCAGGTAAACAGACTGTAACTTCTGCAGGTAAACAGACTGTAACGTCTGCAGCAGGTAAACAGACTGTAACGTCTGCAGCAGGTAAACAGACTGTAACGTCTGCAGCAGGTAAACAGACTGTAACGTCTGCAGGTAAACAGACTGTAACTTCTGCAGCGGGTAAACAGACTGTAACGTCTGCAGCAGGTAAACAGACTGTAGCGTCTACAGCAGGTAAACAGACTGTAACGTCTGCAGCGGGTGAACAGACAGTAACGTCTGCAGCGGGTAAACAGACTGTAACGTCTGCAGCGGGTAAACAGACTGTAACGTCTGCAGGTAAACAGACTGTAACGTCTGCAGCGGTTAAACAGACTATAACGTCTGCAGCAGGTAAACAGACTGTAACGTCTGCAGCAGGTAAACAGACTGTAACGTCTGCAGCGGGTAAACAGACAGTAACGTCTGCAGCAGGTAAACAGACTGTAACGTCTGCAGGTAAACAGACTGTAACGTCTGAAGCTTGTAAACAGACTGTAACGTCTGCAGCGGGTAAACAGACTGTAACGTCTGCAGTAGGTAAACAGACGGTAACGTCTGCAGAAGGTAAACAGACTGTAACGTCTGCAGCAGGTAAACAGACTGTAACGTCTGCAGCGGGTAAACAGACAGTAACGTCTGCAGCAGGTAAACAGACTGTAACGTCTGCAGGTAAACAGACTGTAACGTCTGCAGGTAAACAGACAGTAACGTCTGCAGTGGGTAAACAGACTGTAACGTCTGCAGCAGGTAAACAGACTGTAACTTCTGCAGGTAAACAGACTGTAACGTCTGCAGCAGGTAAACAGACTGTAACGTCTGCAGCAGGTAAACAGACTGTAACGTCTGCAGCAGGTAAACAGACTGTAACGTCTGCAGGTAAACAGACTGTAACTTCTGCAGCGGGTAAACAGACTGTAACGTCTGCAGCAGGTAAACAGACTGTAGCGTCTACAGCAGGTAAACAGACTGTAACGTCTGCAGCGGGTGAACAGACAGTAACGTCTGCAGCGGGTAAACAGACTGTAACGTCTGCAGCAGGTAAACAGACTGTAACGTCTGCAGGTAAACAGACTGTAACGTCTGCAGCGGTTAAACAGACTATAACGTCTGCAGCAGGTAAACAGACTGTAACGTCTGCAGCAGGTAAACAGACTGTAACGTCTGCAGCGGGTAAACAGACAGTAACGTCTGCAGCAGGTAAACAGACTGTAACGTCTGCAGGTAAACAGACTGTAACGTCTGAAGCTTGTAAACAGACTGTAACGTCTGCAGCGGGTAAACAGACTGTAACGTCTGCAGGTAAACATACTGTAACGTCTGAAGCAGGTAAACACACTGTAACGTCTGCAGCTGGTAAACAGGCTGTAACGTCTGCAGCAGGTAAAGAGACTGTAAGGTCTGCAGTTAAACAGACTGTAATGTCTGCAGGTAAACAGACTGTAACGTCTGCAGGTAAACAGACTGTAACATCTGCAGCACGTAAACAGACTGTAACGTCTGCAGTAGGTAAACAGACTGTAACGTCTGCAGAAGGTAAACAGACTGTAACGTCTGCAGCAGGTAAACAGACTGTAACGTCTGCAGGTAAACAGACTGTAACGTCTGAAGCTTGTAAACAGACTGTAACGTCTGCAGCGGGTAAACAGACTGTAACGTCTGCAGGTAAACAGACTGTAACGTCTGCAGCAGGTAAACAGACTGTAACGTCTGCAGCGGGTAAACAGACTGTAACTGTTCAGCAAGTAAACAGACTGTAACGTCTGCAGCGGGTAAACAGACTGTAACGTCTGCAGGTAAACAGACTGTAATGTCTGCAGGTAAACAGACTGTAACGTCTGCAGGTAAACAGACTGTAACGTCTGCAGGTAAACAGACTGTAACGTCTGCAGCAGGTAAACAGACTGTAACGTCTGCAGCAGGTAAACAGGCTGTAACGACTGCAGCAGGTAAACAGACTGTAACGTCTGCAGTTAAACAGACTGTAACGTCTGCAGGTAAACAGACTGTAAAGCCTGCAGGTAAACAGACTGTAAAGACTGCAGCAGGTAAACAGACTGTAAGGTCTGCAGCAGGTAAACAGACTGTAACGTCTGCAGGTAAACAGACTGTAGCGTCTGCAGCAGGTAAACAGACTGTAAGGTCTGCAGTTAAACAGACTGTAATGTCTGCATGTAAACAGACTGTAACGTCTGCAGCAGGTAAACAGACTGTAACGTCTGCAGGTAAACAGACTGTAAAGTCTGCAGCGGGTAAACAGACTGTAACGTCTTCAGCAGGTAAACAGACTGTAACGTCTGCAGCAGGTAAACAGACTGTAGCGTCTGCAGCAGGTAAACAGACTGTAACGTCTGCAGCGGCGAACAGACAGTAACGTCTGCAGCGGGTAAACAGACTGTAACGTCTGCAGTTGGTAAACAGACTGTAACGTCTGCAGGTAAACAGACTGTAACGTCTGCAGCGGTTAAACAGACTGTAACGTCTGCAGCAGGTAAACAGACTGTAACGTCTGCAGCAGGTAAACAGACTGTAACTTCTGCAGCAGGTAAACAGACTGTAACGTCTGCAGGTAAACAGACTGTAACTTCTGCAGCGGGTAAACAGACTGTAACGTCTGCAGCAGGTAAACAGACTGTAGCGTCTACAGCAGGTAAACAGACTGTAACGTCTGCAGCGGGTGAACAGACAGTAACGTCTGCAGCGGGTAAACAGACTGTAACGTCTGCAGCAGGTAAACAGACTGTAACGTCTGCAGGTAAACAGACTGTAACGTCTGCAGCGGTTAAACAGACTATAACGTCTGCAGCAGGTAAACAGACTGTAACGTCTGCAGCAGGTAAACAGACTGTAACGTCTGCAGCGGGTAAACAGACAGTAACGTCTGCAGCAGGTAAACAGACTGTAACGTCTGCAGGTAAACAGACTGTAACGTTTGAAGCTTGTAAACAGACTGTAACGTCTGCAGCGGGTAAACAGACTGTAACGTCTGCAGGTAAACATACTGTAACGTCTGCAGCAGGTAAACACACTGTAACGTCTGCAGCTGGTAAACAGGCTGTAACGTCTGCAGCAGGTAAAGAGACTGTAAGGTCTGCAGTTAAACAGACTGTAATGTCTGCAGGTAAACAGACTGTAACATCTGCAGGTAAACAGACTGTAACATCTGCAGCACGTAAACAGACTGTAACGTCTGCAGTAGGTAAACAGACTGTAACGTCTGCAGAAGGTAAACAGACTGTAACGTCTGCAGCAGGTAAACAGACTGTAACGTCTGCAGGTAAACAGACTGTAACGTCTGAAGCTTGTAAACAGACTGTAACGTCTGCAGCGGGTAAACAGACTGTAACGTCTGCAGGTAAACAGACTGTAACGTCTGCAGCAGGTAAACAGACTGTAACGTCTGCAGCGGGTAAACAGACTGTAACTGTTCAGCAAGTAAACAGACTGTAACGTCTGCAGCGGGTAAACAGACTGTAACGTCTGCAGGTAAACAGACTGTAATGTCTGCAGGTAAACAGACTGTAACGTCTGCAGGTAAACAGACTGTAACGTCTGCAGGTAAACAGACTGTAACGTCTGCAGCAGGTAAACAGACTGTAACGTCTGCAGCAGGTAAACAGGCTGTAACGACTGCAGCAGGTAAACAGACTGTAACGTCTGCAGTTAAACAGACTGTAACGTCTGCAGGTAAACAGACTGTAAAGCCTGCAGGTAAACAGACTGTAAAGACTGCAGCAGGTAAACAGACTGTAAGGTCTGCAGCAGGTAAACAGACTGTAACGTCTGCAGGTAAACAGACTGTAGCGTCTGCAGCAGGTAAACAGACTGTAAGGTCTGCAGTTAAACAGACTGTAATGTCTGCATGTAAACAGACTGTAACGTCTGCAGCAGGTAAACAGACTGTAACGTCTGCAGGTAAACAGACTGTAAAGTCTGCAGCGGGTAAACAGACTGTAACGTCTTCAGCAGGTAAACAGACTGTAACGTCTGCAGCAGGTAAACAGACTGTAGCGTCTGCAGCAGGTAAACAGACTGTAACGTCTGCAGCGGCGAACAGACAGTAACGTCTGCAGCGGGTAAACAGACTGTAACGTCTGCAGTTGGTAAACAGACTGTAACGTCTGCAGGTAAACAGACTGTAACGTCTGCAGCGGTTAAACAGACTGTAACGTCTGCAGCAGGTAAACAGACTGTAACGTCTGCAGCAGGTAAACAGACTGTAACTTCTGCAGCGGGTAAACAGACAGTAACGTCTGCAGCAGGTAAACAGACTGTAACGTCTGCAGGTAAACAGACTGTAACTTCTGAAGCGTGTAAACAGACTGTAACGTCTGCAGCGGGTAAACAGACTGTAACGTCTGCAGCAGGTAAACACACTGTAACGTCTGCAGCCGGTAAACAGGCTGTAACGTCTGCAGCAGGTAAACAGACTGTAAGGTCTGCAGTTAAACAGACTGTAATGTCTGCAGGTAAACAGACTGTAACATCTGCAGGTAAACAGACTGTAACGTCTGCAGCAGGTAAACAGACTGTAACGTCTGCAGCGGGTAAACAGACAGTAACGTCTGCAGCAGGTAAACAGACTGTAACGTCTGCAGGTAAACAGACTGTAACTTCTGAAGCGTGTAAACAGACTGTAACGTCTGCAGCGGGTAAACAGATTGTAACGTCTGCAGCAGGTAAACACACTGTAACGTCTGCAGCAGGTAAACAGGCTGTAACGTCTGCAGCAGGTAAACAGACAGTAACGTCTGCAGCAGGTAAACAGACTGTAACGTCTGCAGGTAAACAGACTGTAACTTCTGAAGCGTGTAAACAGACTGTAACGTCTGCAGCGGGTAAACAGACTGTAACGTCTGCAGCAGGTAAACACACTGTAACGTCTGCAGCCGGTAAACAGGCTGTAACGTCTGCAGCAGGTAAACAGACTGTAAGGTCTGCAGTTAAACAGACTGTAATGTCTGCAGGTAAACAGACTGTAACATCTGCAGGTAAACAGACTGTAACGTCTGCAGCAGGTAAACAGACTGTAACGTCTGCAGCGGGTAAACAGACAGTAACGTCTGCAGCAGGTAAACAGACTGTAACGTCTGCAGGTAAACAGACTGTAACGTTTGAAGCTTGTAAACAGACTGTAACGTCTGCAGCGGGTAAACAGACTGTAACGTCTGCAGGTAAACATACTGTAACGTCTGCAGCAGGTAAACACACTGTAACGTCTGCAGCTGGTAAACAGGCTGTAACGTCTGCAGCAGGTAAAGAGACTGTAAGGTCTGCAGTTAAACAGACTGTAATGTCTGCAGGTAAACAGACTGTAACATCTGCAGGTAAACAGACTGTAACATCTGCAGCACGTAAACAGACTGTAACGTCTGCAGTAGGTAAACAGACTGTAACGTCTGCAGAAGGTAAACAGACTGTAACGTCTGCAGCAGGTAAACAGACTGTAACGTCTGCAGGTAAACAGACTGTAACGTCTGAAGCTTGTAAACAGACTGTAACGTCTGCAGCGGGTAAACAGACTGTAACGTCTGCAGGTAAACAGACTGTAACGTCTGCAGCAGGTAAACAGACTGTAACGTCTGCAGCGGGTAAACAGACTGTAACTGTTCAGCAAGTAAACAGACTGTAACGTCTGCAGCGGGTAAACAGACTGTAACGTCTGCAGGTAAACAGACTGTAATGTCTGCAGGTAAACAGACTGTAACGTCTGCAGGTAAACAGACTGTAACGTCTGCAGGTAAACAGACTGTAACGTCTGCAGCAGGTAAACAGACTGTAACGTCTGCAGCAGGTAAACAGGCTGTAACGACTGCAGCAGGTAAACAGACTGTAACGTCTGCAGTTAAACAGACTGTAACGTCTGCAGGTAAACAGACTGTAAAGCCTGCAGGTAAACAGACTGTAAAGACTGCAGCAGGTAAACAGACTGTAAGGTCTGCAGCAGGTAAACAGACTGTAACGTCTGCAGGTAAACAGACTGTAGCGTCTGCAGCAGGTAAACAGACTGTAAGGTCTGCAGTTAAACAGACTGTAATGTCTGCATGTAAACAGACTGTAACGTCTGCAGCAGGTAAACAGACTGTAACGTCTGCAGGTAAACAGACTGTAAAGTCTGCAGCGGGTAAACAGACTGTAACGTCTTCAGCAGGTAAACAGACTGTAACGTCTGCAGCAGGTAAACAGACTGTAGCGTCTGCAGCAGGTAAACAGACTGTAACGTCTGCAGCGGCGAACAGACAGTAACGTCTGCAGCGGGTAAACAGACTGTAACGTCTGCAGTTGGTAAACAGACTGTAACGTCTGCAGGTAAACAGACTGTAACGTCTGCAGCGGTTAAACAGACTGTAACGTCTGCAGCAGGTAAACAGACTGTAACGTCTGCAGCAGGTAAACAGACTGTAACTTCTGCAGCGGGTAAACAGACAGTAACGTCTGCAGCAGGTAAACAGACTGTAACGTCTGCAGGTAAACAGACTGTAACTTCTGAAGCGTGTAAACAGACTGTAACGTCTGCAGCGGGTAAACAGACTGTAACGTCTGCAGCAGGTAAACACACTGTAACGTCTGCAGCCGGTAAACAGGCTGTAACGTCTGCAGCAGGTAAACAGACTGTAAGGTCTGCAGTTAAACAGACTGTAATGTCTGCAGGTAAACAGACTGTAACATCTGCAGGTAAACAGACTGTAACGTCTGCAGCAGGTAAACAGACTGTAACGTCTGCAGCGGGTAAACAGACAGTAACGTCTGCAGCAGGTAAACAGACTGTAACGTCTGCAGGTAAACAGACTGTAACTTCTGAAGCGTGTAAACAGACTGTAACGTCTGCAGCGGGTAAACAGATTGTAACGTCTGCAGCAGGTAAACACACTGTAACGTCTGCAGCAGGTAAACAGGCTGTAACGTCTGCAGCAGGTAAACAGACAGTAACGTCTGCAGCAGGTAAACAGACTGTAACGTCTGCAGGTAAACAGACTGTAACTTCTGAAGCGTGTAAACAGACTGTAACGTCTGCAGCGGGTAAACAGACTGTAACGTCTGCAGCAGGTAAACACACTGTAACGTCTGCAGCCGGTAAACAGGCTGTAACGTCTGCAGCAGGTAAACAGACTGTAAGGTCTGCAGTTAAACAGACTGTAATGTCTGCAGGTAAACAGACTGTAACATCTGCAGGTAAACAGACTGTAACGTCTGCAGCAGGTAAACAGACTGTAACGTCTGCAGCGGGTAAACAGACAGTAACGTCTGCAGCAGGTAAACAGACTGTAACGTCTGCAGGTAAACAGACTGTAACTTCTGAAGCGTGTAAACAGACTGTAACGTCTGCAGCGGGTAAACAGATTGTAACGTCTGCAGCAGGTAAACACACTGTAACGTCTGCAGCAGGTAAACAGGCTGTAACGTCTGCAGCAGGTAAACAGACAGTAACGTCTGCAGTAGGTAAACAGACTGTAACGTCTGCAGGTAAACAGACTGTAACTTCTGAAGCGTGTAAACAGACTGTAACGTCTGCAGCGGGTAAACAGACTGTAACGTCTGCAGCAGGTAAACACACTGTAACGTCTGCAGCAGGTAAACAGGCTGTAACGTCTGCAGCAGGTAAACAGACTGTAAGGTCTGCAGTTAAACAGACTGTAATGTCTGCAGGTAAACAGACTGTAACATCTGCAGGTAAACAGACTGTAACGTCTGCAGCAGGTAAACAGACTGTAACGTCTGCAGTAGGTAAACAGACTGTAACGTCTGCAGAAGGTAAACAGACTGTAACGTCTGCAGCAGGTAAACAGACTGTAACGTCTGCAGCAGGTAAACAGACTGTAACGTCTGCAGGTAAACAGACTGTAACGTCTGCAGCGGGTAAACAGACTGTAACGTCTGCAGGTAAACAGACTGTAACGTCTGCAGCAGGTAAACAGACTGTAACGTCTGCAGCGGGTAAACAGACTGTAACTGTTCAGCAGGTAAACAGACTGTAACGTCTGCAGCGGGTAAACAGACTGTAACGTCTGCAGATAAACAGACTGTAATGTCTGCAGGTAAACAGACTGTAACGTCTGCAGGTAAACAGACTGTAACGTCTGCAGGTAAACAGACTGTAACGTCTGCAGCAGGTAAACAGACTGTAACGTCTGCAGCAGGTAAACAGGCTGTAACGTCTGCAGCAGGTAAACAGACTGTAACGTCTGCAGTTAAACAGGCTGTAACGTCTGCAGGTAAACAGACTGTAAAGTCTGCAGGTAAACAGACTGTAAAGTCTGAAGGTAAACAGACTGTAACGTCTGCAGCAGGTAAACAGACTGTAACATCTGCAGGTAAACAGACTGTAACGTCTGCAGCAGGTAAACAGACTGTAACGTCTGCAGTAGGTAAACAGACTGTAACGTCTGCAGAAGGTAAACAGACTGTAACGTCTGCAGCAGGTAAACAGACTGTAACGTCTGCAGCAGGTAAACAGACTGTAACGTCTGCAGGTAAACAGACTGTAACGTCTGCAGCGGGTAAAAAGACTGTAACGTCTGCAGGTAAACAGACTGTAACGTCTGCAGCAGGTAAACAGACTGTAACGTCTGCAGCGGGTAAACAGACTGTAACTGTTCAGCAGGTAAACAGACTGTAACGTCTGCAGCGGGTAAACAGACTGTAACGTCTGCAGATAAACAGACTGTAATGTCTGCAGGTAAACAGACTGTAACGTCTGCAGGTAAACAGACTGTAACGTCTGCAGGTAAACAGACTGTAACGTCTGCAGCAGGTAAACAGACTGTAACGTCTGCAGCAGGTAAACAGGCTGTAACGTCTGCAGTTAAACAGACTGTAACGTCTGCAGGTAAACAGACTGTAAAGTCTGCAGGTAAACAGACTGTAAAGTCTGCAGCAGGTAAACAGAGTGTAACGTCTGCAGCAGGTAAACAGACTATAACGTCTGCAGCAGGTAAACAGACTGTAACGTCTGCAGCAGGTAAACAGACTGTAACGTCTGCAGGTAAACAGACTGTAACGTCTGCAGCAGGTAAACAGACTGTAACGTCTGCAGCAGGTAAACAGACTAACGTCTGCAGGTAAACAGACTGTAACGTCTGCAGCAGGTAAACAGACTGTAACGTCTGCAGGTAAACAGACTGTAACGTCTGCAGCAGGTAAACAGACTGTAACGTCTGCAGCAGGTAAACAGGCTGTAACGCCTGCAGCAGGTAAACAGACTGTAACGTCTGCAGTTAAACAGACTGTAACGTCTGCAGGTAAACAGACTGTAACGTCTGCAGCAGGTAAACAGACTGTAACGTCTGAAGTTAAACAGACTGTAACTGTTCAGCAGGTAAACAGACTGTAACGTCTGCAGGTAAACAGACTGTAACGTCTGCAGCGGGTAAACAGACTGTAACGTCTGCAGCGGTTAAACAGACTATAACGTCTGCAGCAGGTAAACAGACTGTAACGTCTGCAGCAGGTAAACAGACTGTAACGTCTGCAGCGGGTAAACAGACAGTAACGTCTGCAGCAGGTAAACAGACTGTAACGTCTGCAGGTAAACAGACTGTAACGTCTGAAGCTTGTAAACAGACTGTAAGGTCTGCAGAAGGTAAACAGACTGTAACGTCTGCAGCAGGTAAACAGACTGTAACGTCTGCAGGTAAACAGACTGTAACGTCTGAAGCTTGTAAACAGACTGTAACGTCTGCAGCGGGTAAACAGACTGTAACGTCTGCAGGTAAACAGACTGTAACGTCTGCAGCAGGTAAACAGACTGTAACGTCTGCAGCGGGTAAACAGACTGTAACTGTTCAGCAAGTAAACAGACTGTAACGTCTGCAGCGGGTAAACAGACTGTAACGTCTGCAGGTAAACAGACTGTAATGTCTGCAGGTAAACAGACTGTAACGTCTGCAGGTAAACAGACTGTAACGTCTGCAGCAGGTAAACAGACTGTAACGTCTGCAGCAGGTAAACAGGCTGTAACGACTGCAGCAGGTAAACAGACTGTAACGTCTGCAGTTAAACAGACTGTAACGTCTGCAGGTAAACAGACTGTAAAGCCTGCAGGTAAACAGACTGTAAAGACTGCAGCAGGTAAACAGACTGTAAGGTCTGCAGCAGGTAAACAGACTGTAACGTCTGCAGGTAAACAGACTGTAGCGTCTGCAGCAGGTAAACAGACTGTAAGGTCTGCAGTTAAACAGACTGTAATGTCTGCATGTAAACAGACTGTAACGTCTGCAGCAGGTAAACAGACTGTAACGTCTGCAGGTAAACAGACTGTAAAGTCTGCAGCGGGTAAACAGACTGTAACGTCTGCAGCGGGTAAACAGACTGTAACGTCTGCAGCAGGTAAACACACTGTAACGTCTGCAGCAGGTAAACACACTGTAACGTCTGCAGCCGGTAAACAGGCTGTAACGTCTGCAGCAGGTAAACAGACTGTAAGGTCTGCAGTTAAACAGACTGTAATGTCTGCAGGTAAACAGACTGTAACATCTGCAGGTAAACAGACTGTAACGTCTGCAGCAGGTAAACAGACTGTAACGTCTGCAGCGGGTAAACAGACAGTAACGTCTGCAGCAGGTAAACAGACTGTAACGTCTGCAGGTAAACAGACTGTAACTTCTGAAGCTTGTAAACAGACTGTAACGTCTGCAGCGGGTAAACAGATTGTAACGTCTGCAGCAGGTAAACACACTGTAACGTCTGCAGCAGGTAAACAGGCTGTAACGTCTGCAGCAGGTAAACAGACTGTAACGTCTGCAGCAGGTAAACAGACTGTAGCGTCTGCAGCAGGTAAACAGACTGTAACGTCTGCAGCGGCGAACAGACAGTAACGTCTGCAGCGGGTAAACAGACTGTAACGTCTGCAGTTGGTAAACAGACTGTAACGTCTGCAGGTAAACAGACTGTAACGTCTGCAGCGGTTAAACAGACTGTAACGTCTGCAGCAGGTAAACAGACTGTAACGTCTGCAGCAGGTAAACAGACTGTAACTTCTGCAGCGGGTAAACAGACAGTAACGTCTGCAGCAGGTAAACAGACTGTAACGTCTGCAGGTAAACAGACTGTAACTTCTGAAGCGTGTAAACAGACTGTAACGTCTGCAGCGGGTGAACAGACTGTAACGTCTGCAGCAGGTAAACACACTGTAACGTCTGCAGCCGGTAAACAGGCTGTAACGTCTGCAGCAGGTAAACAGACTGTAAGGTCTGCAGTTAAACAGACTGTAATGTCTGCAGGTAAACAGACTGTAACATCTGCAGGTAAACAGACTGTAACGTCTGCAGCAGGTAAACAGACTGTAACGTCTGCAGCGGGTAAACAGACAGTAACGTCTGCAGCAGGTAAACAGACTGTAACGTCTGCAGGTAAACAGACTGTAACTTCTGAAGCTTGTAAACAGACTGTAACGTCTGCAGCGGGTAAACAGATTGTAACGTCTGCAGCAGGTAAACACACTGTAACGTCTGCAGCAGGTAAACAGGCTGTAACGTCTGCAGCAGGTAAACAGACAGTAACGTCTGCAGCAGGTAAACAGACTGTAACGTCTGCAGGTAAACAGACTGTAACTTCTGAAGCGTGTAAACAGACTGTAACGTCTGCAGCGGGTAAACAGACTGTAACGTCTGCAGCAGGTAAACACACTGTAACGTCTGCAGCAGGTAAACAGGCTGTAACGTCTGCAGCAGGTAAACAGACTGTAAGGTCTGCAGTTAAACAGACTGTAATGTCTGCAGGTAAACAGACTGTAACATCTGCAGGTAAACAGACTGTAACGTCTGCAGCAGGTAAACAGACTGTAACGTCTGCAGTAGGTAAACAGACTGTAACGTCTGCAGAAGGTAAACAGACTGTAACGTCTGCAGCAGGTAAACAGACTGTAACGTCTGCAGCAGGTAAACAGACTGTAACGTCTGCAGGTAAACAGACTGTAACGTCTGCAGCGGGTAAACAGACTGTAACGTCTGCAGGTAAACAGACTGTAACGACTGCAGCAGGTAAACAGACTGTAACGTCTGCAGTTAAACAGACTGTAACGTCTGCAGGTAAACAGACTGTAAAGCCTGCAGGTAAACAGACTGTAAAGACTGCAGCAGGTAAACAGACTGTAAGGTCTGCAGCAGGTAAACAGACTGTAACGTCTGCAGGTAAACAGACTGTAGCGTCTGCAGCAGGTAAACAGACTGTAAGGTCTGCAGTTAAACAGACTGTAATGTCTGCATGTAAACAGACTGTAACGTCTGCAGCAGGTAAACAGACTGTAACGTCTGCAGGTAAACAGACTGTAAAGTCTGCAGCGGGTAAACAGACTGTAACGTCTTCAGCAGGTAAACAGACTGTAACGTCTGCAGCAGGTAAACAGACTGTAGCGTCTGCAGCAGGTAAACAGACTGTAACGTCTGCAGCGGCGAACAGACAGTAACGTCTGCAGCGGGTAAACAGACTGTAACGTCTGCAGTTGGTAAACAGACTGTAACGTCTGCAGGTAAACAGACTGTAACGTCTGCAGCGGTTAAACAGACTGTAACGTCTGCAGCAGGTAAACAGACTGTAACGTCTGCAGCAGGTAAACAGACTGTAACTTCTGCAGCGGGTAAACAGACAGTAACGTCTGCAGCAGGTAAACAGACTGTAACGTCTGCAGGTAAACAGACTGTAACTTCTGAAGCGTGTAAACAGACTGTAACGTCTGCAGCGGGTAAACAGACTGTAACGTCTGCAGCAGGTAAACACACTGTAACGTCTGCAGCCGGTAAACAGGCTGTAACGTCTGCAGCAGGTAAACAGACTGTAAGGTCTGCAGTTAAACAGACTGTAATGTCTGCAGGTAAACAGACTGTAACATCTGCAGGTAAACAGACTGTAACGTCTGCAGCAGGTAAACAGACTGTAACGTCTGCAGCGGGTAAACAGACAGTAACGTCTGCAGCAGGTAAACAGACTGTAACGTCTGCAGGTAAACAGACTGTAACTTCTGAAGCGTGTAAACAGACTGTAACGTCTGCAGCGGGTAAACAGATTGTAACGTCTGCAGCAGGTAAACACACTGTAACGTCTGCAGCAGGTAAACAGGCTGTAACGTCTGCAGCAGGTAAACAGACAGTAACGTCTGCAGCAGGTAAACAGACTGTAACGTCTGCAGGTAAACAGACTGTAACTTCTGAAGCGTGTAAACAGACTGTAACGTCTGCAGCGGGTAAACAGACTGTAACGTCTGCAGCAGGTAAACACACTGTAACGTCTGCAGCAGGTAAACAGGCTGTAACGTCTGCAGCAGGTAAACAGACTGTAAGGTCTGCAGTTAAACAGACTGTAATGTCTGCAGGTAAACAGACTGTAACATCTGCAGGTAAACAGACTGTAACGTCTGCAGCAGGTAAACAGACTGTAATGTCTGCAGTAGGTAAACAGACTGTAACGTCTGCAGAAGGTAAACAGACTGTAACGTCTGCAGCAGGTAAACAGACTGTAACGTCTGCAGCAGGTAAACAGACTGTAACGTCTGCAGGTAAACAGACTGTAACGTCTGCAGCGGGTAAACAGACTGTAACGTCTGCAGGTAAACAGACTGTAACGTCTGCAGCAGGTAAACAGACTGTAACGTCTGCAGCGGGTAAACAGACTGTAACTGTTCAGCAGGTAAACAGACTGTAACGTCTGCAGCGGGTAAACAGACTGTAACGTCTGCAGATAAACAGACTGTAATGTCTGCAGGTAAACAGACTGTAACGTCTGCAGGTAAACAGACTGTAACGTCTGCAGGTAAACAGACTGTAACGTCTGCAGCAGGTAAACAGACTGTAACGTCTGCAGCAGGTAAACAGGCTGTAACGTCTGCAGCAGGTAAACAGACTGTAACGTCTGCAGTTAAACAGGCTGTAACGTCTGCAGGTAAACAGACTGTAAAGTCTGCAGGTAAACAGACTGTAAAGTCTGAAGGTAAACAGACTGTAACGTCTGCAGCAGGTAAACAGACTGTAACATCTGCACGTAAACAGACTGTAACGTCTGCAGCAGGTAAACAGACTGTAACGTCTGCAGTAGGTAAACAGACTGTAACGTCTGCAGAAGGTAAACAGACTGTAACGTCTGCAGCAGGTAAACAGACTGTAACGTCTGCAGCAGGTAAACAGACTGTAACGTCTGCAGGTAAACAGACTGTAACGTCTGCAGCGGGTAAAAAGACTGTAACGTCTGCAGGTAAACAGACTGTAACGTCTGCAGCAGGTAAACAGACTGTAACGTCTGCAGCGGGTAAACAGACTGTAACTGTTCAGCAGGTAAACAGACTGTAACGTCTGCAGCGGGTAAACAGACTGTAACGTCTGCAGATAAACAGACTGTAATGTCTGCAGGTAAACAGACTGTAACGTCTGCAGGTAAACAGACTGTAACGTCTGCAGGTAAACAGACTGTAACGTCTGCAGCAGGTAAACAGATTGTAACGTCTGCAGCAGGTAAACAGGCTGTAACGTCTGCAGTTAAACAGACTGTAACGTCTGCAGGTAAACAGACTGTAAAGTCTGCAGGTAAACAGACTGTAAAGTCTGCAGCAGGTAAACAGAGTGTAACGTCTGCAGCAGGTAAACAGACTGTATCGTCTGCAGCAGGTAAACAGGCTGTAACGTCTGCAGGAGGTAAACAGACTGTAACGTCTGCAGTTAAAGAGATTGTAACGTCTGCAGGTAAACAGACTATAACGTCTGCAGCAGGTAAACAGACTGTAACGTCTGCAGCAGGTAAACAGACTGTAACGTCTGCAGGTATACAGACTGTAACGTCTGCAGCAGGTAAACAGACTGTAACGTCTGCAGCAGGTAAACAGACTAACGTCTGCAGGTAAACAGACTGTAACGTCTGCAGCAGGTAAACAGACTGTAACGTCTGCAGGTAAACAGACTGTAACGTCTGCAGCAGGTAAACAGACTGTAACGTCTGCAGCAGGTAAACAGGCTGTAACGCCTGCAGCAGGTAAACAGACTGTAACGTCTGCAGTTAAACAGACTGTAACGTCTGCAGGTAAACAGACTGTAACGTCTGCAGCAGGTAAACAGACTGTAACGTCTGAAGTTAAACAGACTGTAACTGTTCAGCAGGTAAACAGACTGTAACGTCTGCAGGTAAACAGACTGTAACGTCTGCAGCGGGTAAACAGACTGTAACGTCAGCAGCAGGTAAATAGACTGCAACGTCTGCAGGTAAACAGACCGTAACGTCTGCAGCTGGAAAACAGGCTGTAACGTCTGCAGCAGGTAAACAGACTGTAACGTCTGCAGCAGGTAAACAGACTGTAACGTCTGCAGGTAAACAGACTGTAAAGTCTGCAGTAGGTAAACAGACTGTAACGTCTGCAGAAGGTAAACAGACTGTAACGTCTGCAGGCAAACAGACTGTAACGTCTGCAGCGGGTAAACAGACTGTAACGTCTGCAGCAGGTAAACAGACTGTATCGTCTGCAGCAGGTAAACAGACTGCAACGTCTGCAGCAGGTAAACAGACTGTAACGTCTGCAGTAGGTAAACAGACTGTAACGTCTGCAGAAGGTAAACAGACTGTAACGTCTGCAGGTAAACAGACTGTAACGTCTGCAGCGGTTAAACAGACTGTAACGTCTGCAGCAGGTAAACAGACAGTAACGTCTGCAGCAGGTAAACAGGCTGTAACGTCTGCAGCAGGTAAACAGACTGTAAGGTCTGCAGTTAAACAGACTGTAATGTCTGCAGGTAAACAGACTGTAACATCTGCAGGTAAACAGACTGTAACGTCTGCAGCAGGTAAACAGACTGCAACGTCAGCAGCAGGTAAATAGACTGCAACGTCTGCAGGTAAACAGGCCGTAACGTCTGCAGTTGGAAAACAGGCTGTAACGTCTGCAGCAGGTAAACAGACTGTAACGTCTGCAGCAGGTAAACAGACTGTAACGTCTGCAGGTAAACAGACTGTAAAGTCTGCAGTAGGTAAACAGACTGTAACGTCTGCAGAAGGTAAACAGACTGTAACGTCTGCAGGTAAACAGACTGTAACGTCTGCAGCGGTTAAACAGACTGTAACGTCTGCAGCAGGTAAACAGACTGTAACGTCTGCAGCAGATAAACAGACTGCAACGTCTGCAGCAGGTAAACAGACTGTAACGTCTGCAGAAGGTAAACAGACTGTAACGTCTGCAGGTAAACAGACTGTAACGTCTGCAGCGGTTAAACAGACTGTAACGTCTGCAGCAGGTAAACAGACTGTAACGTCTGCAGCAGGTAAACAGACTGTAACGTCTGCAGGTAAACAGACTGTAACTTCTGCAGCGGGTAAAGAGACTGTAACGTCTGCAGCGGGTAAACAGACTGTAACGTCTGCAGGTAGACAGACTGTAACGTCTGCAGCAGGTAAACAGACTGTAACGTCTGCAGCAGGTAAACAGGCTGTAACGTCTGCAGCAGGTAAACAGACTGTAAGGTCTGCAGTTACACAGACTGTAAAGCCTGCAGGTAAACAGACTGTAACATCTGCAGGTAAACAGACTGTAACATCTGCAGCAGGTAAACAGACTGTAACGTCTGCAGCAGGTAAACAGACAGTAACGTCTGCAGCAGGTAAACAGACAGTAACGTCTGCAGCAGGTAAACAGGCTGTAACGTCTGCAGCAGGTAAACAGACTGTAACGTCTGCAGCGGGTAAACAGACTGTAATGTCTGCAGCAGGTAAACAGACTGTAACGTCTGCAGCAGGTAAACAGACTGTAACGTCTGCAGCAGGTAAACAGACTGTAACGTCTGCAGGTAAACAGACTGTAACGTCTGCAGGTAAACAGACTGTAACGTCTGCAGCAGTAAACAGGCTGTAACGTCTGCAGTTAAACAGACTGTAATGTCTGCAGGTAAACAGACTGTAATGTCTGCAACAGGTAAACAGACTGTAACTGTTCAGCAGGTAAACAGATTGTAACGTCTGCAGCGGGTAAACAGACTGTAACGTCTGCAGCGGGTAAACAGACTGTAACGTCTGCAGCGGGTAAACAGACAGTAACGTCTGCAGCAGGTAAACAGACTGTAACGTCTGCAGGTAAACAGACTGTAACGTCTGCAGCAGGTAAACAGACTGTAACGTCTGCAGCAGGTAAACAGGCTGTAATGCCTGCAGCAGGTAAACAGACTGTAACGTCTGCAGTTAAACAGATTGTAACGTCTGCAGGTAAACAGACTGTAACTTCTGCAGCGGGTAAACAGACTGTAACGTCTGCAGCGGGTAAACAGACTGTAACGTCTGCAGCTAAACAGACTGTAACGTCTGCAGCAGGTAAACAGACTGTAACGTCTGCAGGTAAACAGACTGTAACGTCTGCAGCAGATAAACAGGCTGTAACGTCTGCAGTTAAACAGACTGTAATGTCTGCAGGTAAACAGACTGTAATGTCTGCAACAGGTAAACAGACTGTAACTGTTCAGCAGGTAAACAGATTGTAACGTCTGCAGCGGGTAAACAGACTGTAACGTCTGCAGCGGGTAAACAGACTGTAACGTCTGCAGCGGGTAAACAGACAGTAACGTCTGCAGGTAAACAGACTGTAACGTCTGCAGCAGGTAAACAGACTGTAACGTCTGCAGGTAAACAGACTGTAACGTCTGCAGCAGGTAAACAGACTGTAACGTCTACAGCAGGTAAACAGGCTGTAACGCCTGCAGCAGGTAAACAGACTGTAACGTCTGCAGTTAAACAGACTGTAACGTCTGCAGGTAAACAGACTGTAACGTCTGCAGCAGGTAAACAGACTGTAACGTCTGAAGTTTAACAGACTGTAACTGTTCAGCAGGTAAACAGACTGTAACGTCTGCAGGTAAACAGACTGTAACGTATGCAGCGGGTATACAGACTGTAACGTCTGCAGCAGGAAAACAGACTGTATCGTCTGCAGGTAAACAGACTGTAACGTCTGCAGCGGTTAAACAGACTGTAATGTCTGCAGCAGGTAAACAGACTGTAGCGTCTGCAGCAGGTAAACAGACTGTAACGTCTGCAGCGGGTGAACAGACAGTAACGTCTGCAGCGGGTAAACAGACTGTAACGTCTGCAGCAGGTAAACAGACTGTAACGTCTGCAGGTAAACAGACTGTAACGTCTGCAGCGGTTAAACAGACTGTAACGTCTGCAGCAGGTAAACAGACTGTAACGTCTGCAGCAGGTAAACAGACTGTAACGTCTGCAGCGGGTAAACAGACAGTAACGTCTGCAGCAGGTAAACAGACTGTAACGTCTGTAGGTAAACAGACTGTAACGTCTGCAGGTAAACAGACTGTAACGTCTGCAGCAGGTAAACAGACTGTAACGTCTGCAGCAGGTAAACAGGCTGTAACGTCTGCAGCAGGTAAACAGACTGTAACGTCTGCAGTTAAAGAGACTGTAACGTCTGCAGGTAAACAGACTGTAAAGTCTGCAGATAAACAGACTATAACGTCTGCAGCAGGTAAACAGACTGTAACGTCTGCAGCAGGTAAACAGACTGTAACGTCTGCAGGTAAACAGACTGTAACGTCTGCAGCAGGTAAAAAGACTGTAACGTCTGCAGCAGGAAAACAGACTGTAACGTCTGCAGGTAAACAGACTTTAACGTCTGCAGCAGGTAAACAGACTGTAGCGTCTGCAGCAGGTAAACAGGCTGTAACGCCTGCAGCAGGTAAACAGACTGTAACGTCTGCAGTTAAACAGACTGTAACGTCTGCAGGTAAACAGACTGTAACGTCTGCAGCAGGTAAACAGACTGTAACGTCTGAAGTTAAACAGACTGTAACTGTTCAGCAGGTAAACAGACTGTAACGTCTGCAGGTAAACAGACTGTAACGTCTGCAGCAGGTAAACAGACTGTAACGTCTGCAGCAGGTAAACAGACTGTAACGTCTGCAGCGGGTAAACAGACAGTAACGTCTGCAGCGGTTAAACAGACTGTAACGTCTGCAGCAGGTAAACAGACTGTAACGTCTGCAGCAGGTAAACAGACTGTAACGTCTGCAGCGGGTAAACAGACAGTAACGTCTGCAGCGGTTAAACAGACTGTAACGTCTGCAGCAGGTAAACAGACTGTAACGTCTGCAGCGGGTAAACAGACTGTAACGTCTGCAGCGGGTAAACAGACAGTAACGTCTGCAGCGGGTAAACAGACTGTAACGTCTGCAGCAGATAAACAGACTGTAACGTCTGCAGGTAAACAGACTGTAACTTCTGCAGCGGTTAAACAGACTGTAACGTCTGCAGCGGGTAAACAGACTGTAACGTCTGCAGGTAAACAGACTGTAACGTCTGCAGCAGGTAAACAGACTGTATCGTCTGCAGCAGGTAAACAGGCTGTAATGTCTGCAGCAGGTAAACAGACTGTAAGGTCTGCAGTTACACAGACTGTAATGTCTGCAGGTAAACAGACTGTAACATCTGCAGGTAAACAGACTGTAACGTCTGCAGCAGGTAAACAGACTGTAACGTCTGCAGCAGGTAAACAGACTGTAACGTCTGCAGCAGGTAAACAGACTGTAACGTCTGCAGGTAAACAGACTGTAACGTCTGCAGCAGGTAAACAGACTGTAACGTCTGCAGCAGGTAAACAGACTGTAACGTCTGCAGCAGGTAATCAGAGTAACGTCTGCAGCGGGTAATCAGACTGTAACGTCTGCAGCGGGTAATCAGACTGTAACGTCTGCAGGTAAACAGACTGTAACGTCTGCAGCAGGTAAACAGACTGTAACGTCTGCAGCAGTTAAACAGGCTGTAACGTCTGCAGCAGGTAAACAGACTGTAACGTCTGCAGTTAAACAGACTGTAACGTATGCAGATAAACAGACTGTAAAGTCTGCAGGTAAACAGACTGTAACGTCTGCAGCAGGTAAACACTGTAACGTCTAAAGCAGGTAAACAGACTGTAACGTATGCAGGTAAACAGACTGTAACGTCTGCAGCAGATAAACAGACTGTAACGTCTGCAGTTAAACAGACTGTAATGTCTGCAGGTAAACAGACTGTAATGTCTGCAACAGGTAAACAGACTGTAACTTCTGCAGCGGGTAAACAGACTGTAATGTCTGCAGGTAAACAGACTGTAACGTCTGCAGCTGGTAAACAGACTGTAACGTCTGCAGCAGGTAAACAGACTGTAACTGTTCAGCAGGTAAACAGATTGTAACTTCTGCAGCGGGTAAACAGACTGTAACGTCTGCAGCAGGTAAACAGACTGTAATGTCTGCAGCAGGTAAACAGACAGTAACGTCTGCAGCAGGTAAACAGACAGTAACGTCTGCAGCAGGTAAACAGACTGTAAAGTCTGCAGGTAAACAGACTGTAACGTCTGCAGCGGGTAAACAGACTGTAACGTCTGCAGCAGGTAAACAGACTGTAACGTCTGCAGCGGGTAAACAGACAGTAACGTCTGCAGCGGGTAAACAGACTGTAACGTCTGCAGCAGGTAAACAGACTGTAACGTCTGCAGCGGGTAAACAGACAGTAACGTCTGCAGCGGGTAAACAGACTGTAACGTCTGCAGCAGATAAACAGACTGTAACGTCTGCAGGTAAACAGACTGTAACTTCTGCAGCGGGTAAACAGACTGTATCGTCTGCAGCGGGTAAACAGACTGTAACGTCTGCAGGTAAACAGACTGTAACATCTGCAGCAGGTAAACAGACTGTATCGTCTGCAGCAGGTAAACAGGCTGTAATGTCTGCAGCAGGTAAACAGACTGTAAGGTCTGCAGTTACACAGACTGTAATGTCTGCAGGTAAACAGACTGTAACATCTGCAGGTAAACAGACTGTAACGTCTGCAGCAGGTAAACAGACTGTAACGTCTGCAGCAGGTAAACAGACTATAACGTCTGCAGCAGGTATACAGACTGTAACGTCTGCAGGTAAACAGACTGTAACGTCTGCAGCAGGTAAACAGACTGTAACGTCTGCAGCAGGTAAACAGACTGTAACGTCTGCAGCAGGTAATCAGAGTAACGTCTGCAGCGGGTAATCAGACTGTAACGTCTGCAGCGGGTAATCAGACTGTAACGTCTGCAGGTAAACAGACTGTAACGTCTGCAGCAGGTAAACAGACTGTAACGTCTGCAGCAGTTAAACAGGCTGTAACGTCTGCAGCAGGTAAACAGACTGTAACGTCTGCAGTTAAACAGACTGTAACGTATGCAGATAAACAGACTGTAAAGTCTGCAAGGTAAACAGACTGTAACGTCTGCAGCAGGTAAACACTGTAACGTCTGCAGCAGTTAAACAGGCTGTAACGTCTGCAGCAGGTAAACAGACTGTAACGTCTGCAGTTAAACAGACTGTAACGTATGCAGATAAACAGACTGTAAAGTCTGCAGTTAAACAGGCTGTAACGTCTGCAGCAGGTAAACAGACTGTAACGTCTGCAGTTAAACAGACAGTAACGTATGCAGATAAACAGACTGTAACGTATGCAGGTAAACAGACTGTAACGTCTGCAGCAGATAAACAGACTGTAACGTCTGCAGTTAAACAGACTGTAATGTCTGCAGGTAAACAGACTGTAATGTCTGCAACAGGTAAACAGACTGTAACTTCTGCAGCGGGTAAACAGACTGTAATGTCTGCAGGTAAACAGACTGTAACGTCTGCAGCTGGTAAACAGACTGTAACGTCTGCAGCAGGTAAACAGACTGTAACTGTTCAGCAGGTAAACAGATTGTAAAGTCTGCAGCGGGTAAACAGACTGTAACGTCTGCAGCGGGTAAACAGACTGTAACGTCTGCAGCAGGTAAACAGACTGTAACGTCTGCAGGTAAACAGACTGTAACGTCTGCAGCGGGTAAACAGACAGTAACGTCTGCAGCAGGTAAACAGACTGTAACTGTTCAGCAGGTAAACAGACTGTAACGTCTGCAGGTAAACAGACTGTAACGTCTGCAGCGGGTAAACAGACTGTAACGTCTGCAGCAGGTAAATAGACTGCAACGTCTACAGGTAAACAGACCGTAACGTCTGCAGCAGGAAAACAGGCTGTAACGTCTGCAGCAGGTCAACAGACTGTAACGTCTGCAGCAGGTAAACAGACTGTAACGTCTGCAGTAGGTAAACAGACTGTAACGTCTGCAGGTAAACAGACTGTAAAGTCTGCAGCGGGTGAACAGACAGTAACGTCTGCAGTGGGTAAACAGACTGTAACGTCTGCAGCAGGTAATCAGACTGTAACGTCTGCAGGTAAACAGACTGTAACGTCTGCAGCAGGTAAACAGACTGTAACGTCTGCAGCAGGTAAACAGACTGTAACGTCTGCAGGTAAACAGACTGTAAAGTCTGCAGCGGGTAAACAGACTGTAACGTCTGCAGGTAAACAGACTGTAAAGTCTGCAGCGGGTAAACAGACTGTAACGTCTTCAGCAAGTAAACAGACTGTAACGTCTGCAGCAGGTAAACAGACTGTAGCGTCTGCAGCAGGTAATCAGACTGTAACGTCTGCAGCGGGTAATCAGACTGTAACGTCTGCAGGTAAACAGACTGTAACGTCTGCAGCAGGTAAACAGACTGTAACGTCTGCAGCAGTTAAACAGGCTGTAACGTCTGCAGCAGGTAAACAGACTGTAACGTCTGCAGTTAAACAGACTGTAACGTATGCAGATAAACAGACTGTAAAGTCTGCAGGTAAACAGACTGTAACGTCTGCAGCAGGTAAACACTGTAACGTCTGCAGCAGTTAAACAGGCTGTAACGTCTGCAGCAGGTAAACAGACTGTAACGTCTGCAGTTAAACAGACTTTAACGTATGCAGATAAACAGACTGTAAAGTCTGCAGTTAAACAGGCTGTAACGTCTGCAGCAGGTAAACAGACTGTAACGTCTGCAGTTAAACAGACTGTAACGTATGCAGATAAACAGACTGTAACGTATGCAGGTAAACAGACTGTAACGTCTGCAGCAGATAAACAGACTGTAACGTCTGCAGTTAAACAGACTGTAATGTCTGCAGGTAAACAGACTGTAATGTCTGCAACAGGTAAACAGAAGTAACTTCTGCAGCGGGTAAACAGACTGTAATGTCTGCAGGTAAACAGACTGTAACGTCTGCAGCGGGTAAACAGACAGTAACGTCTGCAGCAGGTAAACAGACTGTAACTGTTCAGCAGGTAAACAGACTGTAACGTCTGCAGGTAAACAGACTGTAACGTCTGCAGCAGGTAAACAGACTGTAACGTCTGCAGCGGGTAAACAGACAGTAACGTCTGCAGCAGGTAAACAGACTGTAAGGTCTGCAGTTAAACAGACTGTAATGTCTGCAGGTAAACAGACTGTAACATCTGCAGGTAAACAGACTGTAACGTCTGCAGCAGGTAAACAGACTGTAACGTCTGCAGTAGGTAAACAGACTGTAACGTCTGCAGCGGGTGAACAGACAGTAACGTCTGCAGCGGGTAAACAGACTGTAACGTCTGCAGCAGGTAAACAGACTGTAACGTCTGCAGGTAAACAGACTGTAACGTCTGCAGCGGTTAAACAGACTGTAACGTCTGCAGCAGGTAAACAGACTGTAACGTCTGCAGCAGGTAAACAGACTTTAACGTCTGCAGCGGGTAAACAGACAGTAACGTCTGCAGCAGGTAAACAGACTGTAACGTCTGCAGGTAAACAGACTGTAACGTCTGAAGCTTGTAAATAGACTGTAACGTCTGCAGCAGGTAAACACACTGTAACGTCTGCAGCTGGTAAACAGGCTGTAACGTCTGCAGCAGGTAAACAGACTGTAAGGTCTGCAGTTAAACAGACTGTAATGTCTGCAGGTAAACAGAGTGTAACATCTGCAGGTAAACAGACTGTAACGTCTGCAGCAGGTAAACAGACTGTAACGTCTGCAGTAGGTAAATAGACTGTAACGTCTGCAGAAGGTAAACAGACTGTAACTGTTCAGCAAGTAAACAGACTGTAACGTCTGCAGCGGGTAAACAGACTGTAACTGTTCAGCAAGTAAACAGACTGTAACGTCTGCAGGTAAACAGACTGTAATGTCTGCAGGTAAACAGACTGTAACGTCTGCAGGTAAACAGACTGTAACGTCTGCAGGTAAACAGACTGTAACGTCTGCAGCAGGTAAACAGGCTGTAACGTCTGCAGTTAAACAGACTGTAACGTCTGCAGGTAAACAGACTGTAAAGTCTGCAGGTAAACAGACTGTAAAGTCTGCAGGTAAACATACTGTAACGTCTGCAGCAGGTAAACAGACTGTAACGTCTGCAGGTAAACAGACTGTAACGTCTGCAGCAGGTAAACAGACTGTAAGGTCTGCAGTTAAACAGACTGTAATGTCTGCAGGTAAACAGACTGTAACGTCTGCAGCAGGTAAACAGACTGTAACGTCTGCAGGTAAACAGACTGTAAAGTCTGCAGCGGGTAAACAGACTGTAACGTCTTCAGCAGGTAAACAGACTGTAACGTCTGCAGCAGGTAAACAGACTGTAGCGTCTGCAGCAGGTAAACAGACTGTAACGTCTGCAGCGGCGAACAGACAGTAACGTCTGCAGCGGGTAAACAGACTGTAACGTCTGCAGTTGGTAAACAGACTGTAACGTCTGCAGGTAAACAGACTGTAACGTCTGCAGCGGTTAAACAGACTGTAACGTCTGCAGCAGGTAAACAGACTGTAACGTCTGCAGCAGGTAAACAGACTGTAACGTCTGCAGCGGGTAAACAGACAGTAACGTCTGCAGCAGGTAAACAGACTGTAACGTCTGCAGGTAAACAGACTGTAACTTCTGAAGCGTGTAAACAGACTGTAACGTCTGCAGGTAAACAGACTGTAACTTCTGAAGCGTGTAAACAGACTGTAACGTCTGCAGCGGGTAAACAGACTGTAACGTCTGCAGCAGGTAAACACACTGTAACGTCTGCAGCAGGTAAACAGGCTGTAACGTCTGCAGCAGGTAAACAGACTGTAAGGTCTGCAGTTAAACAGACTGTAATGTCTGCAGGTAAACAGACTGTAACATCTGCAGGTAAACAGACTGTAACGTCTGCAGCAGGTAAACAGACTGTAACGTCTGCAGCAGGTAAACAGACTGTAACGTCTGCAGCGGGTAAACAGACAGTAACGTCTGCAGCAGGTAAACAGACTGTAACGTCTGCAGGTAAACAGACTGTAACTTCTGAAGCGTGTAAACAGACTGTAACGTCTGCAGGTAAACAGACTGTAACTTCTGAAGCGTGTAAACAGACTGTAACGTCTGCAGCGGGTAAACAGACTGTAACGTCTGCAGCAGGTAAACACACTGTAACGTCTGCAGCAGGTAAACAGGCTGTAACGTCTGCAGCAGGTAAACAGACTGTAAGGTCTGCAGTTAAACAGACTGTAATGTCTGCAGGTAAACAGACTGTAACATCTGCAGGTAAACAGACTGTAACGTCTGCAGCAGGTAAACAGACTGTAACGTCTGCAGTAGGTAAACAGACTGTAACGTCTGCAGAAGGTAAACAGACTGTAACGTCTGCAGCAGGTAAACAGACTGTAACGTCTGCAGCAGGTAAACAGACTGTAACGTCTGCAGGTGGGTAAACAGACTGTAACGTCTGCAGGTAAACAGACTGTAACGTCTGCAGTAGGTAAACAGACTGTAACGTCTGCAGGTAAACAGACTGTAAAGTCTGCAGCGGGTGAACAGACAGTAACGTCTGCAGTGGGTAAACAGACTGTAACGTCTGCAGCAGGTAATCAGACTGTAACGTCTGCAGGTAAACAGACTGTAACGTCTGCAGCAGGTAAACAGACTGTAAGGCCTGCAGCAGGTAAACAGACTGTAACGTCTGCAGGTAAACAGACTGTAAAGTCTGCAGCGGGTAAACAGACTGTAACGTCTTCAGCAAGTAAACAGACTGTAACGTCTGCAGCAGGTAAACAGACTGTAGCGTCTGCAGCAGGTAATCAGACTGTAACGTCTGCAGCGGGTAATCAGACTGTAACGTCTGCAGGTAAACAGACTGTAACGTCTGCAGCAGGTAAACAGACTGTAACGTCTGCAGCAGTTAAACAGGCTGTAACGTCTGCAGCAGGTAAACAGACTGTAACGTCTGCAGTTAAACAGACTGTAACGTATGCAGATAAACAGACTGTAAAGTCTGCAGGTAAACAGACTGTAACGTCTGCAGCAGGTAAACACTGTAACGTCTGCAGCAGTTAAACAGGCTGTAACGTCTGCAGCAGGTAAACAGACTGTAACGTCTGCAGTTAAACAGACTGTAACGTATGCAGATAAACAGACTGTAAAGTCTGCAGTTAAACAGGCTGTAACGTCTGCAGCAGGTAAACAGACTGTAACGTCTGCAGTTAAACAGACTGTAACGTATGCAGATAAACAGACTGTAACGTATGCAGGTAAACAGACTGTAACGTCTGCAGCAGATAAACAGACTGTAACGTCTGCAGTTAAACAGACTGTAATGTCTGCAGGTAAACAGACTGTAATGTCTGCAACAGGTAAACAGACTGTAACTTCTGCAGCGGGTAAACAGACTGTAATGTCTGCAGGTAAACAGACTGTAACGTCTGCAGCGGGTAAACAGACAGTAACGTCTGCAGCAGGTAAACAGACTGTAACTGTTCAGCAGGTAAACAGACTGTAACGTCTGCAGGTACACAGACTGTAACGTCTGCAGCAGGTAAACACACTGTAACGTCTGCAGCTGGTAAACAGGCTGTAACGTCTGCAGCAGGTAAACAGACTGTAAGGTCTGCAGTTAAACAGACTGTAATGTCTGCAGGTAAACAGACTGTAACATCTGCAGGTAAACAGACTGTAACGTCTGCAGCAGGTAAACAGACTGTAACGTCTGAAGTTTAACAGACTGTAACTGTTCAGCAGGTAAACAGACTGTAACGTCTGCAGGTAAACAGACTGTAACGTCTGCAGCGGGTATACAGACTGTAACGTCTGCAGCAGGTAAACAGACTGTATCGTCTGCAGGTAAACAGACTGTAACGTCTGCAGCGGTTAAACAGACTGTAACGTCTGCAGCAGGTAAACAGACTGTAGCGTCTGCAGCAGGTAAACAGACTGTAACGTCTGCAGCGGGTGAACAGACAGTAACGTCTGCAGCGGGTAAACAGACTGTAACGTCTGCAGCAGGTAAACAGACTGTAACGTCTGCAGGTAAACAGACTGTAACGTCTGCAGCGGTTAAACAGACTGTAACGTCTGCAGCAGGTAAACAGACTGTAACGTCTGCAGCAGGTAAACAGACTGTAACGTCTGCAGCGGGTAAACAGACAGTAACGTCTGCAGCAGGTAAACAGACTGTAACGTCTGTAGGTAAACAGACTGTAACGTCTGCAGGTAAACAGACTGTAACGTCTGCAGCAGGTAAACAGACTGTAACGTCTGCAGCAGGTAAACAGGCTGTAACGTCTGCAGCAGGTAAACAGACTGTAACGTCTGCAGTTAAAGAGACTGTAACGTCTGCAGGTAAACAGACTGTAAAGTCTGCAGATAAACAGACTATAACGTCTGCAGCAGGTAAACAGACTGTAACGTCTGCAGCAGGTAAACAGACTGTAACGTCTGCAGGTAAACAGACTGTAACGTCTGCAGCAGGTAAAAAGACTGTAACGTCTGCAGCAGGAAAACAGACTGTAACGTCTGCAGGTAAACAGACTGTAACGTCTGCAGCAGGTAAACAGACTGTAGCGTCTGCAGCAGGTAAACAAGCTGTAACGCCTGCAGCAGGTAAACAGACTGTAACGTCTGCAGTTAAACAGACTGTAACGTCTGCAGGTAAACAGACTGTAACGTCTGCAGCAGGTAAACAGACTGTAACGTCTGAAGTTAAACAGACTGTAACTGTTCAGCAGGTAAACAGACTGTAACGTCTGCAGGTAAACAGACTGTAACGTCTGCAGCAGGTAAACAGACTGTAACGTCTGCAGCAGGTAAACAGACTGTAACGTCTGCAGCGGGTAAACAGACAGTAACGTCTGCAGCGGTTAAACAGACTGTAACGTCTGCAGCAGGTAAACAGACTGTAACGTCTGCAGCAGGTAAACAGACTGTAACGTCTGCAGCGGGTAAACAGACAGTAACGTCTGCAGCGGTTAAACAGACTGTAACGTCTGCAGCAGGTAAACAGACTGTAACGTCTGCAGCGGGTAAACAGACTGTAACGTCTGCAGCGGGTAAACAGACAGTAACGTCTGCAGCGGGTAAACAGACTGTAACGTCTGCAGCAGATAAACAGACTGTAACGTCTGCAGGTAAACAGACTGTAACTTCTGCAGCGGTTAAACAGACTGTAACGTCTGCAGCGGGTAAACAGACTGTAACGTCTGCAGGTAAACAGACTGTAACGTTTGCAGCAGGTAAACAGACTGTATCGTCTGCAGCAGGTAAACTGGCTGTAATGTCTGCAGCAGGTAAACAGACTGTAAGGTCTGCAGTTACACAGACTGTAATGTCTGCAGGTAAACAGACTGTAACATCTGCAGGTAAACAGACTGTAACGTCTGCAGCAGGTAAACAGACTGTAACGTCTGCAGCAGGTAAACAGACTGTAACGTCTGCAGCAGGTAAACAGACTGTAACGTCTGCAGGTAAACAGACTGTAACGTCTGCAGCAGGTAAACAGACTGTAACGTCTGCAGCAGGTAAACAGACTGTAACGTCTGCAGCAGGTAATCAGAGTAACGTCTGCAGCGGGTAATCAGACTGTAACGTCTGCAGCGGGTAATCAGACTGTAACGTCTGCAGGTAAACAGACTGTAACGTCTGCAGCAGGTAAACAGACTGTAACGTCTGCAGCAGTTAAACAGGCTGTAACGTCTGCAGCAGGTAAACAGACTGTAACGTCTGCAGTTAAACAGACTGTAACGTATGCAGATAAACAGACTGTAAAGTCTGCAGGTAAACAGACTGTAACGTCTGCAGCAGGTAAACACTGTAACGTCTAAAGCAGGTAAACAGACTGTAACGTATGCAGGTAAACAGACTGTAACGTCTGCAGCAGATAAACAGACTGTAACGTCTGCAGTTAAACAGACTGTAATGTCTGCAGGTAAACAGACTGTAATGTCTGCAACAGGTAAACAGACTGTAACTTCTGCAGCGGGTAAACAGACTGTAATGTCTGCAGGTAAACAGACTGTAACGTCTGCAGCTGGTAAACAGACTGTAACGTCTGCAGCAGGTAAACAGACTGTAACTGTTCAGCAGGTAAACAGATTGTAACGTCTGCAGCGGGTAAACAGACTGTAACGTCTGCAGCAGGTAAACAGACTGTAACGTCTGCAGCAGGTAAACAGACAGTAACGTCTGCAGCAGGTAAACAGACTGTAAAGTCTGCAGGTAAACAGACTGTAACGTCTGCAGCGGGTAAACAGACTGTAACGTCTGCAGCAGGTAAACAGACTGTAACGTCTGCAGCGGGTAAACAGACAGTAACGTCTGCAGCGGGTAAACAGACTGTAACGTCTGCAGCAGGTAAACAGACTGTAACGTCTGCAGCGGGTAAACAGACAGTAACGTCTGCAGCGGGTAAACAGACTGTAACGTCTGCAGCAGATAAACAGACTGTAACGTCTGCAGGTAAACAGACTGTAACTTCTGCAGCGGGTAAACAGACTGTATCGTCTGCAGCGGGTAAACAGACTGTAACGTCTGCAGGTAAACAGACTGTAACATCTGCAGCAGGTAAACAGACTGTATCGTCTGCAGCAGGTAAACAGGCTGTAATGTCTGCAGCAGGTAAACAGACTGTAAGGTCTGCAGTTACACAGACTGTAATGTCTGCAGGTAAAGAGACTGTAACATCTGCAGGTAAACAGACTGTAACGTCTGCAGCAGGTAAACAGACTGTAACGTCTGCAGCAGGTAAACAGACTATAACGTCTGCAGCAGGTATACAGACTGTAACGTCTGCAGGTAAACAGACTGTAACGTCTGCAGCAGGTAAACAGACTTTAACGTCTGCAGCAGGTAAACAGACTGTAACGTCTGCAGCAGGTAATCAGAGTAACGTCTGCAGCGGGTAATCAGACTGTAACGTCTGCAGCGGGTAATCAGACTGTAACGTCTGCAGGTAAACAGACTGTAACGTCTGCAGCAGGTAAACAGACTGTAACGTCTGCAGCAGTTAAACAGGCTGTAACGTCTGCAGCAGGTAAACAGACTGTAACGTCTGCAGTTAAACAGACTGTAACGTATGCAGATAAACAGACTGTAAAGTCTGCAGGTAAACAGACTGTAACGTCTGCAGCAGGTAAACACTGTAACGTCTGCAGCAGTTAAACAGGCTGTAACGTCTGCAGCAGGTAAACAGACTGTAACGTCTGCAGTTAAACAGACTGTAACGTATGCAGATAAACAGACTGTAAAGTCTGCAGTTAAACAGGCTGTAACGTCTGCAGCAGGTAAACAGACTGTAACGTCTGCAGTTAAACAGACTGTAACGTATGCAGATAAACAGACTGTAACGTATGCAGGTAAACAGACTGTAACGTCTGCAGCAGATAAACAGACTGTAACGTCTGCAGTTAAACAGACTGTAATGTCTGCAGGTAAACAGACTGTAATGTCTGCAACAGGTAAACAGACTGTAACTTCTGCAGCGGGTAAACAGACTGTAATGTCTGCAGGTAAACAGACTGTAACGTCTGCAGCTGGTAAACAGACTGTAACGTCTGCAGCAGGTAAACAGACTGTAACTGTTCAGCAGGTAAACAGATTGTAACGTCTGCAGCGGGTAAACAGACTGTAACGTCTGCAGCGGGTAAACAGACTGTAACGTCTGCAGCAGGTAAACAGACTGTAACGTCTGCAGGTAAACAGACTGTAACGTCTGCAGCGGGTAAACAGACAGTAACGTCTGCAGCAGGTAAACAGACTGTAACTGTTCAGCAGGTAAACAGACTGTAACGTCTACAGGTAAACAGACCGTAACGTCTGCAGCAGGAAAACAGGCTGTAACGTCTGCAGCAGGTCAACAGACTGTAACGTCTGCAGCAGGTAAACAGACTGTAACGTCTGCAGTAGGTAAACAGACTGTAACGTCTGCAGGTAAACAGACTGTAAAGTCTGCAGCGGGTGAACAGACAGTAACGTCTGCAGTGGGTAAACAGACTGTAAAGTCTGCAGCAGGTAATCAGACTGTAACGTCTGCAGGTAAACAGACTGTAACGTCTGCAGCAGGTAAACAGACTAACGTCTGCAGCAGGTAAACAGACTGTAACGTCTGCAGGTAAACAGACTGTAAAGTCTGCAGCGGGTAAACAGACTGTAACGTCTTCAGCAAGTAAACAGACTGTAACGTCTGCAGCAGGTAAACAGACTGTAACGTCTGCAGCAGTTAAACAGGCTGTAACGTCTGCAGCAGGCAAACAGACTGTAACGTCTGCAGTTAAACAGACTGTAACGTATGCAGATAAACAGACTGTAAAGTCTGCAGGTAAACAGACTGTAACGTCTGCAGCAGGTAAACACTGTAACGTCTGCAGCAGTTAAACAGGCTGTAACGTCTGCAGCAGGTAAACAGACTGTAACGTCTGCAGTTAAACAGACTGTAACGTATGCAGATAAACAGACTGTAAAGTCTGCAGTTAAACAGGCTGTAACGTCTGCAGCAGGTAAACAGACTGTAACGTCTGCAGTTAAACAGACTGTAACGTATGCAGATAAACAGACTGTAACGTATGCAGGTAAACAGACTGTAACGTCTGCAGCAGATAAACAGACTGTAACGTCTGCAGTTAAACAGACTGTAATGTCTGCAGGTAAACAGACTGTAATGTCTGCAACAGGTAAACAGACTGTAACTTCTGCAGCGGGTAAACAGACTGTAATGTCTGCAGGTAAACAGACTGTAACGTCTGCAGCGGGTAAACAGACAGTAACGTCTGCAGCAGGTAAACAGACTGTAACTGTTCAGCAGGTAAACAGACTGTAACGTCTGCAGGTAAACAGACTGTAACGTCTGCAGCAGGTAAACAGACTGTAACGTCTGCAGGTAAACAGATTGTAACTTCTGAAGCGTGTAAACAGACTGTAACGTCTGCAGCGGGTAAACAGACTGTAACGTCTGCAGGTAAACAGACTGTAACGTCTGCAGCAGGTAAACACACTGTAACGTCTGCAGCTGGTAAACAGGCTGTAACGTCTGCAGCAGGTAAACAGACTGTAAGGTCTGCAGTTAAACAGACTGTAATGTCTGCAGGTAAACAGACTGTAACATCTGCAGGTAAACAGACTGTAACGTCTGCAGCAGGTAAACAGACTGTAACGTCTGCAGTAGGTAAACAGACTGTAACGTCTGCAGCGGGTGAACAGACAGTAACGTCTGCAGCGGGTAAACAGACTGTAACGTCTGCAGCAGGTAAACAGACTGTAACGTCTGCAGGTAAACAGACTGTAACGTCTGCAGCGGTTAAACAGACTGTAACGTCTGCAGCAGGTAAACAGACTGTAACGTCTGCAGCAGGTAAACAGACTTTAACGTCTGCAGCGGGTAAACAGACAGTAACGTCTGCAGCAGGTAAACAGACTGTAACGTCTGCAGGTAAACAGACTGTAACGTCTGCAGCAGGTAAACAGACTGTAACGTCTGCAGTAGGTAAATAGACTGTAACGTCTGCAGAAGGTAAACAGACTGTAACTGTTCAGCAAGTAAACAGACTGTAACGTCTGCAGCGGGTAAACAGACTGTAACTGTTCAGCAAGTAAACAGACTGTAACGTCTGCAGGTAAACAGACTGTAATGTCTGCAGGTAAACAGACTGTAACGTCTGCAGGTAAACAGACTGTAACGTCTGCAGGTAAACAGACTGTAACGTCTGCAGCAGGTAAACAGGCTGTAACGTCTGAAGCAGGTAAACAGACTGTAACGTCTGCAGTTAAACAGACTGTAACGTCTGCAGGTAAACAGACTGTAAAGTCTGCAGGTAAACAGACTGTAAAGTCTGCAGGTAAACATACTGTAACGTCTGCAGCAGGTAAACAGACTGTAACGTCTGCAGGTAAACAGACTGTAACGTCTGCAGCAGGTAAACAGACTGTAAGGTCTGCAGTTAAACAGACTGTAATGTCTGCAGGTAAACAGACTGTAACGTCTGCAGCAGGTAAACAGACTGTAACGTCTGCAGGTAAACAGACTGTAAAGTCTGCAGCGGGTAAACAGACTGTAACGTCTTCAGCAGGTAAACAGACTGTAACGTCTGCAGCAGGTAAACAGACTGTAGCGTCTGCAGCAGGTAAACAGACTGTAACGTCTGCAGCGGCGAACAGACAGTAACGTCTGCAGCGGGTAAACAGACTGTAACGTCTGCAGTTGGTAAACAGACTGTAACGTCTGCAGGTAAACAGACTGTAACGTCTGCAGCGGTTAAACAGACTGTAACGTCTGCAGCAGGTAAACAGACTGTAACGTCTGCAGCAGGTAAACAGACTGTAACGTCTGCAGCGGGTAAACAGACAGTAACGTCTGCAGCAGGTAAACAGACTGTAACGTCTGCAGGTAAACAGACTGTAACTTCTGAAGCGTGTAAACAGACTGTAACGTCTGCAGGTAAACAGACTGTAACTTCTGAAGCGTGTAAACAGACTGTAACGTCTGCAGCGGGTAAACAGACTGTAACGTCTGCAGCAGGTAAACACACTGTAACGTCTGCAGCAGGTAAACAGGCTGTAACGTCTGCAGCAGGTAAACAGACTGTAAGGTCTGCAGTTAAACAGACTGTAATGTCTGCAGGTAAACAGACTGTAACATCTGCAGGTAAACAGACTGTAACGTCTGCAGCAGGTAAACAGACTGTAACGTCTGCAGTAGGTAAACAGACTGTAACGTCTGCAGAAGGTAAACAGACTGTAACGTCTGCAGCAGGTAAACAGACTGTAACGTCTGCAGCAGGTAAACAGACTGTAACGTCTGCAGGTGGGTAAACAGACTGTAACGTCTGCAGGTAAACAGACTGTAACGTCTGCAGTAGGTAAACAGACTGTAACGTCTGCAGGTAAACAGACTGTAAAGTCTGCAGCGGGTGAACAGACAGTAACGTCTGCAGTGGGTAAACAGACTGTAACGTCTGCAGCAGGTAATCAGACTGTAACGTCTGCAGGTAAACAGACTGTAACGTCTGCAGCAGGTAAACAGACTGTAACGTCTGCAGCAGGTAAACAGACTGTAACGTCTGCAGGTAAACAGACTGTAAAGTCTGCAGCGGGTAAACAGACTGTAACGTCTTCAGCAAGTAAACAGACTGTAACGTCTGCAGCAGGTAAACAGACTGTAGCGTCTGCAGCAGGTAATCAGACTGTAACGTCTGCAGCGGGTAATCAGACTGTAACGTCTGCAGGTAAACAGACTGTAACGTCTGCAGCAGGTAAACAGACTGTAACGTCTGCAGCAGTTAAACAGGCTGTAACGTCTGCAGCAGGTAAACAGACTGTAACGTCTGCAGGTAAACAGACTGTAACGTCTGCAGCAGGTAAACAGACTGTAACGTCTGCAGTAGGTAAATAGACTGTAACGTCTGCAGAAGGTAAACAGACTGTAACTGTTCAGCAAGTAAACAGACTGTAACGTCTGCAGCGGGTAAACAGACTGTAACTGTTCAGCAAGTAAACAGACTGTAACGTCTGCAGGTAAACAGACTGTAATGTCTGCAGGTAAACAGACTGTAACGTCTGCAGGTAAACAGACTGTAACGTCTGCAGGTAAACAGACTGTAACGTCTGCAGCAGGTAAACAGGCTGTAACGTCTGCAGCAGGTAAACAGACTGTAACGTCTGCAGTTAAACAGACTGTAACGTCTGCAGGTAAACAGACTGTAAAGTCTGCAGGTAAACAGACTGTAAAGTCTGCAGGTAAACATACTGTAACGTCTGCAGCAGGTAAACAGACTGTAACGTCTGCAGGTAAACAGACTGTAACGTCTGCAGCAGGTAAACAGACTGTAAGGTCTGCAGTTAAACAGACTGTAATGTCTGCAGGTAAACAGACTGTAACGTCTGCAGCAGGTAAACAGACTGTAACGTCTGCAGGTAAACAGACTGTAACGTCTGCAGCGGTTAAACAGACTGTAACGTCTGCAGCAGGTAAACAGACTGTAACGTCTGCAGCAGGTAAACAGACTGTAACGTCTGCAGCGGGTAAACAGACAGTAACGTCTGCAGCAGGTAAACAGACTGTAACGTCTGCAGGTAAACAGACTGTAACTTCTGAAGCGTGTAAACAGACTGTAACGTCTGCAGGTAAACAGACTGTAACTTCTGAAGCGTGTAAACAGACTGTAACGTCTGCAGCGGGTAAACAGACTGTAACGTCTGCAGCAGGTAAACACACTGTAACGTCTGCAGCAGGTAAACAGGCTGTAACGTCTGCAGCAGGTAAACAGACTGTAAGGTCTGCAGTTAAACAGACTGTAATGTCTGCAGGTAAACAGACTGTAACATCTGCAGGTAAACAGACTGTAACGTCTGCAGCAGGTAAACAGACTGTAACGTCTGCAGTAGGTAAACAGACTGTAACGTCTGCAGAAGGTAAACAGACTGTAACGTCTGCAGCAGGTAAACAGACTGTAACGTCTGCAGCAGGTAAACAGACTGTAACGTCTGCAGGTGGGTAAACAGACTGTAACGTCTGCAGGTAAACAGACTGTAACGTCTGCAGTAGGTAAACAGACTGTAACGTCTGCAGGTAAACAGACTGTAAAGTCTGCAGCGGGTGAACAGACAGTAACGTCTGCAGTGGGTAAACAGACTGTAACGTCTGCAGCAGGTAATCAGACTGTAACGTCTGCAGGTAAACAGACTGTAACGTCTGCAGCAGGTAAACAGACTGTAACGTCTGCAGCAGGTAAACAGACTGTAACGTCTGCAGGTAAACAGACTGTAAAGTCTGCAGCGGGTAAACAGACTGTAACGTCTTCAGCAAGTAAACAGACTGTAACGTCTGCAGCAGGTAAACAGACTGTAGCGTCTGCAGCAGGTAATCAGACTGTAACGTCTGCAGCGGGTAATCAGACTGTAACGTCTGCAGGTAAACAGACTGTAACGTCTGCAGCAGGTAAACAGACTGTAACGTCTGCAGCAGTTAAACAGGCTGTAACGTCTGCAGCAGGTAAACAGACTGTAACGTCTGCAGTTAAACAGACTGTAACGTATGCAAATAAACAGACTGTAAAGTCTGCAGGTAAACAGACTGTAACGTCTGCAGCAGGTAAACACTGTAACGTCTGCAGCAGTTAAACAGGCTGTAACGTCTGCAGCAGGTAAACAGACTGTAACGTCTGCAGTTAAACAGACTGTAACGTATGCAGATAAACAGACTGTAAAGTCTGCAGTTAAACAGGCTGTAACGTCTGCAGCAGGTAAACAGACTGTAACGTCTGCAGTTAAACAGACTGTAACGTATGCAGATAAACAGACTGTAACGTATGCAGGTAAACAGACTGTAACGTCTGCAGCAGATAAACAGACTGTAACGTCTGCAGTTAAACAGACTGTAATGTCTGCAGGTAAACAGACTGTAATGTCTGCAACAGGTAAACAGACTGTAACTTCTGCAGCGGGTAAACAGACTGTAATGTCTGCAGGTAAACAGACTGTAACGTCTGCAGCGGGTAAACAGACAGTAACGTCTGCAGCAGGTAAACAGACTGTAACTGTTCAGCAGGTAAACAGACTGTAACGTCTGCAGGTAAACAGACTGTAACGTCTGCAGCAGGTAAACAGACTGTAACGTCTGCAGCGGGTAAACAGACAGTAACGTCTGCAGCAGGTAAACAGACTGTAACGTCTGCAGGTAAACAGATTGTAACTTCTGAAGCGTGTAAACAGACTGTAACGTCTGCAGCGGGTAAACAGACTGTAACGTCTGCAGGTAAACAGACTGTAACGTCTGCAGCAGGTAAACACACTGTAACGTCTGCAGCTGGTAAACAGGCTGTAACGTCTGCAGCAGGTAAACAGACTGTAAGGTCTGCAGGTAAACAGACTGTAATGTCTGCAGGTAAACAGACTGTAACGTCTGCAGGTAAACAGACTGTAACGTCTGCAGGTAAACAGACTGTAACGTCTGCAGCAGGTAAACAGGCTGTAACGTCTGCAGCAGGTAAACAGACTGTAACGTCTGCAGTTAAACAGACTGTAACGTCTGCAGGTAAACAGACTGTAAAGTCTGCAGGTAAACAGACTGTAAAGTCTGCAGGTAAACATACTGTAACGTCTGCAGCAGGTAAACAGACTGTAACGTCTGCAGGTAAACAGACTGTAACGTCTGCAGCAGGTAAACAGACTGTAAGGTCTGCAGTTAAACAGACTGTAATGTCTGCAGGTAAACAGACTGTAACGTCTGCAGCAGGTAAACAGACTGTAACGTCTGCAGGTAAACAGACTGTAAAGTCTGCAGCGGGTAAACAGACTGTAGCGTCTGCAGCAGGTAAACAGACTGTAACGTCTGCAGCGGGTGAACAGACAGTAACGTCTGCAGCGGGTAAACAGACTGTAACGTCTGCAGCAGGTAAACAGACTGTAACGTCTGCAGGTAAACAGACTGTAACGTCTGCAGCGGTTAAACAGACTGTAACGTCTGCAGCAGCTAAACAGACTGTAACGTCTGCAGCAGGTAAACAGACTGTAACGTCTGCAGCGGGTAAACAGACAGTAACGTCTGCAGCAGTCAAACAGACTGTAACGTCTGTAGGTAAACAGACTGTAACGTCTGCAGGTAAACAGACTGTAACGTCTGCAGCAGGTAAACAGACTGTAACGTCTGCAGCAGGTAAACAGGCTGTAACGTCTGCTGCAGGTAAACAGACTGTAACGTCTGCAGTTAAAGAGACTGTAACGTCTGCAGGTAAACAGACTGTAAAGTCTGCAGATAAACAGACTATAACGTCTAAGCAGGTAAACAGACTGTAACGTCTGCAGCAGGTAAACAGACTGTAACGTCTGCAGGTAAACAGACTGTAACGTCTGCAGCAGGTAAAAAGACTGTAACGTCTGCAGCAGGAAAACAGACTGTAACGTCTGCAGGTAAACAGACTGTAACGTCTGCAGCAGGTAAACAGACTGTAGCGTCTGCAGTTAAACAGACTGTAACGTCTGCAGGTAAACAGACTGTAACGTCTGCAGCAGGTAAACAGACTGTAACGTCTGAAGTTTAACAGACTGTAACTGTTCAGCAGGTAAACAGACTGTAACGTCTGCAGGTAAACAGACTGTAAAGTCTGCAGGTAAACAGACTGTAAAGTCTGCAGGTAAACATACTGTAACGTCTGCAGCAGGTAAACAGACTGTAACGTCTGCAGGTAAACAGACTGTAACGTCTGCAGCAGGTAAACAGACTGTAAGGTCTGCAGTTAAACAGACTGTAATGTCTGCAGGTAAACAGACTGTAACGTCTGCAGCAGGTAAACAGACTGTAACGTCTGCAGGTAAACAGACTGTAAAGTCTGCAGCGGGTAAACAGACTGTAGCGTCTGCAGCAGGTAAACAGACTGTAACGTCTGCAGCGGGTGAACAGACAGTAACGTCTGCAGCGGGTAAACAGACTGTAACGTCTGCAGCAGGTAAACAGACTGTAACGTCTGCAGGTAAACAGACTGTAACGTCTGCAGCGGTTAAACAGACTGTAACGTCTGCAGCAGCTAAACAGACTGTAACGTCTGCAGCAGGTAAACAGACTGTAACGTCTGCAGCGGGTAAACAGACAGTAACGTCTGCAGCAGGTAAACAGACTGTAACGTCTGTAGGTAAACAGACTGTAACGTCTGCAGGTAAACAGACTGTAACGTCTGCAGCAGGTAAACAGACTGTAACGTCTGCAGCAGGTAAACAGGCTGTAACGTCTGCAGCAGGTAAACAGACTGTAACGTCTGCAGTTAAAGAGACTGTAACGTCTGCAGGTAAACAGACTGTAAAGTCTGCAGATAAACAGACTATAACGTCTGCAGCAGGTAAACAGACTGTAACGTCTGCAGCAGGTAAACAGACTGTAACGTCTGCAGGTAAACAGACTGTAACGTCTGCAGCAGGTAAAAAGACTGTAACGTCTGCAGCAGGAAAACAGACTGTAACGTCTGCAGGTAAACAGACTGTAACGTCTGCAGCAGGTAAACAGACTGTAGCGTCTGCAGTTAAACAGACTGTAACGTCTGCAGGTAAACAGACTGTAACGTCTGCAGCAGGTAAACAGACTGTAACGTCTGAAGTTTAACAGACTGTAACTGTTCAGCAGGTAAACAGACTGTAACGTCTGCAGGTAAACAGACTGTAACGTCTGCAGCGGGTATACAGACTGTAACGTCTGCAGCAGGTAAACAGACTGTATCGTCTGCAGGTAAACAGACTGTAACGTCTGCAGCGGTTAAACAGACTGTAACGTCTGCAGCAGGTAAACAGACTGTAGCGTCTGCAGCAGGTAAACAGACTGTAACGTCTGCAGCGGGTGAACAGACAGTAACGTCTGCAGCGGGTAAACAGACTGTAACGTCTGCAGCAGGTAAACAGACTGTAACGTCTGCAGGTAAACAGACTGTAACGTCTGCAGCGGTTAAACAGACTGTAACGTCTGCAGCAGGTAAACAGACTGTAACGTCTGCAGCAGGTAAACAGACTGTAACGTCTGCAGCGGGTAAACAGACAGTAACGTCTGCAGCAGGTAAACAGACTGTAACGTCTGTAGGTAAACAGACTGTAACGTCTGCAGGTAAACAGACTGTAACGTCTGCAGCAGGTAAACAGACTGTAACGTCTGCAGCAGGTAAACAGGCTGTAACGTCTGCAGCAGGTAAACAGACTGTAACGTCTGCAGTTAAAGAGACTGTAACGTCTGCAGGTAAACAGACTGTAAAGTCTGCAGATAAACAGACTATAACGTCTGCAGCAGGTAAACAGACTGTAACGTCTGCAGCAGGTAAACAGACTGTAACGTCTGCAGGTAAACAGACTGTAACGTCTGCAGCAGGTAAAAAGACTGTAACGTCTGCAGCAGGAAAACAGACTGTAACGTCTGCAGGTAAACAGACTGTAACGTCTGCAGCAGGTAAACAGACTGTAGCGTCTGCAGCAGGTAAACAGGCTGTAACGCCTGCAGCAGGTAAACAGACTGTAACGTCTGCAGTTAAACAGACTGTAACGTCTGCAGGTAAACAGACTGTAACGTCTGCAGCAGGTAAACAGACTGTAACGTCTGAAGTTAAACAGACTGTAACTGTTCAGCAGGTAAACAGACTGTAACGTCTGCAGGTAAACAGACTGTAACGTCTGCAGCAGGTAAACAGACTGTAACGTCTGCAGCAGGTAAACAGACTGTAACGTCTGCAGCGGGTAAACAGACAGTAACGTCTGCAGCGGTTAAACAGACTGTAACGTCTGCAGCAGGTAAACAGACTGTAACGTCTGCAGCAGGTAAACAGACTGTAACGTCTGCAGCGGGTAAACAGACAGTAACGTCTGCAGCGGTTAAACAGACTGTAACGTCTGCAGCAGGTAAACAGACTGTAACGTCTGCAGCGGGTAAACAGACTGTAACGTCTGCAGCGGGTAAACAGACAGTAACGTCTGCAGCGGGTAAACAGACTGTAACGTCTGCAGCAGATAAACAGACTGTAACGTCTGCAGCGGTTAAACAGACTGTAACGTCTGCAGCAGGTAAACAGACTGTAACGTCTGCAGCGGGTAAACAGACTGTAACGTCTGCAGCGGGTAAACAGACAGTAACGTCTGCAGCGGGTAAACAGACTGTAACGTCTGCAGCAGATAAACAGACTGTAACGTCTGCAGGTAAACAGACTGTAACGTCTGCAGCGGTTAAACAGACTGTAACGTCTGCAGCGGGTAAACAGACTGTAACGTCTGCAGGTAAACAGACTGTAACGTCTGCAGCAGGTAAACAGACTGTATCGTCTGCAGCAGGTAAACAGGCTGTAATGTCTGCAGCAGGTAAACAGACTGTAAGGTCTGCAGTTACACAGACTGTAATGTCTGCAGGTAAACAGACTGTAACATCTGCAGGTAAACAGACTGTAACGTCTGCAGCAGGTAAACAGACTGTAACGTCTGCAGCAGGTAAACAGACTGTAACGTCTGCAGCAGGTAAACAGACTGTAACGTCTGCAGGTAAACAGACTGTAACGTCTGCAGCAGGTAAACAGACTGTAACGTCTGCAGCAGGTAAACAGACTGTAACGTCTGCAGCAGGTAATCAGAGTAACGTCTGCAGCGGGTAATCAGACTGTAACGTCTGCAGCGGGTAATCAGACTGTAACGTCTGCAGGTAAACAGACTGTAACGTCTGCAGCAGGTAAACAGACTGTAACGTCTGCAGCAGTTAAACAGGCTGTAACGTCTGCAGCAGGTAAACAGACTGTAACGTCTGCAGTTAAACAGACTGTAACGTATGCAGATAAACAGACTGTAAAGTCTGCAGGTAAACAGACTGTAACGTCTGCAGCAGGTAAACACTGTAACGTCTAAAGCAGGTAAACAGACTGTAACGTATGCAGGTAAACAGACTGTAACGTCTGCAGCTGATAAACAGACTGTAACGTCTGCAGTTAAACAGACTGTAATGTCTGCAGGTAAACAGACTGTAATGTCTGCAACAGGTAAACAGACTGTAACTTCTGCAGCGGGTAAACAGACTGTAATGTCTGCAGGTAAACAGACTGTAACGTCTGCAGCTGGTAAACAGACTGTAACGTCTGCAGCAGGTAAACAGACTGTAACTGTTCAGCAGGTAAACAGATTGTAACGTCTGCAGCGGGTAAACAGACTGTAACGTCTGCAGCAGGTAAACAGACTGTAATGTCTGCAGCAGGTAAACAGACAGTAACGTCTGCAGCAGGTAAACAGACAGTAACGTCTGCAGCAGGTAAACAGACTGTAAAGTCTGCAGGTAAACAGACTGTAACGTCTGCAGCGGGTAAACAGACTGTAACGTCTGCAGCAGGTAAACAGACTGTAACGTCTGCAGCGGGTAAACAGACAGTAACGTCTGCAGCGGGTAAACAGACTGTAACGTCTGCAGCAGGTAAACAGACTGTAACGTCTGCAGCGGGTAAACAGACAGTAACGTCTGCAGCGGGTAAACAGACTGTAACGTCTGTAGGTAAACAGACTGTAACGTCTGCAGGTAAACAGACTGTAACGTCTGCAGCAGGTAAACAGACTGTAACGTCTGCAGCAGGTAAACAGGCTGTAACGTCTGCAGCAGGTAAACAGACTGTAACGTCTGCAGTTAAAGAGACTGTAACGTCTGCAGGTAAACAGACTGTAAAGTCTGCAGATAAACAGACTATAACGTCTGCAGCAGGTAAACAGACTGTAACGTCTGCAGCAGGTAAACAGACTGTAACGTCTGCAGGTAAACAGACTGTAATGTCTGCAGCAGGTAAAAAGACTGTAACGTCTGCAGCAGGAAAACAGACTGTAACGTCTGCAGGTAAACAGACTGTAACGTCTGCAGCAGGTAAACAGACTGTAGCGTCTGCAGTTAAACAGACTGTAACGTCTGCAGGTAAACAGACTGTAACGTCTGCAGCAGGTAAACAGACTGTAACGTCTGAAGTTTAACAGACTGTAACTGTTCAGCAGGTAAACAGACTGTAACGTCTGCAGGTAAACAGACTGTAACGTCTGCAGCGGGTATACAGACTGTAACGTCTGCAGCAGGTAAACAGACTGTATCGTCTGCAGGTAAACAGACTGTAACGTCTGCAGCGGTTAAACAGACTGTAACGTCTGCAGCAGGTAAACAGACTGTAGCGTCTGCAGCAGGTAAACAGACTGTAACGTCTGCAGCGGGTGAACAGACAGTAACGTCTGCAGCGGGTAAACAGACTGTAACGTCTGCAGCAGGTAAACAGACTGTAACGTCTGCAGGTAAACAGACTGTAACGTCTGCAGCGGTTAAACAGACTGTAACGTCTGCAGCAGGTAAACAGACTGTAACGTCTGCAGCAGGTAAACAGACTGTAACGTCTGCAGCGGGTAAACAGACAGTAACGTCTGCAGCAGGTAAACAGACTGTAACGTCTGTAGGTAAACAGACTGTAACGTCTGCAGGTAAACAGACTGTAACGTCTGCAGCAGGTAAACAGACTGTAACGTCTGCAGCAGGTAAACAGGCTGTAACGTCTGCAGCAGGTAAACAGACTGTAACGTCTGCAGTTAAAGAGACTGTAACGTCTGCAGGTAAACAGACTGTAAAGTCTGCAGATAAACAGACTATAACGTCTGCAGCAGGTAAACAGACTGTAACGTCTGCAGCAGGTAAACAGACTGTAACGTCTGCAGGTAAACAGACTGTAACGTCTGCAGCAGGTAAAAAGACTGTAACGTCTGCAGCAGGAAAACAGACTGTAACGTCTGCAGGTAAACAGACTGTAACGTCTGCAGCAGGTAAACAGACTGTAGCGTCTGCAGCAGGTAAACAGGCTGTAACGCCTGCAGCAGGTAAACAGACTGTAACGTCTGCAGTTAAACAGACTGTAACGTCTGCAGGTAAACAGACTGTAACGTCTGCAGCAGGTAAACAGACTGTAACGTCTGAAGTTAAACAGACTGTAACTGTTCAGCAGGTAAACAGACTGTAACGTCTGCAGGTAAACAGACTGTAACGTCTGCAGCAGGTAAACAGACTGTAACGTCTGCAGCAGGTAAACAGACTGTAACGTCTGCAGCGGGTAAACAGACAGTAACGTCTGCAGCGGTTAAACAGACTGTAACGTCTGCAGCAGGTAAACAGACTGTAACGTCTGCAGCAGGTAAACAGACTGTAACGTATGCAGCGGGTAAACAGACAGTAACGTCTGCAGCGGTTAAACAGACTGTAACGTCTGCAGCAGGTAAACAGACTGTAACGTCTGCAGCGGGTAAACAGACTGTAACGTCTGCAGCGGGTAAACAGACAGTAACGTCTGCAGCGGGTAAACAGACTGTAACGTCTGCAGCAGATAAACAGACTGTAACGTCTGCAGCGGTTAAACAGACTGTAACGTCTGCAGCAGGTAAACAGACTGTAACGTCTGCAGCGGGTAAACAGACTGTAACGTCTGCAGCGGGTAAACAGACAGTAACGTCTGCAGCGGGTAAACAGACTGTAACGTCTGCAGCAGATAAACAGACTGTAACGTCTGCAGGTAAACAGACTGTAACGTCTGCAGCGGTTAAACAGACTGTAACGTCTGCAGCGGGTAAACAGACTGTAACGTCTGCAGGTAAACAGACTGTAACGTCTGCAGCAGGTAAACAGACTGTATCGTCTGCAGCAGGTAAACAGGCTGTAATGTCTGCAGCAGGTAAACAGACTGTAAGGTCTGCAGTTACACAGACTGTAATGTCTGCAGGTAAACAGACTGTAACATCTGCAGGTAAACAGACTGTAACGTCTGCAGCAGGTAAACAGACTGTAACGTCTGCAGCAGGTAAACAGACTGTAACGTCTGCAGCAGGTAAACAGACTGTAACGTCTGCAGGTAAACAGACTGTAACGTCTGCAGCAGGTAAACAGACTGTAACGTCTGCAGCAGGTAAACAGACTGTAACGTCTGCAGCAGGTAATCAGAGTAACGTCTGCAGCGGGTAATCAGACTGTAACGTCTGCAGCGGGTAATCAGACTGTAACGTCTGCAGGTAAACAGACTGTAACGTCTGCAGCAGGTAAACAGACTGTAACGTCTGCAGCAGTTAAACAGGCTGTAACGTCTGCAGCAGGTAAACAGACTGTAACGTCTGCAGTTAAACAGACTGTAACGTATGCAGATAAACAGACTGTAAAGTCTGCAGGTAAACAGACTGTAACGTCTGCAGCAGGTAAACACTGTAACGTCTAAAGCAGGTAAACAGACTGTAACGTATGCAGGTAAACAGACTGTAACGTCTGCAGCTGATAAACAGACTGTAACGTCTGCAGTTAAACAGACTGTAATGTCTGCAGGTAAACAGACTGTAATGTCTGCAACAGGTAAACAGACTGTAACTTCTGCAGCGGGTAAACAGACTGTAATGTCTGCAGGTAAACAGACTGTAACGTCTGCAGCTGGTAAACAGACTGTAACGTCTGCAGCAGGTAAACAGACTGTAACTGTTCAGCAGGTAAACAGATTGTAACGTCTGCAGCGGGTAAACAGACTGTAACGTCTGCAGCAGGTAAACAGACTGTAATGTCTGCAGCAGGTAAACAGACAGTAACGTCTGCAGCAGGTAAACAGACAGTAACGTCTGCAGCAGGTAAACAGACTGTAAAGTCTGCAGGTAAACAGACTGTAACGTCTGCAGCGGGTAAACAGACTGTAACGTCTGCAGCAGGTAAACAGACTGTAACGTCTGCAGCGGGTAAACAGACAGTAACGTCTGCAGCGGGTAAACAGACTGTAACGTCTGCAGCAGGTAAACAGACTGTAACGTTTGCAGCGGGTAAACAGACAGTAACGTCTGCAGCGGGTAAACAGACTGTAACGTCTGCAGCAGATAAACAGACTGTAACGTCTGCAGGTAAACAGACTGTAACTTCTGCAGCGGGTAAACAGACTGTATCGTCTGCAGCGGGTAAACAGACTGTAACGTCTGCAGGTAAACAGACTGTAACATCTGCAGCAGGTAAACAGACTGTATCGTCTGCAGCAGGTAAACAGGCTGTAATGTCTGCAGCAGGTAAACAGACTGTAAGGTCTGCAGTTACACAGACTGTAATGTCTGCAGGTAAACAGACTGTAACATCTGCAGGTAAACAGACTGTAACGTCTGCAGCAGGTAAACAGACTGTAACGTCTGCAGCAGGTAAACAGACTATAACGTCTGCAGCAGGTATACAGACTGTAACGTCTGCAGGTAAACAGACTGTAACGTCTGCAGCAGGTAAACAGACTGTAACGTCTGCAGCAGGTAAACAGACTGTAACGTCTGCAGCAGGTAATCAGAGTAACGTCTGCAGCGGGTAATCAGACTGTAACTTCTGCAGCGGGTAATCAGACTGTAACGTCTGCAGGTAAACAGACTGTAACGTCTGCAGCAGGTAAACAGACTGTAACGTCTGCAGCAGTTAAACAGGCTGTAACGTCTGCAGCAGGTAAACAGACTGTAACGTCTGCAGTTAAACAGACTGTAACGTATGCAGATAAACAGACTGTAAAGTCTGCAGGTAAACAGACTGTAACGTCTGCAGCAGGTAAACTCTGTAACGTCTGCAGCAGTTAAACAGGCTGTAACGTCTGCAGCAGGTAAACAGACTGTAACTGTTCAGCAGGTAAACAGATTGTAACGTCTGCAGCGGGTAAACAGACTGTAACGTCTGCAGCGGGTAAACAGACTGTAACGTCTGCAGCAGGTAAACAGACTGTAACGTCTGCAGGTAAACAGACTGTAACGTCTGCAGCGGGTAAACAGACAGTAACGTCTGCAGCAGGTAAACAGACTGTAACTGTTCAGCAGGTAAACAGACTGTAACGTCTGCAGGTAAACAGACTGTAACGTCTGCAGCGGGTAAACAGACTGTAACGTCTGCAGCAGGTAAATAGACTGCAACGTCTACAGGTAAACAGACCGTAACGTCTGCAGCAGGAAAACAGGCTGTAACGTCTGCAGCAGGTCAACAGACTGTAACGTCTGCAGCAGGTAAACAGACTGTAACGTCTGCAGTAGGTAAACAGACTGTAACGTCTGCAGGTAAACAGACTGTAAAGTCTGCAGCGGGTGAACAGACAGTAACGTCTGCAGTGGGTAAACAGACTGTAACGTCTGCAGCAGGTAATCAGACTGTAACGTCTGCAGGTAAACAGACTGTAACGTCTGCAGCAGGTAAACAGACTGTAACGTCTGCAGCAGGTAAACAGACTGTAACGTCTGCAGGTAAACAGACTGTAAAGTCTGCAGCGGGTAAACAGACTGTAACGTCTTCAGCAAGTAAACAGACTGTAACGTCTGCAGCAGGTAAACAGACTGTAGCGTCTGCAGCAGGTAATCAGACTGTAACGTCTGCAGCGGGTAATCAGACTGTAACGTCTGCAGGTAAACAGACTGTAACGTCTGCAGCAGGTAAACAGACTGTAACGTCTGCAGCAGTTAAACAGGCTGTAACGTCTGCAGCAGGTAAACAGACTGTAATGTCTGCAGTTAAACAGACTGTAACGTATGCAGATAAACAGACTGTAAAGTCTGCAGGTAAACAGACTGTAACGTCTGCAGCAGGTAAACACTGTAACGTCTGCAGCAGTTAAACAGGCTGTAACGTCTGCAGCAGGTAAACAGACTGTAACGTCTGCAGTTAAACAGACTGTAACGTATGCAGATAAACAGACTGTAAAGTCTGCAGTTAAACAGGCTGTAACGTCTGCAGCAGGTAAACAGACTGTAACGTCTGCAGTTAAACAGACTGTAACGTATGCAGATAAACAGACTGTAACGTATGCAGGTAAACAGACTGTAACGTCTGCAGAAGATAAACAGACTGTAACGTCTGCAGTTAAACAGACTGTAATGTCTGCAGGTAAACAGACTGTAATGTCTGCAACAGGTAAACAGACTGTAACTTCTGCAGCGGGTAAACAGACTGTAATGTCTGCAGGTAAACAGACTGTAACGTCTGCAGCGGGTAAACAGACAGTAACGTCTGCAGCAGGTAAACAGACTGTAACTGTTCAGCAGGTAAACAGACTGTAAGGTCTGCAGTTAAACAGACTGTAATGTCTGCAGGTAAACAGACTGTAACATCTGCAGGTAAACAGACTGTAACGTCTGCAGCAGGTAAACAGACTGTAACGTCTGCAGTAGGTAAACAGACTGTAACGTCTGCAGCGGGTGAACAGACAGTAACGTCTGCAGCGGGTAAACAGACTGTAACGTCTGCAGCAGGTAAACAGACTGTAACGTCTGCAGGTAAACAGACTGTAACGTCTGCAGCGGTTAAACAGACTGTAACGTCTGCAGCAGGTAAACAGACTGTAACGTCTGCAGCAGGTAAACAGACTTTAACGTCTGCAGCGGGTAAACAGACAGTAACGTCTGCAGCAGGTAAACAGACTGTAACGTCTGCAGGTAAACAGACTGTAACGTCTGAAGCTTGTAAATAGACTGTAACGTCTGCAGCAGGTAAACACACTGTAACGTCTGCAGCTGGTAAACAGGCTGTAACGTCTGCAGCAGGTAAACAGACTGTAAGGTCTGCAGTTAAACAGACTGTAATGTCTGCAGGTAAACAGACTGTAACATCTGCAGGTAAACAGACTGTAACGTCTGCAGCAGGTAAACAGACTGTAACGTCTGCAGTAGGTAAATAGACTGTAACGTCTGCAGAAGGTAAACAGACTGTAACTGTTCAGCAAGTAAACAGACTGTAACGTCTGCAGCGGGTAAACAGACTGTAACTGTTCAGCAAGTAAACAGACTGTAACGTCTGCAGGTAAACAGACTGTAATGTCTGCAGGTAAACAGACTGTAACGTCTGCTGGTAAACAGACTGTAACGTCTGCAGGTAAACAGACTGTAACGTCTGCAGCAGGTAAACAGGCTGTAACGTCTGCAGCAGGTAAACAGACTGTAACGTCTGCAGTTAAACAGACTGTAACGTCTGCAGGTAAACAGACTGTAAAGTCTGCAGGTAAACAGACTGTAAAGTCTGCAGGTAAACATACTGTAACGTCTGCAGCAGGTAAACAGACTGTAACGTCTGCAGGTAAACAGACTGTAACGTCTGCAGCAGGTAAACAGACTGTAAGGTCTGCGGTTAAACAGACTGTAATGTCTGCAGGTAAACAGACTGTAACGTCTGCAGCAGGTAAACAGACTGTAACGTCTGCAGGTAAACAGACTGTAAAGTCTGCAGCGGGTAAACAGACTGTAACGTCTGCAGGTAAACAGACTGTAACGTCTGCAGCAGGTAAACAGACTGTAGCGTCTGCAGCAGGTAAACAGACTGTAACGTCTGCAGCGGCGAACAGACAGTAACGTCTGCAGCGGGTAAACAGACTGTAACGTCTGCAGTTGGTAAACAGACTGTAACGTCTGCAGGTAAACAGACTGTAACGTCTGCAGCGGTTAAACAGACTGTAACGTCTGCAGCAGGTAAACAGACTGTAACGTCTGCAGCAGGTAAACAGACTGTAACGTCTGCAGCGGGTAAACAGACAGTAACGTCTGCAGCAGGTAAACAGACTGTAACGTCTGCAGGTAAACAGACTGTAACTTCTGAAGCGTGTAAACAGACTGTAACGTCTGCAGGTAAACAGACTGTAACTTCTGAAGCGTGTAAACAGACTGTAACGTCTGCAGCGGGTAAACAGACTGTAACGTCTGCAGCAGGTAAACACACTGTAACGTCTGCAGCAGGTAGACAGGCTGTAACGTCTGCAGCAGGTAAACAGACTGTAAGGTCTGCAGTTAAACAGACTGTAATGTCTGCAGGTAAACAGACTGTAACATCTGCAGGTAAACAGACTGTAACGTCTGCAGCAGGTAAACAGACTGTAACGTCTGCAGTAGGTAAACAGACTGTAACGTCTGCAGAAGGTAAACAGACTGTAACGTCTGCAGCAGGTAAACAGACTGTAACGTCTGCAGCAGGTAAACAGACTGTAACGTCTGCAGGTGGGTAAACAGACTGTAACGTCTGCAGGTAAACAGACTGTAACGTCTGCAGTAGGTAAACAGACTGTAACGTCTGCAGGTAAACAGACTGTAAAGTCTGCAGCGGGTGAACAGACAGTAACGTCTGCAGTGGGTAAACAGACTGTAACGTCTGCAGCAGGTAATCAGACTGTAACGTCTGCAGGTAAACAGACTGTAACGTCTGCAGCAGGTAAACAGACTGTAACGTCTGCAGCAGGTAAACAGACTGTAACGTCTGCAGGTAAACAGACTGTAAAGTCTGCAGCGGGTAAACAGACTGTAACGTCTTCAGCAAGTAAACAGACTGTAACGTCTGCAGCAGGTAAACAGACTGTAGCGTCTGCAGCAGGTAATCAGACTGTAACGTCTGCAGCGGGTAATCAGACTGTAACGTCTGCAGGTAAACAGACTGTAACGTCTGCAGCAGGTAAACAGACTGTAACGTCTGCAGCAGTTAAACAGGCTGTAACGTCTGCAGCAGGTAAACAGACTGTAACGTCTGCAGTTAAACAGACTGTAACGTATGCAGATAAACAGACTGTAAAGTCTGCAGGTAAACAGACTGTAACGTCTGCAGCAGGTAAACACTGTAACGTCTGCAGCAGTTAAACAGGCTGTAACGTCTGCAGCAGGTAAACAGACTGTAACGTCTGCAGTTAAACAGACTGTAACGTATTCAGATAAACAGACTGTAAAGTCTGCAGTTAAACAGGCTGTAACGTCTGCAGCAGGTAAACAGACTGTAACGTCTGCAGTTAAACAGACTGTAACGTATGCAGATAAACAGACTGTAACGTATGCAGGTAAACAGACTGTAACGTCTGCAGCAGATAAACAGACTGTAACGTCTGCAGTTAAACAGACTGTAATGTCTGCAGGTAAACAGACTGTAATGTCTGCAACAGGTAAACAGACTGTAACTTCTGCAGCGGGTAAACAGACTGTAATGTCTGCAGGTAAACAGACTGTAACGTCTGCAGCGGGTAAACAGACAGTAACGTCTGCAGCAGGTAAACAGACTGTAACTGTTCAGCAGGTAAACAGACTGTAACGTCTGCAGGTAAACAGACTGTAATGTCTGCAACAGGTAAACAGACTGTAACTTCTGCAGCGGGTAAACAGACTGTAATGTCTGCAGGTAAACAGACTGTAACGTCTGCAGCGGGTATACAGACAGTAACGTCTGCAGCAGGTAAACAGACTGTAACGTCTGCAGGTAAACAGATTGTAACTTCTGAAGCGTGTAAACAGACTGTAACGTCTGCAGCGGGTAAACAGACTGTAACGTCTGCAGGTAAACAGACTGTAACGTCTGCAGCAGGTAAACACACTGTAACGTCTGCAGCTGGTAAACAGGCTGTAACGTCTGCAGCAGGTAAACAGACTGTAAGGTCTGCAGTTAAACAGACTGTAATGTCTGCAGGTAAACAGACTGTAACATCTGCAGGTAAACAGACTGTAACGTCTGCAGCAGGTAAACAGACTGTAACGTCTGCAGTAGGTAAACAGACTGTAACGTCTGCAGCGGGTGAACAGACAGTAACGTCTGCAGCGGGTAAACAGACTGTAACGTCTGCAGCAGGTAAACAGACTGTAACGTCTGCAGGTAAACAGACTGTAACGTCTGCAGCGGTTAAACAGACTGTAACGTCTGCAGCAGGTAAACAGACTGTAACGTCTGCAGCAGGTAAACAGACTGTAACGTCTGCAGCAGGTAAACAGACTGTAACGTCTGCAGGTAAACAGACTGTAAAGTCTGCAGCGGGTAAACAGACTGTAACGTCTTCAGCAAGTAAACAGACTGTAACGTCTGCAGCAGGTAAACAGACTGTAGCGTCTGCAGCAGGTAATCAGACTGTAACGTCTGCAGCGGGTAATCAGACTGTAACGTCTGCAGGTAAACAGACTGTAACGTCTGCAGCAGGTAAACAGACTGTAACGTCTGCAGCAGTTAAACAGGCTGTAACGTCTGCAGCAGGTAAACAGACTGTAACGTCTGCAGTTAAACAGACTGTAACGTATGCAGATAAACAGACTGTAAAGTCTGCAGGTAAACAGACTGTAACGTCTGCAGCAGGTAAACACTGTAACGTCTGCAGCAGTTAAACAGGCTGTAACGTCTGCAGCAGGTAAACAGACTGTAACGTCTGCAGTTAAACAGACTGTAACGTCTGCAGCGGGTAAACAGACAGTAACGTCTGCAGCAGGTAAACAGACTGTAACGTCTGCAGGTAAACAGATTGTAACTTCTGAAGCGTGTAAACAGACTGTAACGTCTGCAGCGGGTAAACAGACTGTAACGTCTGCAGGTAAACAGACTGTAACGTCTGCAGCAGGTAAACACACTGTAACGTCTGCAGCTGGTAAACAGGCTGTAACGTCTGCAGCAGGTAAACAGACTGTAAGGTCTGCAGTTAAACAGACTGTAATGTCTGCAGGTAAACAGACTGTAACATCTGCAGGTAAACAGACTGTAACGTCTGCAGCAGGTAAACAGACTGTAACGTCTGCAGTAGGTAAACAGACTGTAACGTCTGCAGCGGGTGAACAGACAGTAACGTCTGCAGCGGGTAAACAGACTGTAACGTCTGCAGCAGGTAAACAGACTGTAACGTCTGCAGGTAAACAGACTGTAACGTCTGCAGCGGTTAAACAGACTGTAACGTCTGCAGCAGGTAAACAGACTGTAACGTCTGCAGCAGGTAAACAGACTGTAACGTCTGCAGCAGGTAAACAGACTGTAACGTCTGCAGGTAAACAGACTGTAAAGTCTGCAGCGGGTAAACAGACTGTAACGTCTTCAGCAAGTAAACAGACTGTAACGTCTGCAGCAGGTAAACAGACTGTAGCGTCTGCAGCAGGTAATCAGACTGTAACGTCTGCAGCGGGTAATCAGACTGTAACGTCTGCAGGTAAACAGACTGTAACGTCTGCAGCAGGTAAACAGACTGTAACGTCTGCAGCAGTTAAACAGGCTGTAACGTCTGCAGCAGGTAAACAGACTGTAACGTCTGCAGTTAAACAGACTGTAACGTATGCAGATAAACAGACTGTAAAGTCTGCAGGTAAACAGACTGTAACGTCTGCAGCAGGTAAACACTGTAACGTCTGCAGCAGTTAAACAGGCTGTAACGTCTGCAGCAGGTAAACAGACTGTAACGTCTGCAGTTAAACAGACTGTAACGTATGCAGATAAACAGACTGTAAAGTCTGCAGTTAAACAGGCTGTAACGTCTGCAGCAGGTAAACAGACTGTAACGTCTGCAGTTAAACAGACTGTAACGTATGCAGATAAACAGACTGTAACGTATGCAGGTAAACAGACTGTAACGTCTGCAGCAGATAAACAGACTGTAACGTCTGCAGTTAAACAGACTGTAATGTCTGCAGGTAAACAGACTGTAATGTCTGCAACAGGTAAACAGACTGTAACTTCTGCAGCGGGTAAACAGACTGTAATGTCTGCAACAGGTAAACAGACTGTAACTTCTGCAGCGGGTAAACAGACTGTAATGTCTGCAGGTAAACAGACTGTAACGTCTGCAGCGGGTAAACAGACAGTAACGTCTGCAGCAGGTAAACAGACTGTAACTGTTCAGCAGGTAAACAGACTGTAACGTCTGCAGGTAAACAGACTGTAACGTCTGCAGCAGGTAAACAGACTGTAACGTCTGCAACGGGTAAACAGACAGTAACGTCTGCAGCAGGTAAACAGACTGTAACGTCTGCAGGTAAACAGATTGTAACTTCTGAAGCGTGTAAACAGACTGTAACGTCTGCAGCGGGTAAACAGACTGTAACGTCTGCAGGTAAACAGACTGTAACGTCTGCAGCAGGTAAACACACTGTAACGTCTGCAGCTGGTAAACAGGCTGTAACGTCTGCAGCAGGTAAACAGACTGTAAGGTCTGCAGTTAAACAGACTGTAATGTCTGCAGGTAAACAGACTGTAACATCTGCAGGTAAACAGACTGTAACATCTGCAGCAGGTAAACAGACTGTAACGTCTGCAGTAGGTAAACAGACTGTAACGTCTGCAGCGGGTGAACAGACAGTAACGTCTGCAGCGGGTAAACAGACTGTAACGTCTGCAGCAGGTAAACAGACTGTAACGTCTGCAGGTAAACAGACTGTAACGTCTGCAGCGGTTAAACAGACTGTAACGTCTGCAGCAGGTAAACAGACTGTAACGTCTGCAGCAGGTAAACAGACTTTAACGTCTGCAGCGGGTAAACAGACAGTAACGTCTGCAGCAGGTAAACAGACTGTAACGTCTGCAGGTAAACAGACTGTAACGTCTGAAGCTTGTAAATAGACTGTAACGTCTGCAGCAGGTAAACACACTGTAACGTCTGCAGCTGGTAAACAGGCTGTAACGTCTGCAGCAGGTAAACAGACTGTAAGGTCTGCAGTTAAACAGACTGTAATGTCTGCAGGTAAACAGACTGTAACATCTGCAGGTAAACAGATTGTAACGTCTGCAGCAGGTAAACAGACTGTAACGTCTGCAGTAGGTAAATAGACTGTAACGTCTGCAGAAGGTAAACAGACTGTAACTGTTCAGCAAGTAAACAGACTGTAACGTCTGCAGCGGGTAAACAGACTGTAACTGTTCAGCAAGTAAACAGGCTGTAACGTCTGCAGGTAAACAGACTGTAATGTCTGCAGGTAAACAGACTGTAACGTCTGCAGGTAAACAGACTGTAACGTCTGCAGGTAAACAGACTGTAACGTCTGCAGCAGGTAAACAGGCTGTAACGTCTGCAGCAGGTAAACAGACTGTAACGTCTGCAGTTAAACAGACTGTAACGTCTGCAGGTAAACAGACTGTAAAGTCTGCAGGTAAACAGACTGTAAAGTCTGCAGGTAAACATACTGTAACGTCTGCAGCAGGTAAACAGACTGTAACGTCTGCAGGTAAACAGACTGTAACGTCTGCAGCAGGTAAACAGACTGTAAGGTCTGCAGTTAAACAGACTGTAATGTCTGCAGGTAAACAGACTGTAACGTCTGCAGCAGGTAAACAGACTGTAACGTCTGCAGGTAAACAGACTGTAAAGTCTGCAGCGGGTAAACAGACTGTAACGTCTTCAGCAGGTAAACAGACTGTAACGTCTGCAGAAGGTAAACAGACTGTAGCGTCTGCAGCAGGTAAACAGACTGTAACGTCTGCAGCGGCGAACAGACAGTAACGTCTGCAGCGGGTAAACAGACTGTAACGTCTGCAGTTGGTAAACAGACTGTAACGTCTGCAGGTAAACAGACTGTAACGTATGCAGCGGTTAAACAGACTGTAACGTCTGCAGCAGGTAAACAGACTGTAACGTCTGCAGCAGGTAAACAGACTGTAACGTCTGCAGCGGGTAAACAGACAGTAACGTCTGCAGCAGGTAAACAGACTGTAACGTCTGCAGGTAAACAGACTGTAACTTCTGAAGCGTGTAAACAGACTGTAACGTCTGCAACGGGTAAACAGACTGTAACGTCTGCAGCAGGTAAACACACTGTAATGTCTGCAGCAGGTAAACAGGCTGTAACGTCTGCAGCAGGTAAACAGACTGTAAGGTCTGCAGTTAAACAGACTGTAATGTCTGCAGGTAAACAGACTGTAACATCTGCAGGTAAACAGACTGTAACGTCTGCAGCAGGTAAACAGACTGTAACGTCTGCAGTAGGTAAACAGACTGTAACGTCTGCAGAAGGTAAACAGACTGTAACGTCTGCAGCAGGTAAACAGACTGTAACGTCTGCAGCAGGTAAACAGACTGTAACGTCTGCAGGTGGGTAAACAGACTGTAACGTCTGCAGGTAAACAGACTGTAACGTCTGCAGCAGGTAAACAGACTGTAACGTCTGCAGCGGGTAAACAGACTGTAACTGTTCAGCAGGTAAACAGACTGTAACGTCTGCAGCGGGTAAACAGACTGTAACGTCTGCAGATAAACAGACTGTAATGTCTGCAGGTAAACAGACTGTAACGTCTGCAGGTAAACAGACTGTAACGTCTGCAGCAGGTAAACAGACTGTAACGTCTGCAGTAGGTAAACAGACTGTAACGTCTGCAGAAGGTAAACAGACTGTAACTGTTCAGCAAGTAAACAGACTGTAACGTCTGCAGAGGGTAAACAGACTTTAACTGTTCAGCAAGTAAACAGACTGTAACGTCTGCAGGTAAACAGACTGTAATGTCTGCAGGTAAACAGACTGTAACGTCTGCAGGTAAACAGACTGTAACGTCTGCAGGTAAACAGACTGTAACGTCTGCAGCTGGTAAACAGGCTGTAACGTCTGCAGCAGGTAAACAGACTGTAAGGTCTGCAGTTAAACAGACTGTAATGTCTGCAGGTAAACAGACTGTAACATCTGCAGGTAAACAGACTGTAACGTCTGCAGCAGGTAAACAGACTGTAACGTCTGCAGTAGGTAAATAGACTGTAACGTCTGCAGAAGGTAAACAGACTGTAACTGTTCAGCAAGTAAACAGACTGTAACGTCTGCAGCGGGTAAACAGACTGTAACTGTTCAGCAAGTAAACAGACTGTAACGTCTGCAGGTAAACAGACTGTAATGTCTGCAGGTAAACAGACTGTAACGTCTGCAGGTAAACAGACTGTAACGTCTGCAGGTAAACAGACTGTAACGTCTGCAGCAGGTAAACAGACTGTAACGTCTGCAGGTAAACAGACTGTAACGTCTGCAGCAGGTAAACAGACTGTAAGGTCTGCAGTTAAACAGACTGTAATGTCTGCAGGTAAACAGACTGTAACGTCTGCAGCAGGTAAACAGACTGTAACGTCTGCAGGTAAACAGACTGTAAAGTCTGCAGCGGGTAAACAGACTGTAACGTCTTCAGCAGGTAAACAGACTGTAACGTCTGCAGCAGGTAAACAGACTGTAGCGTCTGCAGCAGGTAAACAGACTGTAACGTCTGCAGCGGCGAACAGACAGTAACGTCTGCAGCGGGTAAACAGACTGTAACGTCTGCAGTTGGTAAACAGACTGTAACGTCTGCAGGTAAACAGACTGTAACGTCTGCAGCGGTTAAACAGACTGTAACGTCTGCAGCAGGTAAACAGACTGTAACGTCTGCAGCAGGTAAACAGACTGTAACGTCTGCAGCGGGTAAACAGACAGTAACGTCTGCAGCAGGTAAACAGACTGTAACGTCTGCAGGTAAACAGACTGTAACTTCTGAAGCGTGTAAACAGACTGTAACGTCTGCAGGTAAACAGACTGTAACTTCTGAAGCGTGTAAACAGACTGTAACGTCTGCAGCGGGTAAACAGACTGTAACGTCTGCAGCAGGTAAACACACTGTAACGTCTGCAGCAGGTAGACAGGCTGTAACGTCTGCAGCAGGTAAACAGACTGTAAGGTCTGCAGTTAAACAGACTGTAATGTCTGCAGGTAAACAGACTGTAACATCTGCAGGTAAACAGACTGTAACGTCTGCAGCAGGTAAACAGAATGTAACGTCTGCAGCGGGTAAACAGACTGTAACGTCTGCAGATAAACAGACTGTAATGTCTGCAGGTAAACAGACTGTAACGTCTGCAGGTAAACAGACTGTAACGTCTGCAGCAGGTAAACAGACTGTAACGTCTGCAGTAGGTAAACAGACTGTAACGTCTGCAGAAGGTAAACAGACTGTAACTGTTCAGCAAGTAAACAGACTGTAACGTCTGCAGCGGGTAAACAGACTGTAACTGTTCAGCAAGTAAACAGACTGTAACGTCTGCAGGTAAACAGACTGTAATGTCTGCAGGTAAACAGACTGTAACGTCTGCAGGTAAACAGACTGTAACGTCTGCAGGTAAACAGACTGTAACGTCTGCAGCAGGTAAACAGGCTGTAACGTCTGCAGCAGGTAAACAGACTGTAACGTCTGCAGTTAAACAGAATGTAACGTCTGCAGGTAAACAGACTGTAAAGTCTGCAGGTAAACAGACTGTAAAGTCTGCAGGTAAACATACTGTAACGTCTGCAGCAGGTAAACAGACTGTAACGTCTGCAGGTAAACAGACTGTAACGTCTGCAGCAGGTAAACAGACTGTAAGGTCTGCAGTTAAACAGACTGTAATGTCTGCAGGTAAACAGACTGTAACGTCTGCAGCAGGTAAACAGACTGTAATGTCTGCAGGTAAACAGACTGTAAAGTCTGCAGCGGGTAAACAGACTGTAACGTCTTCAGCAGGTAAACAGACTGTAACGTCTGCAGCAGGTAAACAGACTGTAGCGTCTGCAGCAGGTAAACAGACTGTAACGTCTGCAGCGGGTAAACAGACTGTAACGTCTGCAGTTGGTAAACAGACTGTAACGTCTGCAGGTAAACAGACTGTAACGTCTGCAGTTGGTAAACAGACTGTAACGTCTGCAGGTAAACAGACTGTAACGTCTGCAGCGGTTAAACAGACTGTAACGTCTGCAGCAGGTAAACAGACTGTAACGTCTGCAGCAGGTAAACAGACTGTAACGTCTGCAGCGGGTGAACAGACAGTAACGTCTGCAGCAGGTAAACAGACTGTAACGTCTGCAGGTAAACAGACTGTAACTTCTGAAGCGTGTAAACAGACTGTAACGTCTGCAGCGGGTAAACAGACTGTAACGTCTGCAGCAGGTAAACACACTGTAACGTCTGCAGCAGGTAAACAGGCTGTAACGTCTGCAGCAGGTAAACAGACTGTAAGGTCTGCAGTTAAACAGACTGTAATGTCTGCAGGTAAACAGACTGTAACATCTGCAGGTAAACAGACTGTAACGTCTGCAGCAGGTAAACAGACTGTAACGTCTGCAGTAGGTAAACAGACTGTAACGTCTGCAGAAGGTAAACAGACTGTAACGTCTGCAGCAGGTAAACAGACTGTAACGTCTGCAGCAGGTAAACAGACTGTAACGTCTGCAGGTGGGTAAACAGACTGTAACGTCTGCAGGTAAACAGACTGTAACGTCTGCAGCAGGTAAACAGACTGTAACGTCTGCAGGTGGGTAAACAGACTGTAACGTCTGCAGGTAAACAGACTGTAACGTCTGCAGCAGGTAAACAGACTGTAACGTCTGCAGCGGGTAAACAGACTGTAACTGTTCAGCAGGTAAACAGACTAACGTCTGCAGCGGGTAAACAGACTGTAACGTCTGCAGATAAACAGACTGTAATGTCTGCAGGTAAACAGACTGTAACGTCTGCAGGTAAACAGACTGTAAGGTCTGCAGTTACACAGACTGTAATGTCTGAAGGTAAACAGACTGTAACATCTGCAGGTAAACAGACTGTAACGTCTGCAGCAGGTAAACAGACTGTAACGTCTGCAGCAGGTAAACAGGCTGTAACGCCTGCAGCAGGTAAACAGACTGTAACGTCTGCAGTTAAACAGACTGTAACGTCTGCAGGTAAACAGACTGTAACGTCCGCAGCAGGTAAACAGACTGTAACGTCTGAAGTTAAACAGACTGTAACTGTTCAGCAGGTAAACAGACTGTAACGTCTGCAGGTAAACAGACTGTAACGTCTGCAGCGGGTAAACAGACTGTAACGTCAGCAGCAGGTAAATAGACTGCAACGTCTGCAGGTAAACAGACCGTAACGTCTGCAGCAGGAAAACAGGCTGTAACGTCTGCAGCAGGCAAACAGACTGTAACGTCTGCAGCAGGTAAACAGACTGTAACGTCTGCAGGTAAACAGACTGTAAAGTCTGCAGTAGGTAAACAGACTGTAACGTCTGCCGGAGGTAAACAGACTGTAACGTCTGCAGGTAAACAGACTGTAACGTCTGCAGCGGTTAAACAGACTGTAACGTCTGCAGCAGGTAAACAGACTGTAACGTCTGCAGCAGGTAAACAGACTGCAACGTCTGCAGCAGGTAAACAGACTGTAACGTCTGCAGTAGGTAAACAGACTGTAACTTCTGCAGAAGGTAAACAGACTGTAACGTCTGCAGGTAAACAGACTGTAACGTCTGCAGCGGTTAAACAGACTGTAACGTCTGCAGGTAAACAGACTTTAACGTCTGCAGCGGTTAAACAGACTGTAACGTCTGCAGCAGGTAAACAGACTGTAACGTCTGCAGCAGGTAAACAGACTGTAACGTCTGCAGATAAACAGACTGTAACGTCTGCAGGTAAACAGACTGTAACTTCTGCAGCGGGTAAACAGACTGTAACGTCTGCAGCGGGTAAACAGACTGTAACGTCTGCAGGTAGACAGACTGTAACGTCTGCAGCAGGTAAACAGACTGTAACGTCTGCAGCAGGTAAACAGGCTGTAAAGTCTGCAGCAGGTAAACAGACTGTAAGGTCTGCAGTTACACAGACTGTAATGTCTGCAGGTAAACAGACTGTAACATCTGCAGGTAAACAGACTGTAACGTCTGCAGGTAAACAGACTGTAACGTCTGCAGCGGGTAAACAGACTGTAATGTCTGCAGGTAAACAGACTGTAACTTCTGCAGCGGGTAAACAGATTGTAACGTCTGCAGCGGGTAAACAGACTGTAACGTCTGCAGGTAGACAGACTGTAACGTCTGCAGCAGGTAAACAGACTGTAACGTCTGCAGCAGGTAAACAGGCTGTAACGTCTGCAGCAGGTAAACAGACTGTAAGGTCTGCAGTTACACAGACTGTAATGTCTGCAGGTAAACAGACTGTAACATCTGCAGGTAAACAGACTGTAACGTCTGCAGGTAAACAGACTGTAACGTCTGCAGCAGGTAAACAGACTGTAACGTCTGCAGCAGGTAAACAGACTGTAACGTCTGCAGGTAAACAGACTGTAACGTCTGCAGCAGGTAAACAGACTGTAACGTCTGCAGTAGGTAAACAGACTGTAACGTCTGCAGCAGGTAATCAGAGTAACGTCTGCAGCGGGTAATCAGACTGTAACGTCTGCAGGTAAACAGACTGTAACGTCTGCAGCAGGTAAACAGACTGTAACGTCTGCAGCAGTTAAACAGGCTGTAACGTCTGCAGCAGGTAAACAGACTGTAACGTCTGCAGTTAAATAGACTGTAACGTATGCAGGTAAACAGACTGTAAAGTCTGCAGGTAAACAGACTGTAACGTCTGCAGCAGGTAAACAGACTGTAACGTCTACAGCAGGTAAACAGACTGTAACGTCTGCAGGTAAACAGACAGTAACGTCTGCAGCAGGAAAACAGACTGTAACGTCTGCAGGTAAACAGACTGTAACGTCTGCATCAGATAAACAGACTGTAACGTCTGCAGTTTAACAGACTGTAATGTCTGCAGGTAAGCAGACTGTAATGTCTGCAACAGGTAAACAGACTGTAACTTCTGCAGCGGGTAAACAGACTGTAATGTCTGCAGGTAAACAGACTGTAACGTCTGCAGCAGGTAAACAGACTGTAACGTCTGCAGCAGGTAAACAGACTGTAACTGTTCAGCAGGTAAAGAGATTGTAACGTCTGCAGCGGGTAAACAGACAGTAACGTCTGCAGCAGGTAAACAGACTGTAACGTCTGCAGGTAAACAGACTGTAACGTCTGCAGCGGGTAAACAGACTGTAATGTCTGCAGCAGGTAAACAGACTGTAACGTCTGCAGCAGGTAAACAGACTGTAACGTCTGCAGTGGGTAAACAGACAGTAACGTCTGCAGCAGGTAAACAGACTGTAACGTCTGCAGGTAAACAGACTGTAACGTCTGCAGGTAAACAGACTGTAACTTCTGCAGCGGGTAAACAGACTGTAACGTCTGCAGTGGGTAAACAGACTGTAACGTCTGCAGGTAGACAGACTGTCACGTCTGCAGCAGGTAAACAGACTGTAACGTCTGCAGCAGGTAAACAGGCTGTAACGTCTGCAGCAGGTAAACAGACTGTAAGGTCTGCAGTTACACAGACTGTAATGTCTGCAGGTAAACAGACTGTAACATCTGCAGGTAAACAGACTGTAACGTCTGCAGCAGGTAAACAGACTGTAACGTCTGCAGCAGGTAAACAGACTGTAACGTCTGCAGCAGGTAAACAGACTGTAACGTCTGCAGCAGGTAAACAGACTGTAACGTCTGCAGGTAAACAGACTGTAACGTCTGCAGCAGGTAAACAGACTGTAACGTCTGCAGTAGGTAAACAGACTGTAACGTCTGCAGCAGGTAATCAGAGTAACGTCTGCAGCGGGTAAACAGACTGTAACGTCTGCAGCAGGTAAATAGACTGCAACGTCTACAGGTAAACAGACCGTAACGTCTGCAGCAGGAAAACAGGCTGTAACGTCTGCAGCAGGTCAACAGACTGTAACGTCTGCAGCAGGTAAACAGACTGTAACGTCTGCAGTAGGTAAACAGACTGTAACGTCTGCAGGTAAACAGACTGTAAAGTCTGCAGCGGGTGAACAGACAGTAACGTCTGCAGTGGGTAAACAGACTGTAACGTCTGCAGCAGGTAATCAGACTGTAACGTCTGCAGGTAAACAGACTGTAACATCTGCAGGTAAACAGACTGTAACGTCTGCAGCAGGTAAACAGACTGTAACGTCTGCAGTAGGTAAACAGACTGTAACGTCTGCAGAAGGTAAACAGACTGTAACGTCTGCAGCAGGTAAACAGACTGTAACGTCTGCAGCAGGTAAACAGACTGTAACGTCTGCAGGTAAACAGACTGTAACGTCTGCAGCGGTTAAACAGACTGTAACGTCTGCAGCAGGTAAACAGACTGTAACGTCTGCAGCAGGTAAACAGACTGTAACGTCTGCAGCGGGTAAACAGACAGTAACGTCTGCAGCAGGTAAACAGACTGTAACGTCTGCAGGTAAACAGATTGTAACTTCTGAAGCGTGTAAACAGACTGTAACGTCTGCAGCGGGTAAACAGACTGTAACGTCTGCAGGTAAACAGACTGTAACGTCTGCAGCAGGTAAACACACTGTAACGTCTGCAGCTGGTAAACAGGCTGTAACGTCTGCAGCAGGTAAACAGACTGTAAGGTCTGCAGTTAAACAGACTGTAACGTCTGCAGCAGGTAAACAGACTGTAACGTCTGCAGTAGGTAAACAGACTGTAACGTCTGCAGAAGGTAAACAGACTGTAACGTCTGCAGCAGGTCAACAGACTGTAACGTCTGCAGCAGGTAAACAGACTGTAACGTCTGCAGTAGGTAAACAGACTGTAACGTCTGCAGGTAAACAGACTGTAAAGTCTGCAGCGGGTGAACAGACAGTAACGTCTGCAGTGGGTAAACAGACTGTAACGTCTGCAGCAGGTAATCAGACTGTAACGTCTGCAGGTAAACAGACTGTAACGTCTGCAGCAGGTAAACAGACTGTAACGTCTGCAGCAGGTAAACAGACTGTAACGTCTGCAGGTAAACAGACTGTAAAGTCTGCAGCGGGTAAACAGACTGTAACGTCTTCAGCAAGTAAACAGACTGTAAAGTCTGCAGCAGGTAAACAGACTGTAACGTCTGCAGCGGGTAAACAGACAGAAACGTCTGCAGCAGGTAAACAGACTGTAACGTCTGCAGGTAAACAGATTGTAACTTCCGAAGCGTGTAAACAGACTGTAACGTCTGCAGCGGGTAAACAGACTGTAACGTCTGCAGGTAAACAGACTGTAACGTCTGCAGCAGGTAAACACACTGAAACGTCTGCAGCTGGTAAACAGGCTGTAACGTCTGCAGCAGGTAAACAGACTGTAAGGTCTGCAGTTAAACAGACTGTAATGTCTGCAGGTAAACAGACTGTAACATCTGCAGGTAAACAGACTGTAACGTCTGCAGCAGGTAAACAGACTGTAACGTCTGCAGAAGGTAAACAGACTGTAACGTCTGCAGCAGGTAAACAGACTGTAACGTCTGCAGCAGGTAAACAGACTGTAACGTCTGCAGGTAAACAGACTGTAACGTCTGCAGCGGTTAAACAGACTGTAACGTCTGCAGCAGGTAAACAGACTGTAACGTCTGCAGCAGGTAAACAGACTGTAACGTCTGCAGCGGGTGAACAGACAGTAACGTCTGCAGCGGGTAAACAGACTGTAACGTCTGCAGCAGGTAAACAGACTGTAACGTCTGCAGGTAAACAGACTGTAACGTCTGCAGCGGTTAAACAGACTGTAACGTCTGCAGCAGGTAAACAGACTGTAACTGTTCAGCAGGTAAACAGACTGTAACGTCTGCAGGTAAACAGACTGTAACGTCTGCAGCGGGTAAACAGACTGTAACGTCTGCAGCAGGTAAATAGACTGCAACGTCTACAGGTAAACAGACCGTAACGTCTGCAGCAGGAAAACAGACTGTAACATCTGCAGCAGGTAAACAGACTGTAACGTCTGCAGCAGGTAAACAGACTGTAACGTCTGCAGTAGGTAAACAGACTGTATCGTCTGCAGGTAAACAGACTGTAAAGTCTGCAGCGGGTGAACAGACAGTAACATCTGCAGTGGGTAAACAGACTGTAACGTCTGCAGCAGGTAATCAGACTGTAACGTCTGCAGGTAAACAGACTGTATCGTCTGCAGCAGGTAAACAGACTGTAAAGTCTGCAGCGGGTAAACAGACTGTAACGTCTTCAGCAAGTAAACAGACTGTAACGTCTGCAGCAGGTAAACAGACTGTAGCGTCTGCAGCAGGTAAACAGACTGCAACGTCTGCAGCGGGTGAACAGACAGTAACGTCTGCAGCGGGTAAACAGACTGTAACGTCTGCAGCAGGTAAACAGACTGTAACGTCTGCAGCAGGTAAATAGACTGCAACGTCTACAGGTAAACAGACCGTAACGTCTGCAGCAGGAAAACAGGCTGTAACGTCTGCAGCAGGTCAACAGACTGTAACGTCTGCAGCAGGTAAACAGACTGTAACGTCTGCAGTAGGTAAACAGACTGTAACGTCTGCAGGTAAACAGACTGTAAAGTCTGCAGCGGGTGAACAGACAGTAACGTCTGCAGTGGGTAAACAGACTGTAACGTCTGCAGCAGGTAATCAGACTGTAACGTCTGCAGGTAAACAGACTGTAACGTCTGCAGCAGGTAAACAGACTGTAACGTCTGCAGCAGGTAAACAGACTGTAACGTCTGCAGGTAAACAGACTGTAAAGTCTGCAGCGGGTAAACAGACTGTAACGTCTTCAGCAAGTAAACAGATTGTAACGTCTGCAGCAGGTAAACAGACTGTAGCGTCTGCAGCAGGTAAACAGACTGTAACGTCTGCAGCGGGTGAACAGACAGTAACGTCTGCAGCGGGTAAACAGACTGTAACGTCTGCAGCAGGTAAACAGACTGTAACGTCTGCAGGTAAACAGACTGTAACGTCTGCAGCGGTTAAACAGACTGTAACGTCTGCAGCAGGTAAACAGACTGTAACGTCTGCAGCAGGTAAACAGACTGTAACGTCTGCAGCGGGTAAACAGACAGTAACGTCTGCAGCAGGTAAACAGACTGTAACGTCTGCAGGTAAACAGATTGTAACTTCTGAAGCGTGTAAACAGACTGTAACGTCTGCAGCGGGTAAACAGACTGTAACGTCTGCAGGTAAACAGACTGTAACGTCTGCAGCAGGTAAACACACTGTAACGTCTGCAGGTAAACAGACTGTAACGTCTGCAGCGGTTAAACAGACTGTAACGTCTGCAGCAGGTAAACAGACTGTAACGTCTGCAGCAGGTAAACAGACTGTAAGGTCTGCAGTTAAACAGACTGTAATGTCTTTAGGTAAACAGACTGTAACATCTGCAGGTAAACAGACTGTAACGTCTGCAGCAGGTAAACAGACTGTAACGTCTGCAGTAGGTAAACAGACTGTAACGTCTGCAGCAGGTAAACAGACTGTAACGTCTGCAGGTAAACAGACTGTAACGTCTGCAGCGGTTAAACAGACTGTAACGTCTGCAGCAGGTAAACAGACTGTAACTGTTCAGCAGGTAAACAGACTGTAACGTCTGCAGGTAAACAGACTGTAACGTCTGCAGCGGGTAAACAGACTGTAACGTCTGCAGCAGGTAAATAGACTGCAACGTCTACAGGTAAACAGACCGTAACGTCTGCAGCAGGAAAACAGGCTGTAACATCTGCAGCAGGTAAACAGACTGTAACGTCTGCAGCAGGTAAACAGACTGTAACGTCTGCAGTAGGTAAACAGACTGTATCGTCTGCAGGTAAACAGACTGTAAAGTCTGCAGCGGGTGAACAGACAGTAACATCTGCAGTGGGTAAACAGACTGTAACGTCTGCAGGTAAACAGACTGTAACGTCTGCAGCAGGTAAACAGACTGTAAAGTCTGCAGCGGGTAAACAGACTGTAACGTCTTCAGCAAGTAAACAGACTGTAACGTCTGCAGCAGGTAAACAGACTGTAGCGTCTGCAGCAGGTAAACAGACTGCAACGTCTGCAGCGGGTGAACAGACAGTAACGTCTGCAGCGGGTAAACAGACTGTAACGTCTGCAGCAGGTAAACAGACTGTAACGTCTGCAGCAGGTAAATAGACTGCAACGTCTACAGGTAAACAGACCGTAACGTCTGCAGCAGGAAAACAGGCTGTAACGTCTGCAGCAGGTCAACAGACTGTAACGTCTGCAGCAGGTAAACAGACTGTAACGTCTGCAGTAGGTAAACAGACTGTAACGTCTGCAGGTAAACAGACTGTAAAGTCTGCAGCGGGTGAACAGACAGTAACGTCTGCAGTGGGTAAACAGACTGTAACGTCTGCAGCAGGTAATCAGACTGTAACGTCTGCAGGTAAACAGACTGTAACGTCTGCAGCAGGTAAACAGACTGTAACGTCTGCAGCAGGTAAACAGACTGTAACGTCTGCAGGTAAACAGACTGTAAAGTCTGCAGCGGGTAAACAGACTGTAACGTCTTCAGCAAGTAAACAGATTGTAACGTCTGCAGCAGGTAAACAGACTGTAGCGTCTGCAGCAGGTAAACAGACTGTAACGTCTGCAGCGGGTGAACAGACAGTAACGTCTGCAGCGGGTAAACAGACTGTAACGTCTGCAGCAGGTAAACAGACTGTAACGTCTGCAGGTAAACAGACTGTAACGTCTGCAGCGGTTAAACAGACTGTAACGTCTGCAGCAGGTAAACAGACTGTAACGTCTGCAGCAGGTAAACAGACTGTAACGTCTGCAGCAGGTAAACAGACTGTAACGTCTGCAGGTAAACAGACTGTAACGTCTGCAGTGGGTAAAAAGACAGTAACGTCTGCAGCAGGTAAACAGGCTGTAACGTCTGCAGGTAAACAGACTGTAACGTCTGCAGGTAAACAGACAGTAACGTCTGCAGTGGGTAAACAGACTGTAACGTCTGCAGCAGGTAAACAGACTGTAACTTCTGCAGGTAAACAGACTGTAACGTCTGCAGCAGGTAAACAGACTGTAACGTCTGCAGTAGGTAAACAGACTGTAACGTCTGCAGCGGGTAAACAGACAGTAACGTCTGCAGCAGGTAAACAGACTGTAACGTCTGCAGGTAAACAGACTGTAACGTCTGAAGCTTGTAAACAGACTGTAACGTCTGCAGCAGGTAAACACACTGTAACGTCTGCAGCTGGTAAACAGGCTGTAACGTCTGCAGCAGGTAAACAGACTGTAAAGTCTGCAGTTAAACAGACTGTAATGTCTGCAGGTAAACAGACTGTAACATCTGCAGGTAAACAGACTGTAACGTCTGCAGCAGGTAAACAGACTGTAACGTCTGCAGTAGGTAAACAGACTGTAACGTCTGCAGAAGGTAAACAGACTGTAACTGTTCAGCAAGTAAACAGACTGTAACGTCTGCAGCGGGTAAACAGACTGTAACTGTTCAGCAAGTAAACAGACTGTAACGTCTGCAGCGGGTAAACAGACTGTAACGTCTGCAGGTAAACAGACTGTAATGTCTGCAGGTAAACAGACTGTAACGTCTGCAGGTAAACAGACTGTATCGTCTGCAGGTAAACAGACTGTAACGTCTGCAGCAGGTAAACAGACTGTAACGTCTGCAGCAGGTAAACAGGCTGTAACGTCTGCAGCAGGTAAACAGACTGTAACGTCTGCAGTTAAACAGACTGTAACGTCTGCAGGTAAACAGACTGTAAAGTCTGCAGGTAAACATACTGTAACGTCTGCAGCAGGTAAACAGACTGTAACGTCTGCAGGTAAACAGACTGTAACGTCTGCAGCAGGTAAACAGACTGTAAGGTCTGCAGTTAAACAGACTGTAATGTCTGCAGGTAAACAGACTGTAACGTCTGCAGCAGGTAAACAGACTGTAACGTCTGCAGGTAAACAGACTGTAAAGTCTGCAGCGGGTAAACAGACTGTAACGTCTTCAGCAGGTAAACAGACTGTAACGTCTGCAGCAGGTAAACAGACTGTAGCGTCTGCAGCAGGTAAACAGACTGTAACGTCTGCAGCGGCGAACAGACAGTAACGTCTGCAGCGGGTAAACAGACTGTAACGTCTGCAGTTGGTAAACAGACTGTAACGTCTGCAGGTAAACAGACTGTAACGTCTGCAGCAGTTAAACAGACTGTAACGTCTGCAGCGGGTAAACAGACTGTAACGTCTGCAGCAGGTAAACAGACTGTAAAGTCTGCAGCGGGTAAACAGAGAGTAACGTCTGCAGCAGGTAAACAGACTGTAACGTCTGCCGGTAAACAGACTGTAACTTCTGAAGCGTGTAAACAGACTGTAACGTCTGCAGCGGGTAAACAGACTGTAACGTCTGCAGCAGGTAAACACACTGTAACGTCTGCAGCAGGTAAACAGGCTGTAACGTCTGCAGCAGGTAAACAGACTGTAAGGTCTGCAGTTAAACAGACTGTAATGTCTGCAGGTAAACAGACTGTAACATCTGCAGGTAAACAGACTGTAACGTCTGCAGCAGGTAAACAGACTGTAAAGTCTGCAGTAGGTAAACAGACTGTAACGTCTGCAGGTAAACAGACTGTAACGTCTGCAGCGGGTAAACAGACTGTAACGTCTGCAGGTAAACAGACTGTAACGTCTCCAGCAGGTAAACAGACTGTAACGTCTGCAGCGGGTAAACAGACTGTAACTGTTCAGCAGGTAAACAGACTGTAACGTCTGCAGCGGGTAAACAGACTGTAACGTCTGCAGATAAACAGACTGTAATGTCTGCAGGTAAACAGACTGTAACGTCTGCAGGTAAACAGACTGTAACGTCTGCAGGTAAACAGACTGTAAAGTCTGCAGGTAAACAGACTGTAACGTCTGCAGCAGGTAAACAGAGTGTAACGTCTGCAGCAGGTAAACAGACTGTAACGTCTGCAGCAGGTAAACAGGCTGTAACGTCTGCAGCAGGTAAACAGACTGTAACGTCTGCAGTTAAAGAGATTGTAACGTCTGCAGGTAAACAGACTATAACGTCTGCAGCAGGTAAACAGACTGTAACGTCTGCAGCAGGTAAACAGACTGTAACGTCTTCAGCAAGTAAACAGACTGTAACGTCTGCAGCAGGTAAACAGACTGTAGCGTCTGCAGCAGGTAAACAGACTGTAGCGTCTGCAGCAGGTAAACAGACTGTAACGTCTGCAGCGGGTGAACAGACAGTAACGTCTGAAGCGGGTAAACAGACTGTAACGTCTGCAGCAGGTAAACAGACTGTAACGTCTGCAGGTAAACAGACTGTAACGTCTGCAGCGGTTAAACAGACTGTAACGTCTGCAGCAGGTAAACAGACTGTAACGTCTGCAGCAGGTAAACAGACTGTAACGTCTGCAGCGGGTAAACAGACAGTAACGTCTGCAGCAGGTAAACAGACTGTAACGTCTTCAGGTAAACAGATTGTAACTTCTGAAGCGTGTAAACAGACTGTAACGTCTGCAGCGGGTAAACAGACTGTAACGTCTGCAGGTAAACGGACTGTAACGTCTGCAGCAGGTAAACACACTGAAACGTCTGCAGCTGGTAAACAGGCTGTAACGTCTGCAGCAGGTAAACAGACTGTAAGGTCTGCAGTTAAACAGACTGTAATGTCTGGAGGTAAACAGACTGTAACATCTGCAGGTAAACAGACTGTAACGTCTGCAGCAGGTAAACAGACTGTAAGGTCTGCAGTTAAACAGACTGTAATGTCTGCAGGTAAACAGACTGTAACATCTGCAGGTAAACAGACTGTAACGTCTGCAGCAGGTAAACAGACTGTAACGTCTGCAGTAGGTAAACAGACTGTAACGTCTGTAGAAGGTAAACAGAGTGTAACGTCTGCAGCAGGTAAACAGACTGTAACGTCTGCAGCAGGTAAACAGACTGTAACGTCTGCAGGTAAACAGACTGTAACGTCTGCAGGTAAACAGACTGTAACGTCTGCAGCAGGTAAACAGACTGTAACGTCTGCAGCAGGTAAACAGACTGTAACGTCTGCAGCGGGTAAACAGACAGTAACGTCTGCAGCAGGTAAACAGACTGTAACGTCTGCAGGTAAACAGATTGTAACTTCTGAAGCGTGTAAACAGACTGTAACGTCTGCAGCGGGTAAACAGACTGTAACGTCTGCAGGTAAACAGACTGTAACGTCTGCAGCAGGTAAACAGACTGTAACGTCTGCAGTAGGTAAACAGACTGTAACGTCTGCAGCAGGTAAACAGACTGTAACGTCTGCAGTAGGTAAACAGACTGTAACGTCTGCAGCAGGTAAACAGACTGTAACGTCTGCAGCAGGTAAACAGACTGTAACGTCTGCAGGTAAACAGACTGTAACGTCTGCAGCGGTTAAACAGACTGTAACGTCTGCAGGTAAACAGACTGTAACGTCTGCAGCAGGTAAACAGACTGTAACGTCTGCAGGTAAACAGACTGTAACGTCTGCAGCGGGTAAAAAGACAGTAACGTCTGCAGCAGGTAAACAGACTGTAACGTCTGCAGGTAAACAGACTGTAACGTCTGCAGGTAAACAGACAGTAACGTCTGCAGCAGGTAAACAGACTGTAACGTCTGCAGGTAAACAGACTGTAACGTCTGCAGCAGGTAAACAGACTGTAACGTCTGCAGTAGGTAAACAGACTGTAACGTCTGCAGGTAAACAGACTGTAAAGTCTGCAGCGGGTGAACAGACTGTAACGTCTGCAGCAGGTAAACAGACTGTAACGTCTGCAGCGGGTAAACAGACAGTAACGTCTGCAGCAGGTAAACAGACTGTAACGTCTGCAGGTAAACAGACTGTAACGTCTGAAGCTTGTAAACAGACTGTAACGTCTGCAGCAGGTAAACACACTGTAACGTCTGCAGCTGGTAAACAGGCTGTAACGTCTGCAGCAGGTAAACAGACTGTAAGGTCTTCAGTTAAACAGACTGTAATGTCTGCAGGTAAACAGACTGTAACGTCTGCAGCAGGTAAACAGACAGTAACGTCTGCAGGTAAACAGACTGTAACGTCTGCAGCAGGTAAACAGACTGTAACGTCTGCAGGTAAACAGACTGTAACGTCTGCAGCAGGTAAACAGACTGTAACGTCTGCAGTAGGTAAACAGAATGTAACGTCTGCAGGTAAACAGACTGTAAAGTCTGCAGCGGGTGAACAGACTGTAACGTCTGCAGCGGGTGAACAGACAGTAACGTCTGCAGCGGGTAAACAGACAGTAACGTCTGCAGCAGGTAAACAGACTGTAACGTCTGCAGGTAAACAGACTGTAACGTCTGAAGCTTGTAAACAGACTGTAACGTCTGCAGCAGGTAAACACAATGTAACGTCTGCAGCTGGTAAACAGGCTGTAACGTCTGCAGCAGGTAAACAGACTGTAAGGTCTTCAGTTAAACAGACTGTAATGTCTGCAGGTAAACAGACTGTAACGTCTGCAGGTAAACAGACTGTAACGTCTGCAGCAGGTAAACAGACTGTAACGTCTGCAGCAGGTAAACAGGCTGTAACGTCTGCAGCAGGTAAACAGACTGTAACGTCTGCAGTTAAACAGACTGTAACGTCTGCAGGTAAACAGACTGTAAAGTCTGCAGGTAAACAGACTGTAAAGTCTGCAGGTAAACATACTGTAACGTCTGCAGCAGGTAAACAGACTGTAACGTCTGCAGGTAAACAAACTGTAACGTCTGCAGCAGGTAAACAGACTGTAAGGTCTGCAGTTAAACAGACTGTAATGTCTGCAGGTAAACAGACTGTAACGTCTGCAGCAGGTAAACAGACTGTAACGTCTGCAGGTAAACAGACTGTAAAGTCTGCAGCGGGTAAACAGACTGTAACGTCTTCAGCAGGTAAACAGACTGTAACGTCTGCAGCAGGTAAACAGACTGTAGCGTCTGCAGCAGGTAAACAGACTGTAACGTCTGCAGCGGCGAACAGACAGTAACGTCTGCAGCGGGTAAACAGACTGTAACGTCTGCATTTGGTAAACAGACTGTAACGTCTGCAGGTAAACAGACTGTAACGTCTGCAGCGGTTAAACAGACTGTAACGTCTGCAGCAGGTAAACAGACTGTAACGTCTGCAGCAGGTAAACAGACTGTAACGTCTGCAGCGGGTAAACAGACAGTAACGTCTGCAGCAGGTAAACAGACTGTAACGTCTGCCGGTAAACAGAGTGTAACTTCTGAAGCGTGTAAACAGACTGTAACGTCTGCAGCGGGTAAACAGACTGTAACGTCTGCAGCAGGTAAACAGACTGTAACGTCTGCAGGTAAACAGACTGTAACGTCTGAAGCTTGTAAACAGACTGTAACGTCTGCAGCAGGTAAACACACTGTAACGTCTGCAGCTGGTAAACAGGCTGTAACGTCTGCAGCAGGTAAACAGACTGTAAGGTCTTCAGTTAAACAGACTGTAATGTCTGCAGGTAAACAGACTGTAACGTCTGCAGCAGGTAAACAGACAGTAACGTCTGCAGGTAAACAGACTGTAACGTCTGCAGCAGGTAAACAGACTGTAACGTCTGCAGTAGGTAAACAGAATGTAACGTCTGCAGGTAAACAGACTGTAAAGTCTGCAGCGGGTGAACAGACTGTAACGTCTGCAGCGGGTGAACAGACAGTAACGTCTGCAGCGGGTAAACAGACAGTAACGTCTGCAGCAGGTAAACAGACTGTAACGTCTGCAGGTAAACAGACTGTAACGTCTGAAGCTTGTAAACAGACTGTAACGTCTGCAGCAGGTAAACACAATGTAACGTCTGCAGCTGGTAAACAGGCTGTAACGTCTGCAGCAGGTAAACAGACTGTAAGGTCTTCAGTTAAACAGACTGTAATGTCTGCAGGTAAACAGACTGTAACGTCTGCAGGTAAACAGACTGTAACGTCTGCAGCAGGTAAACAGACTGTAACGTCTGCAGCAGGTAAACAGGCTGTAACGTCTGCAGCAGGTAAACAGACTGTAACGTCTGCAGTTAAACAGACTGTAACGTCTGCAGGTAAACAGACTGTAAAGTCTGCAGGTAAACAGACTGTAAAGTCTGCAGGTAAACATACTGTAACGTCTGCAGCAGGTAAACAGACTGTAACGTCTGCAGGTAAACAGACTGTAACGTCTGCAGCAGGTAAACAGACTGTAAGGTCTGCAGTTAAACAGACTGTAATGTCTGCAGGTAAACAGACTGTAACGTCTGCAGCAGGTAAACAGACTGTAACGTCTGCAGGTAAACAGACTGTAAAGTCTGCAGCGGGTATACAGACTGTAACGTCTTCAGCAGGTAAACAGACTGTAACGTCTGCAGCAGGTAAACAGACTGTAGCGTCTGCAGCAGGTAAACAGACTGTAACGTCTGCAGCGGCGAACAGACAGTAACGTCTGCAGCGGGTAAACAGACTGTAACGTCTGCATTTGGTAAACAGACTGTAACGTCTGCAGGTAAACAGACTGTAACGTCTGCAGCGGTTAAACAGACTGTAACGTCTGCAGCAGGTAAACAGACTGTAACGTCTGCAGCAGGTAAACAGACTGTAACGTCTGCAGCGGGTAAACAGACAGTAACGTCTGCAGCAGGTAAACAGACTGTAACGTCTGCAGGTAAACAGACTGTAACGTCTGCAGGTAAACAGACAGTAACGTCTGCAGCAGGTAAACAGACTGTAACGTCTGCAGGTAAACAGACTGTAACGTCTGCAGCAGGTAAACAGACTGTAACGTCTGCAGTAGGTAAACAGACTGTAACGTCTGCAGGTAAACAGACTGTAAAGTCTGCAGCGGGTGAACAGACTGTAACGTCTGCAGCAGGTAAACAGACTGTAACGTCTGCAGCGGGTAAACAGACAGTAACGTCTGCAGCAGGTAAACAGACTGTAACGTCTGCAGGTAAACAGACTGTAACGTCTGAAGCTTGTAAACAGACTGTAACGTCTGCAGCAGGTAAACACACTGTAACGTCTGCAGCTGGTAAACAGGCTGTAACGTCTGCAGCAGGTAAACAGACTGTAAGGTCTTCAGTTAAACAGACTGTAATGTCTGCAGGTAAACAGACTGTAACGTCTGCAGCAGGTAAACAGACAGTAACGTCTGCAGGTAAACAGACTGTAACGTCTGCAGCAGGTAAACAGACTGTAACGTCTGCAGGTAAACAGACTGTAACGTCTGCAGCAGGTAAACAGACTGTAACGTCTGCAGTAGGTAAACAGAATGTAACGTCTGCAGGTAAACAGACTGTAAAGTCTGCAGCGGGTGAACAGACTGTAACGTCTGCAGCGGGTGAACAGACAGTAACGTCTGCAGCGGGTAAACAGACAGTAACGTCTGCAGCAGGTAAACAGACTGTAACGTCTGCAGGTAAACAGACTGTAACGTCTGAAGCTTGTAAACAGACTGTAACGTCTGCAGCAGGTAAACACAATGTAACGTCTGCAGCTGGTAAACAGGCTGTAACGTCTGCAGCAGGTAAACAGACTGTAAGGTCTTCAGTTAAACAGACTGTAATGTCTGCAGGTAAACAGACTGTAACGTCTGCAGGTAAACAGACTGTAACGTCTGCAGCAGGTAAACAGACTGTAACGTCTGCAGCAGGTAAACAGGCTGTAACGTCTGCAGCAGGTAAACAGACTGTAACGTCTGCAGTTAAACAGACTGTAACGTCTGCAGGTAAACAGACTGTAAAGTCTGCAGGTAAACAGACTGTAAAGTCTGCAGGTAAACATACTGTAACGTCTGCAGCAGGTAAACAGACTGTAACGTCTGCAGGTAAACAGACTGTAACGTCTGCAGCAGGTAAACAGACTGTAAGGTCTGCAGTTAAACAGACTGTAATGTCTGCAGGTAAACAGACTGTAACGTCTGCAGCAGGTAAACAGACTGTAACGTCTGCAGGTAAACAGACTGTAAAGTCTGCAGCGGGTAAACAGACTGTAACGTCTTCAGCAGGTAAACAGACTGTAACGTCTGCAGCAGGTAAACAGACTGTAGCGTCTGCAGCAGGTAAACAGACTGTAACGTCTGCAGCGGCGAACAGACAGTAACGTCTGCAGCGGGTAAACAGACTGTAACGTCTGCATTTGGTAAACAGACTGTAACGTCTGCAGGTAAACAGACTGTAACGTCTGCAGCGGTTAAACAGACTGTAACGTCTGCAGCAGGTAAACAGACTGTAACGTCTGCAGCAGGTAAACAGACTGTAACGTCTGCAGCGGGTAAACAGACAGTAACGTCTGCAGCAGGTAAACAGACTGTAACGTCTGCCGGTAAACAGAGTGTAACTTCTGAAGCGTGTAAACAGACTGTAACGTCTGCAGCGGGTAAACAGACTGTAACGTCTGCAGCAGGTAAACAGACTGTAACGTCTGCAGTAGGTAAACAGACTGTAACGTCTGCAGAAGGTAAACAGACTGTAACGTCTGCAGCAGGTAAACAGACTGTAACGTCTGCAGCAGGTAAACAGACTGTAACGTCTGCAGGTAAACAGACTGTAACGTCTGCAGCGGGTAAACAGACTGAAACGTCTGCAGGTAAACAGACTGTAACGTCTGCAGCAGGTAAACAGACTGTAACGTCTGCAGCGGGTAAACAGACTGTAACTGTTCAGCAGGTAAACAGACTGTAACGTCTGCAGCGGGTAAACAGACTGTAACGTCTGCAGATAAACAGACTGTAATGTCTGCAGGTAAACAGACTGTAACGTCTGCAGGTAAACAGACTGTAACGTCTGCAGGTAAACAGACTGTAACGTCTGCAGCAGGTAAACAGACTGTAACGTCTGCAGTAGGTAAACAGACTGTAACGTCTGCAGCAGGTAAACAGACTGTAACGTCTGCAGCAGGTAAACAGACTGTAACGTCTGCAGGTAAACAGACTGTAACGTCTGCAGCGGGTAAACAGACTGTAACGTCTGCAGGTAAACAGACTGTAACGTCTGCAGCAGGTAAACAGACTGTAACGTCTGCAGGTAAACAGACTGTAACGTCTGCAGCGGGTAAAAAGACAATAACGTCTGCAGCAGGTAAACAGACTGTAACGTCTGCAGGTAAACAGACTGTAACGTCTGCAGGTAAACAGACAGTAACGTCTGCAGTGGGTAAACAGACTGTAACGTCTGCAGCAGGTAAACAGACTGTAACTTCTGCAGGTAAACAGACTGTAACGTCTGCAGCAGGTAAACAGACAGTAACGTCTGCAGGTAAACAGACTGTAACGTCTGCAGCAGGTAAACAGACTGTAACGTCTGCAGGTAAACAGACTGTAACGTCTGCAGCAGGTAAACAGACTGTAACGTCTGCAGTAGGTAAACAGACTGTAACGTCTGCAGGTAAACAGACTGTAAAGTCTGCAGCGGATGAACAGACTGTAACGTCTGCAGCGGGTGAACAGACAGTAACGTCTGCAGCGGGTAAACAGACTGTAACGTCTGAAGCAGGTAAACAGACTGTAACGTCTGCAGGTAAACAGACTGTAACGTCTGCAGCGGTTAAACAGACTGTAACGTCTGCAGCAGGTAAACAGACTGTAACGTCTGCAGCAGGTAAACAGACTGTAACGTCTGCAGCGGGTAAACAGACAGTAACGTCTGCAGCAGGTAAACAGACTGTAACGTCTGCAGGTAAACAGACTGTAACGTCTGAAGCTTGTAAACAGACTGTAACGTCTGCAGCAGGTAAACACACTGTAACGTCTGCAGCTGGTAAACAGGCTGTAACGTCTGCAGCAGGTAAACAGACTGTAAGGTATTCAGTTAAACAGACTGTAATGTCTGCAGGTAAACAGACTGTAACGTCTGCAGCAGGTAAACAGACAGTAACGTCTGCAGGTAAACAGACTGTAACGTCTGCAGCAGGTAAACAGACTGTAACGTCTGCAGGTAAACAGACTGTAACGTCTGCAGCAGGTAAACAGACTGTAACGTCTGCAGTAGGTAAACAGACTGTAACGTCTGCAGGTAAACAGACTGTAACGTCTGCAGCAGGTAAACAGACTGTAACGTCTGCAGCAGGTAAAAAGACTGTAACGTCTGCAGCGGGTAAACAGACAGTAACGTCTGCAGCAGGTAAACAGACTGTAACGTCTGCAGGTAAACAGATTGTAACGTCTGAAGCTTGTAAACAGACTGTAACGTCTGCAGCAGGTAAACACACTGTAACGTCTGCAGCTGGTAAACAGGCTGTAACGTCTGCAGCAGGTAAACAGACTGTAAGGTCTTCAGTTAAACAGACTGTAATGTCTGCAGGTAAACAGACTGTAACGTCTGCAGCAGGTAAACAGACAGTAACGTCTGCAGGTAAACAGACTGTAACGTCTGCAGCAGGTAAACAGACTGTAACGTCTGCAGGTAAACAGACTGTAACGTCTGCAGCAGGTAAACAGACTGTAACGTCTGCAGTAGGTAAACAGAATGTAACGTCTGCAGGTAAACAGACTGTAAAGTCTGCAGCGGGTGAACAGACTGTAACGTCTGCAGCGGGTGAACAGACAGTAACGTCTGCAGCGGGTAAACAGACAGTAACGTCTGCAGCAGGTAAACAGACTGTAACGTCTGCAGGTAAACAGACTGTAACGTCTGAAGCTTGTAAACAGACTGTAACGTCTGCAGCAGGTAAACACACTGTAACGTCTGCAGCTGGTAAACAGGCTGTAACGTCTGCAGCAGGTAAACAGACTGTAAGGTCTTCAGTTAAACAGACTGTAATGTCTGCAGGTAAACAGACTGTAACGTCTGCAGGTAAACAGACTGTAACGTCTGCAGCAGGTAAACAGACTGTAACGTCTGCAGCAGGTAAACAGGCTGTAACGTCTGCAGCAGGTAAACAGACTGTAACGTCTGCAGTTAAACAGACTGTAACGTCTGCAGGTAAACAGACTGTAAAGTCTGCAGGTAAACAGACTGTAAAGTCTGCAGGTAAACATACTGTAACGTCTGCAGCAGGTAAACAGACTGTAACGTCTGCAGGTAAACAGACTGTAACGTCTGCAGCAGGTAAACAGACTGTAAGGTCTGCAGTTAAACAGACTGTAATGTCTGCAGGTAAACAGACTGTAACGTCTGCAGCAGGTAAACAGACTGTAACGTCTGCAGGTAAACAGACTGTAAAGTCTGCAGTGGGTAAACAGACTGTAACGTCTTCAGCAGGTAAACAGACTGTAACGTCTGCAGCAGGTAAACAGACTGTAGCGTCTGCAGCAGGTAAACAGACTGTAACGTCTGCAGCGGCGAACAGACAGTAACGTCTGCAGCGGGTAAACAGACTGTAACGTCTGCATTTGGTAAACAGACTGTAACGTCTGCAGGTAAACAGACTGTAACGTCTGCAGCGGTTAAACAGACTGTAACGTCTGCAGCAGGTAAACAGACTGTAACGTCTGCAGCAGGTAAACAGACTGTAACGTCTGCAGCGGGTAAACAGACAGTAACGTCTGCAGCAGGTAAACAGACTGTAACGTCTGCCGGTAAACAGACTGTAACTTCTGAAGCGTGTAAACAGACTGTAACGTCTGCAGCGGGTAAACAGACTGTAACGTCTGCAGCAGGTAAACAGACTGTAACGTCTGCAGTAGGTAAACAGACTGTAACGTCTGCAGAAGGTAAACAGACTGTAACGTCTGCAGCAGGTAAACAGACTGTAACGTCTGCAGCAGGTAAACAGACTGTAACGTCTGCAGGTAAACAGACTGTAACGTCTGCAGCGGGTAAACAGACTGAAACGTCTGCAGGTAAACAGACTGTAACGTCTGCAGCAGGTAAACAGACTGTAACGTCTGCAGCGGGTAAACAGACTGTAACTGTTCAGCAGGTAAACAGACTGTAACGTCTGCAGCGGGTAAACAGACTGTAACGTCTGCAGATAAACAGACTGTAATGTCTGCAGGTAAACAGACTGTAACGTCTGCAGGTAAACAGACTGTAACGTCTGCAGGTAAACAGACTGTAACGTCTGCAGCAGGTAAACAGACTGTAACGTCTGCAGCAGGTAAACAGACTGTAACGTCTGCAGTAGGTAAACAGACTGTAACTTCTGCAGCAGGTAAACAGACTGTAACGTCTGCAGCAGGTAAACAGACTGTAACGTCTGCAGGTAAACAGACTGTAACGTCTGCAGCGGGTAAACAGACTGTAACGTCTGCAGGTAAACAGACTGTAACGTCTGCAGCAGGTAAACAGACTGTAACGTCTGCAGGTAAACAGACTGTAACGTCTGCAGCGGGTAAAAAGACAGTAACGTCTGCAGCAGGTAAACAGACTGTAACGTTTGCAGGTAAACAGACTGTAACGTCTGCAGTGGGTAAACAGACTGTAACGTCTGCAGCAGGTAAACAGACTGTAACTTCTGCAGGTAAACAGACTGTAACGTCTGCAGCAGGTAAACAGACAGTAACGTCTGCAGGTAAACAGACTGTAACGTCTGCAGCAGGTAAACAGACTGTAACGTCTGCAGGTAAACAGACTGTAACGTCTGCAGCAGGTAAACAGACTGTAACGTCTGCAGTAGGTAAACAGACTGTAACGTCTGCAGGTAAACAGACTGTAACGTCTGCAGCGGTTAAACAGACTGTAACGTCTGCAGCAGGTAAACAGACTGTAACGTCTGCAGCAGGTAAACAGACTGTAACGTCTGCAGCGGGTAAACAGACAGTAACGTCTGCAGCAGGTAAACAGACTGTAACGTCTGCAGGTAAACAGACTGTAACGTCTGAAGCTTGTAAACAGACTGTAACGTCTGCAGCAGGTAAACACACTGTAACGTCTGCAGCTGGTAAACAGGCTGTAACGTCTGCAGCAGGTAAACAGACTGTAAGGTATTCAGTTAAACAGACTGTAATGTCTGCAGGTAAACAGACTGTAACGTCTGCAGCAGGTAAACAGACAGTAACGTCTGCAGGTAAACAGACTGTAACGTCTGCAGCAGGTAAACAGACTGTAACGTCTGCAGGTAAACAGACTGTAACGTCTGCAGCAGGTAAACAGACTGTAACGTCTGCAGTAGGTAAACAGACTGTAACGTCTGCAGGTAAACAGACTGTAAAGTCTGCAGCGGGTGAACAGACTGTAACGTCTGCAGCGGGTGAACAGACAGTAACGTCTGCAGCGGGTAAACAGACAGTAACGTCTGCAGCAGGTAAACAGACTGTAACGTCTGCAGGTAAACAGACTGTAACGTCTGAAGCTTGTAAACAGACTGTAACGTCTGCAGCAGGTAAACACACTGTAACGTCTGCAGCTGGTAAACAGGCTGTAACGTCTGCAGCAGGTAAACAGACTGTAAGGTCTTCAGTTAAACAGACTGTAATGTCTGCAGGTAAACAGACTGTAACATCTGCAGGTAAAGAGACTGTAACGTCTGCAGCAGGTAAACAGACTGTAACGTCTGCAGCAGGTAAACAGGCTGTAACGTCTGCAGCAGGTAAACAGACTGTAACGTCTGCAGTTAAACAGACTGTAACGTCTGCAGGTAAACAGACTGTAAAGTCTGCAGGTAAACAGACTGTAAAGTCTGCAGGTAAACATACTGTAACGTCTGCAGCAGGTAAACAGACTGTAGCGTCTGCAGCAGGTAAACAGACTGTAACGTCTGCAGCGGCGAACAGACAGTAACGTCTGCAGCGGGTAAACAGACTGTAACGTCTGCATTTGGTAAACAGACTGTAACGTCTGCAGGTAAACAGACTGTAACGTCTGCAGCGGTTAAACAGACTGTAACGTCTGCAGCAGGTAAACAGACTGTAACGTCTGCAGCAGGTAAACAGACTGTAACGTCTGCAGCGGGTAAACAGACAGTAACGTCTGCAGCAGGTAAACAGACTGTAACGTCTGCCGGTAAACAGACTGTAACTTCTGAAGCGTGTAAACAGACTGTAACGTCTGCAGCGGGTAAACAGACTGTAACGTCTGCAGCAGGTAAACACACTGTAACGTCTGCAGCAGGTAAACAGGCTGTAACGTCTGCAGCAGGTAAACAGACTGTAAGGTCTGCAGTTAAACAGACTGTAATGTCTGCAGGTAAACAGACTGTAACATCTGCAGGTAAACAGACTGTAACGTCTGCAGCAGGTAAACAGACTGTAACGTCTGCAGTAGGTAAACAGACTGTAACGTCTGCAGAAGGTAAACAGACTGTAACGTCTGCAGCAGGTAAACAGACTGTAACGTCTGCAGCAGGTAAACAGACTGTAACGTCTGCAGGTAAACAGACTGTAACGTCTGCAGCGGGTAAACAGACTGTAACGTCTGCAGGTAAACAGACTGTAACGTCTGCAGCAGGTAAACAGACTGTAACGTCTGCAGCGGGTAAACAGACTGTAACTGTTCAGCAGGTAAACAGACTGTAACGTCTGCAGCGGGTAAACAGACTGTAACGTCTGCAGATAAACAGACTGTAATGTCTGCAGGTAAACAGACTGTAACGTCTGCAGGTAAACAGACTGTAACGTCTGCAGGTAAACAGACTGTAACGTCTGCAGCAGGTAAACAGACTGTAACGTCTGCAGCAGGTAAACAGGCTGTAACGTCTGCAGTTAAACAGACTGTAACGTCTGCAGGTAAACAGACTGTAAAGTCTGCAGGTAAACAGACTGTAACGTCTGCAGCGGGTAAACAGACTGTAACGTCTGCAGCAGGTAAACAGACTGTAACGTCTGCAGGTAAACAGACTGTAACGTCTGCAGCGGGTAAACAGACTGTAACGTCTGCAGGTAAACAGACTGTAACGTCTGCAGCAGGTAAACAGACTGTAACGTCTGCAGGTAAACAGACTGTAACGTCTGCAGCGGGTAAAAAGACAGTAACGTCTGCAGGTAAACAGACTGTAACGTCTGCAGGTAAACAGACAGTAACGTCTGCAGTGGGTAAACAGACTGTAACGTCTGCAGCAGGTAAACAGACTGTAACTTCTGCAGGTAAACAGACTGTAACGTCTGCAGCAGGTAAACAGACAGTAACGTCTGCAGGTAAACAGACTGTAACGTCTGCAGCAGGTAAACAGACTGTAACGTCTGCAGTGGGTAAACAGACTGTAACGTCTGCAGCAGGTAATCAGACTGTAACGTCTGCAGGTAAACAGACTGTAACGTCTGCAGCAGGTAAACAGACTGTAACGTCTGCAGCAGGTAAACAGACTGTAACGTCTGCAGGTAAACAGACTGTAAAGTCTGCAGCGGGTAAACAGACTGTAACGTCTTCAGCAAGTAAACAGATTGTAACGTCTGCAGCAGGTAAACAGACTGTAGCGTCTGCAGCAGGTAAACAGACTGTAACGTCTGCAGCGGGTGAACAGACAGTAACGTCTGCAGCGGGTAAACAGACTGTAACGTCTGCAGCAGGTAAACAGACTGTAACGTCTGCAGGTAAACAGACTGTAACGTCTGCAGCGGTTAAACAGACTGTAACGTCTGCAGCAGGTAAACAGACTGTAACGTCTGCAGCAGGTAAACAGACTGTAACGTCTGCAGCGGGTAAACAGACAGTAACGTCTGCAGCAGGTAAACAGACTGTAACGTCTGCAGGTAAACAGATTGTAACTTCTGAAGCGTGTAAACAGACTGTAACGTCTGCAGCGGGTAAACAGACTGTAACGTCTGCAGGTAAACAGACTGTAACGTCTGCAGCAGGTAAACACACTGTAACGTCTGCAGGTAAACAGACTGTAACGTCTGCAGCGGTTAAACAGACTGTAACGTCTGCAGCAGGTAAACAGACTGTAACGTCTGCAGCAGGTAAACAGACTGTAACTTCTGCAGGTAAACAGACTGTAACGTCTGCAGCAGGTAAACAGACAGTAACGTCTGCAGGTAAACAGACTGTAACGTCTGCAGCAGGTAAACAGACTGTAACGTCTGCAGGTAAACAGACTGTAACGTCTGCAGCAGGTAAACAGACTGTAACGTCTGCAGTAGGTAAACAGACTGTAACGTCTGCAGGTAAACAGACTGTAAAGTCTGCAGCGGATGAACAGACTGTAACGTCTGCAGCGGGTGAACAGACAGTAACGTCTGCAGCGGGTAAACAGACTGTAACGTCTGAAGCAGGTAAACAGACTGTAACGTCTGCAGGTAAACAGACTGTAACGTCTGCAGCGGTTAAACAGACTGTAACGTCTGCAGCAGGTAAACAGACTGTAACGTCTGCAGCAGGTAAACAGACTGTAACGTCTGCAGCGGGTAAACAGACAGTAACGTCTGCAGCAGGTAAACAGACTGTAACGTCTGCAGGTAAACAGACTGTAACGTCTGAAGCTTGTAAACAGACTGTAACGTCTGCAGCAGGTAAACACACTGTAACGTCTGCAGCTGGTAAACAGGCTGTAACGTCTGCAGCAGGTAAACAGACTGTAAGGTATTCAGTTAAACAGACTGTAATGTCTGCAGGTAAACAGACTGTAACGTCTGCAGCAGGTAAACAGACAGTAACGTCTGCAGGTAAACAGACTGTAACGTCTGCAGCAGGTAAACAGACTGTAACGTCTGCAGGTAAACAGACTGTAACGTCTGCAGCAGGTAAACAGACTGTAACGTCTGCAGTAGGTAAACAGACTGTAACGTCTGCAGGTAAACAGACTGTAAAGTCTGCAGCGGGTGAACAGACTGTAACGTCTGCAGCGGGTGAACAGACAGTAACGTCTGCAGCGGGTAAACAGACAGTAACGTCTGCAGCAGGTAAACAGACTGTAACGTCTGCAGGTAAACAGACTGTAACGTCTGAAGCTTGTAAACAGACTGTAACGTCTGCAGCAGGTAAACACACTGTAACGTCTGCAGCTGGTAAACAGGCTGTAACGTCTGCAGAAGGTAAACAGACTGTAAGGTCTTCAGTTAAACAGACTGTAATGTCTGCAGGTAAACAGACTGTAACATCTGCAGGTAAAGAGACTGTAACGTCTGCAGCAGGTAAACAGACTGTAACGTCTGCAGCAGGTAAATAGGCTGTAACGTCTGCAGCAGGTAAACAGACTGTAACGTCTGCAGTTAAACAGACTGTAACGTCTGCAGGTAAACAGACTGTAAAGTCTGCAGGTAAACAGACTGTAAAGTCTGCAGGTAAACATACTGTAACGTCTGCAGCAGGTAAACAGACTGTAACGTCTGCAGGTAAACAGACTGTAATGTCTGCAGCAGGTAAACAGACTGTAAGGTCTGCAGTTAAACAGACTGTAATGTCTGCAGGTAAACAGACTGTAACGTCTGCAGCAGGTAAACAGACTGTAACGTCTGCAGGTAAACAGACTGTAAAGTCTGCAGCGGGTAAACAGACTGTAACGTCTTCAGCAGGTAAACAGACTGTAACGTCTGCAGCAGGTAAACAGACTGTAGCGTCTGCAGCAGGTAAACAGACTGTAACGTCTGCAGCGGCGAACAGACAGTAACGTCTGCAGCGGGTAAACAGACTGTAACGTCTGCATTTGGTAAACAGACTGTAACGTCTGCAGGTAAACAGACTGTAACGTCTGCAGCGGTTAAACAGACTGTAACGTCTGCAGCAGGTAAACAGACTGTAACGTCTGCAGCAGGTAAACAGACTGTAACGTCTGCAGCGGGTAAACAGACAGTAACGTCTGCAGCAGGTAAACAGACTGTAACGTCTGCCGGTAAACAGACTGTAACTTCTGAAGCGTGTAAACAGACTGTAACGTCTGCAGCGGGTAAACAGATTGTAACGTCTGCAGCAGGTAAACACACTGTAACGTCTGCAGCAGGTAAACAGGCTGTAATGTCTGCAGCAGGTAAACAGACTGTAAGGTCTGCAGTTAAACAGACTGTAATGTCTGCAGGTAAACAGACTGTAACATCTGCAGGTAAACAGACTGTAACGTCTGCAGCAGGTAAACAGACTGTAACGTCTGCAGTAGGTAAACAGACTGTAACGTCTGCAGAAGGTAAACAGACTGTAACGTCTGCAGCAGGTAAACAGACTGTAACGTCTGCAGCAGGTAAACAGACTGTAACGTCTGCAGTTAAACAGACTGTAACGTCTGCAGGTAAACAGACTGTAACGTCTGCAGCAGATAAACAGACTGTAACGTCTGCAGCAGGTAAACAGACTGTAACGTCAGCAGCAGGTAAATAGACTGCAACGTCTGCAGGTAAACAGACCGTAACGTCTGCAGCAGGAAAACAGGCTGTAACGTCTGCAGCAGGTAAACAGACTGTAACGTCTGCAGCAGGTAAACAGACTGTAACGTCTGCAGGTAAACAGACTGTAAAGTCTGCAGTAGGTAAACAGACTGTAACGTCTGCAGAAGGTAAACAGACTGTAACGTCTGCAGGTAAACAGACTGAAACGTCTGCAGCGGTTAAACAGACTGTAACGTCTGCAGCAGGTAAACAGACTGTAACGTCTGCAGCAGGTAAACAGACTGCAACGTCTGCAGCAGGTAAACAGACTGTAACGTCTGCAGTAGGTAAACAGACTGTAACGTCTGCAGAAGGTAAACAGACTGTAACGTCTGCAGGTAAACAGACTGTAACGTCTGCAGCGGTTAAACAGACTGTAACGTCTGCAGCAGGTAAACAGACTGTAACGTCTGCAGCAGGTAAACAGACTGTAACGTCTGCAGCAGGTAAACAGACTGTAACGTCTGCAGGTAAACAGACTGTAACTTCTGCAGCGGGTAAACAGACTGTAACGTCTGCAGCGGGAAAACAGACTGTAACGTCTGCAGGTAGACAGACTGTAACGTCTGCAGCAGGTAAACAGACTGTAACGTCTGCAGCAGGTAAACAGGCTGTAACGTCTGCAGCAGGTAAACAGACTGTAAGGTCTGCAGTTACACAGACTGTAATGTCTGCAGGTAAACAGACTGTAACATCTGCAGGTAAACAGACTGTAACGTCTGCAGGTAAACAGACTGTAACGTCTGCAGCAGGTAAACAGACTGTAACGTCTGCAGCAGGTAAACAGACTGTAACGTCTGCAGCAGGTAAACAGACTGTAACGTCTGCAGCAGGAAAACAGACTGTAACGTCTGCAGCAGGTAAACAGACTGTAACGTCTGCAGGTAAACAGACTGTAACGTCTGCAGCAGATAAACAGACTGTAACGTCTGCAGTAGGTAAACAGACTGTAACGTCTGCAGCTAAACAGACTGTAACGTATGCAGGTAAACAGACTGTAACGTCTGCAGCGGGTAAACAGACAGTAACGTCTGCAGCAGGTAAACAGACTGTAACGTCTGCAGGTAAACAGACTGTAACGTCTGCAGCGGGTTAACAGACTGTAACGTCTGCAGCAGGTAAACAGACTGTAACGTCTGCAGCAGGTAAACAGACTGTAACGTCTGGAGGTAAACAGACTGTAACGTCTGCAGCAGGTAAACAGACTGTAACGTCTGCAGCAGGTAAACAGACTGTAACGTCTGCAGCAGGTAAACAGACTGTAACGTCTGGAGGTAAACAGACTGTAACGTCTGCAGGTAAACAGACTGTAACTTCTGCAGCGGGTAAACAGACTGTAACGTCTGCAGCGGGTAAACAGACTGTAATGTCTGCAGGTAAACAGACTGTAACGTCTGCAGCAGGTAAACAGACTGTAACGTCTGCAGCAGGTAAACAGACTGTAACGTCTGCAGCAGGTAAACAGGCTGTAACATCTGCACCAGGTAAACAGACTGTAAGGTCTGCAATTAAACAGACTGTAATGTCTGCAGGTAAACAGACTGTAAGGTCTGCAGTTAAACAGACTGTAATGTCTGCAGGTAAACAGACTGTAACGTCTGCAGCGGGTAAACAGACTGTAACGTCTGCAGGTAAACAGACTGTAACGTCTGCAGCAGGTAACCAGACTGTAACGTCTGCAGCGGGTAAACAGACTGTAACTGTTCAGCAAGTAAACAGACTGTAACGTCTGCAGCGGGTAAACAGACTGTAACGTCTGCAGGTAAACAGACTGTAACGTCTGCAGGTAAATAGACTGTAACGTCTGCAGCAGGTAAACAGACTGTAACGTCTGCAGGTAAACAGATTGTAACGTCTGCAGCAGGTAAACAGACTGTAACGTCTGCAGTTAAACAGACTGTAATGTCTGCAGGTAAACAGACTGTAATGTCTGCAACAGGTAAACAGACTGTAACTGTTCAGCAGGTAAACAGATTGTAACGTCTGCAGTGGGTAAACAGACTGTAACGTCTGCAGCAGGTAAACAGACTGTATCGTCTGCAGTGGGTAAACAGACAGTAACGTCTGCAGCAGGTAAACAGACTGTAACGTCTGCAGGTAAACAGACTGTAACGTCTGCAGCGGGTAAACAGACTGTAACGTCTGCAGCAGGTAAACAGACTGTAACGTCTGCAACAGGTAAACAGACTGTAACGTCTGGAGGTAAACAGACTGTAACGTCTGCAGCGGGTAAACAGACTGTAATGTCTGCAGCAGGTAAACAGACTGTAACGTCTGCAGGTAAACAGACAGTAACGTCTGCAGCGGTTAAACAGACTGTAACGTCTGCAGCAGGTAAACAGACTGTAACGTCTGCAGCGGGAAAACAGACAGTAACGTCTGCAGCAGGTAAACAGACTGTAACTGTTCAGCAGGTAAACAGACTGTAACGTCTGCAGGTAAACAGACTGTAACTTCTGCAGCGGGTAAACAGACAGTAACGTCTGCAGCAGGTAAACAGACTGTAACGTCTGCAGGTAAACAGACTGTAACGTCTGCAGGTAAACAGACTGTAACTTCTGCAGCGGGTAAACAGACTGTAACGTCTGCAGCGGGTAAACAGACTGCAACGTCTGCAGCGGGTAAACAGACTGTAACGTCTGCAGCGGGTAAACAGACTGTAACGTCTGCAGCGGGTAAACAGACTGTAACGTCTGCAGGTAAACAGACTGTAACGTCTGCAGCAGGTAAACAGACTGTAACGTCTGCAGCATGTAAACAGGCTGTAATGTCTGCAGGAAAACAGACTGTAACTTCTGCAGCGGGTAAACAGACTGTAACGTCTGCAGCGGGTAAACAGACTGTAACGTCTGCAGGTAAACAGACTGTAACGTCTGCAGCGGGTAAACAGACAGTAACGTCTGCAGCAGGTAAACAGACTGTAACGTCTGCAGGTAAACAGACTGTAACGTCTGCAGCGGGTAAACAGACTGTAACGTCTGCAGCAGGTAAACAGACTGTAACGTCTGCAACAGGTAAACAGACTGTAAAGTCTGGAGGTAAACAGACTGTAACGTCTGCAGCGGGTAAACAGACTGTAATGTCTGCAGCAGGTAAACAGACTGTAACGTCTGCGGGTAAACAGACTGTAACGTCTGCAGCAGGTAAACAGACTGTAACGTCTGCAGCGGGTAAACAGACAGTAACGTCTGCAGCAGGTAAACAGACTGTAACTGTTCAGCAGGTAAACAGACTGTAACGTCTGCAGGTAAACAGACTGTAACTTCTGCAGCGGGTAAACAGACAGTAACGTCTGCAGCAGGTAAACAGACTGTAACGTCTGCACGTAAACAGACTGTAACGTCTGCAGGTAAACAGACTGTAACTTCTGCAGCGTGTAAACAGACTGTAACGTCTGCAGCGGGTAAACAGACTGCAACGTCTGCAGCAGGTAAACAGACTGTAACGTCTGCAGCGGGTAAACAGAGAGTAACGTCTGCAGCAGGTAAACAGACTGTAATGTCTGCAGGTAAACAGACTGTAACTTCTGGAGCGGGTAAACAGACTGTAACGTCTGCAGCGGGTAAACAGACTGTAACGTCTGCAGGTAAACAGACTGTAACTTCTGCAGCGGGTAAACAGACTGTAACGTCTGCAGCGGGTAAACAGACTGTAACGTCTGCAGGTAAACAGACTGTAACGTCTGCAGCAGGTAAACAGACTGTAACGTCTGCAGCAGGTAAACAGGTTGTAACGTCTGCAGGTAAACAGACTGTAACGTCTGCAGCGGGTAAACAGACTGTATCGTCTGCAGCAGGTAAACAGACTGTAACGTCTGCATCGGGTAAACAGACAGTATCGTCTGCAGCAGGTAAACAGACTGTAACTGTTCAGCAGGTAAACAGACTGTAACGTCTGCAGGTAAACAGACTGTAACGTCTGCAGCGGATAAACAGACAGTAACGTCTGCAGCAGGTAAACAGACTGTAACGTCTGCAGGTAAACAGACTGTAACGTCTGCAGGTAAACAGACTGTAACGTCTGCAGGTAAACAGACTGTAACTTCTGCAGCGGGTAAACAGACTGTAACGTCTGCAGCGGGTAAACAGACTGTAACGTCTGCAGCAGGTAAACAGACTGTAACGTCTGCAGCGGGTAAACAGACAGTAACGTCTGCAGCAGGTAAACAGACTGTAATGTCTGCAGGTAAACAGACTGTAACTTCTGCAGCGGGTAAACAGACTGTAACGTCTGCAGCGGGTAAACAGACTGTAACGTCTGCAGGTAAACAGACTGTAACTTCTGCAGCGGGTAAACAGACTGTAACGTCTGCAGCGGGTAAACAGACTGTAATGTCTGCAGGTAAACAGACTGTAACGTCTGCAGCAGGTAAACAGACTGTAACGTCTGCAGCAGGTAAACAGACTGTAACGTCTGCAGCAGGTAAAAAGGCTGTAACATCTGCACCAGGTAAACAGACTGTAAGGTCTGCAATTAAACAGACTGTAATGTCTGCAGGTAAACAGACTGTAAGGTCTGCAGTTAAACAGACTGTAATGTCTGCAGGTAAACAGACTGTAACGTCTGCAGCGGGTAAACAGACTGTAACGTCTGCAGGTAAACAGACTGTAACGTCTGCAGCAGGTAAACAGACTGTAACGTCTGCAGCGGGTAAACAGACTGTAACGTCTGCAGGTAAACAGACTGTAACGTCTGCAGGTAAACAGACTGAAACGTCTGCAGCAGGTAAACAGACTGTAACGTCTGCAGGTAAACAGACTGTAACGTCTGCAGCAGATAAACAGACTGTAACGTCTGCAGTTAAACAGACTGTAATGTCTGCAGGTAAACAGACTGTAATGTCTGCAACAGGTAAACAGACTGTAACTGTTCAGCAGGTAAACAGATTGTAACGTCTGCAGTGGGTAAACAGACTGTAACGTCTGCAGCAGGTAAACAGACTGTATCGTCTGCAGCGGGTAAACAGACAGTAACGTCTGCAGCAGGTAAACAGACTGTAACGTCTGCAGGTAAACAGACTGTAACGTCTGCAGCGGGTAAACAGACTGTAACGTCTGCAGCAGGTAAACAGACTGAAACGTCTGCAACAGGTAAACAGACTGTAACGTCTGGAGGTAAACAGACTGTAACGTCTGCAGCGGGTAAACAGACAGTAATGTCTGCAGCAGGTAAACAGACTGTAACGTCTGCAGGTAAACAGACTGTAACGTCTGCAGCGGTTAAACAGACTGTAACGTCTGCAGCAGGTAAACAGACTGTAACGTCTGCAGCGGGTAAACAGACAGTAACGTCTGCAGCAGGTAAACAGACTGTAACTGTTCAGCAGGTAAACAGACTGTAACGTCTGCAGGTAAACAGACTGTAACTTCTGCAGCGGGTAAACAGACTGTAACGTCTGCAGCGGGTAAACAGACTGTAACGTCTGCAGGTAAACAGACTGTAACGTCTGCAGCGGGTAAACAGACAGTAACGTCTGCAGCAGGTAAACAGACTGTAACGTCTGCAGGTAAACAGACTGTAACGTCTGCAGCGGGTAAAAAGACTGTAACGTCTGCAGCAGGTAAACAGACTGTAACGTCTGCAACAGGTAAACAGACTGTAACGTCTGGAGGTAAACAGACTGTAACGTCTGCAGCGGGTAAACAGACTGTAATGTCTTCAGCAGGTAAACAGACTACAACGTCTGCAGCAGGTAAACAGACTGTAACGTCTGCAGCGGGTAAACAGACAGTAACGTCTGCAGCAGGTAAACAGACTGTAATGTCTGCAGGTAAACAGACTGTAACTTCTGCAGCGGGTAAACAGAATGTAACGTCTGCAGCAGGGTAAACAGACTGTAACGTCTGCAGGTAAACAGACTGTAACTTCTGCAGCGGGTAAACAGACTGTAACGTCTGCAGCGGGTAAACAGACTGTAATGTCTGCAGGTAAACAGACTGTAACGTCTGCAGCAGGTAAACAGACTGTAACGTCTGCAGTAGGTAAACAGACTGTAACGTCTGCAGCAGGTAAACAGGCTGTAACATCTGCACCAGGTAAACAGACTGTAAGGTCTGCAATTAAACAGACTGTAATGTCTGCAGGTAAACAGACTGTAAGGTCTGCAGTTAAACAGACTGTAATGTCTGCAGGTAAACAGACTGTAACGTCTGCAGCGGGTAAACAGACTGTAACGTCTGCAGGTAAACAGACTGTAACGTCTGCAGCAGGTAAACAGACTGTAACGTCTGCAGCGGGTAAACAGACTGTAACTGTTCAGCAAGTAAAGAGACTGTAACGTCTGCAGCGGGTAAACAGACTGTAACGTCTGCAGGTAAACAGACTGTAACGTCTGCAGGTAAACAGACTGTAACGTCTGCAGCAGGTAAACAGGCTGTAACGTCTGCAGGTAAACAGACTGTAACTTCTGCAGCGGGTAAACAGACTGTAACGTCTGCAGCGGGTAAACAGACTGTAACGTCTGCAGGTAAACAGACTGTAACGTCTGCAGCGGGTAAACAGACAGTAACGTCTGCAGCAGGTAAACAGACTGTAACGTCTGCAGGTAAACAGACTGTAACGTCTGCAGCGGGTAAACAGACTGTAACGTCTGCAGCAGGTAAACAGACTGTAACGTCTGCAACAGGTAAACAGACTGTAACGTCTGGAGGTAAACAGACTGTAACGTCTGCAGCGGGTAAACAGACTGTAAAGTCTGCAGCAGGTAAACAGACTGTAACGTCTGCAGCGGGTAAACAGACAGTAACGTCTGCAGCAGGTAAACAGACTGTAATGTCTGCAGGTAAACAAACTGTAACTTCTGCAGCGGGTAAACAGACTGTAACGTCTGCAGCAGGTAAACAGACTGTAACGTCTGCAGCAGGTAAACAGACTGTAACGTCTGCAGCAGGTAAAAAGGCTGTAACATCTGCACCAGGTAAACAGACTGTAAGGTCTGCAATTAAACAGACTGTAATGTCTGCAGGTAAACAGACTGTAAGGTCTGCAGTTAAACAGACTGTAATGTCTGCAGGTAAACAGACTGTAACGTCTGCAGCGGGTAAACAGACTGTAACGTCTGCAGGTAAACAGACTGTAACGTCTGCAGCAGGTAAACAGACTGTAACGTCTGCAGCGGGTAAACAGACTGTAACGTCTGCAGGTAAACAGACTGTAACGTCTGCAGGTAAACAGACTGAAACGTCTGCAGCAGGTAAACAGACTGTAACGTCTGCAGGTAAACAGACTGTAACGTCTGCAGCAGATAAACAGACTGTAACGTCTGCAGTTAAACAGACTGTAACGTCTGCAGGTAAACAGACTGTAACGTCTGCAGGTAAACAGACTGAAACGTCTGCAGCAGGTAAACAGACTGTAAGGTCTGCAGGTAAACAGACTGTAACGTCTGCAGCGGGTAAACATACTGTAACGTCTGCAGCAGGTAAACAGACTGTAACGTCTGCAGCGGGTAAACAGACAGTGACGTCTGCAGCAGGTAAACAGACTGTAATGTCTGCAGGTAAACAGACTGTAACTTCTGCAGCGGGTAAACAGACTGTAACGTCTGCAGCGGGTAAACAGACTGTAACGTCTGCAGGTAAACAGACTGTAACTTCTGCAGCGGGTAAACAGACTGTAACGTCTGCAGCGGGTAAACAGACTGTAATGTCTGCAGGTAAACAGACTGTAACGTCTGCAGCAGGTAAACAGACTGTAACGTCTGCAGCAGGTAAACAGACTGTAACGTCTGCAGCAGGTAAAAAGGCTGTAACATCTGCACCAGGTAAACAGACTGTAAGGTCTGCAATTAAACAGACTGTAATGTCTGCAGGTAAACAGACTGTAAGGTCTGCAGTTAAACAGACTGTAATGTCTGCAGGTAAACAGACTGTAACGTCTGCAGCGGGTAAACAGACTGTAACGTCTGCAGGTAAACAGACTGTAACGTCTGCAGCAGGTAAACAGACTGTAACGTCTGCAGCGGGTAAACAGACTGTAACGTCTGCAGGTAAACAGACTGTAACGTCTGCAGGTAAACAGACTGAAACGTCTGCAGCAGGTAAACAGACTGTAACGTCTGCAGGTAAACAGACTGTAACGTCTGCAGCAGATAAACAGACTGTAACGTCTGCAGTTAAACAGACTGTAATGTCTGCAGGTAAACAGACTGTAATGTCTGCAACAGGTAAACAGACTGTAACTGTTCAGCAGGTAAACAGATTGTAACGTCTGCAGTGGGTAAACAGACTGTAACGTCTGCAGCAGGTAAACAGACTGTATCGTCTGCAGCGGGTAAACAGACAGTAACGTCTGCAGCAGGTAAACAGACTGTAACGTCTGCAGGTAAACAGACTGTAACGTCTGCAGCGGGTAAACAGACTGTAACGTCTGCAGCAGGTAAACAGACTGAAACGTCTGCAACAGGTAAACAGACTGTAACGTCTGGAGGTAAACAGACTGTAACGTCTGCAGCGGGTAAACAGACAGTAATGTCTGCAGCAGGTAAACAGACTGTAACGTCTGCAGGTAAACAGACTGTAACGTCTGCAGCGGTTAAACAGACTGTAACGTCTGCAGCAGGTAAACAGACTGTAACGTCTGCAGCGGGTAAACAGACAGTAACGTCTGCAGCAGGTAAACAGACTGTAACTGTTCAGCAGGTAAACAGACTGTAACGTCTGCAGGTAAACAGACTGTAACTTCTGCAGCGGGTAAACAGACTGTAACGTCTGCAGCGGGTAAACAGACTGTAACGTCTGCAGGTAAACAGACTATAACGTCTGCAGCGGGTAAACAGACAGTAACGTCTGCAGCAGGTAAACAGACTGTAACGTCTGCAGGTAAACAGACTGTAACGTCTGCAGCGGGTAAACAGACTGTAACGTCTGCAGCAGGTAAACAGACTGTAACGTCTGCAACAGGTAAACAGACTGTAACGTCTGGAGGTAAACAGACTGTAACGTCTGCAGCGGGTAAACAGACTGTAATGTCTTCAGCAGGTAAACAGACTGCAACGTCTGCAGCAGGTAAACAGACTGTAACGTCTGCAGCGGGTAAACAGACAGTAACGTCTGCAGCAGGTAAACAGACTGTAATGTCTGCAGGTAAACAGACTGTAACTTCTGCAGCGGGTAAACAGACTGTAACGTCTGCAGCAGGGTAAACAGACTGTAACGTCTGCAGGTAAACAGACTGTAACTTCTGCAGCGGGTAAACAGACTGTAACGTCTGCAGCGGGTAAACAGACTGTAACGTCTGCAGGTAAACAGACTGTAACGTCTGCAGCAGGTAAACAGACTGTAACGTCTGCAGTAGGTAAACAGACTGTAACGTCTGCAGCAGGTAAACAGGCTGTAACATCTGCACCAGGTAAACAGACTGTAACTGTTCAGCAGGTAAACAGACTGTAACGTCTGCAGCGGGTAAACAGACTGTAACGTCTGCAGGTAAACAGACTGTAACGTCTGCAGGTAAACAGACTGTAACGTCTGCAGCAGGTAAACAGACTGTAACGTCTGCAGGTAAACAGACTTTAACGTCTGCAGCAGATAAACAGACTGTAACGTCTGCAGTTAAACAGACTGTAATGTCTGCAGGTAAACAGACTGTAATGTCTGCAACAGGTAAAGAGACTGTAACTGTTCAGCAGGTAAACAGATTGTAACGTCTGCAGTGGGTAAACAGACTGTAACGCCTGCAGCAGGTAAACAGACTGTATCGTCTGCAGCGGGTAAACAGACAGTAACGTCTGCAGCAGGTAAACAGACTGTAACGTCTGCAGGTAAACAGACTGTAACGTCTGCAGCGGGTAAACAGACTGTAACGTCTGCAGCAGGTAAACAGACTGAAACGTCTGCAACAGGTAAACAGACTGTAACGTCTGGAGGTAAACAGACTGTAACGTCTGCAGCGGGTAAACAGACTGTAATGTCTGCAGCAGGTAAACAGACTGTAACGTCTGCAGGTAAACAGACTGTAACGTCTGCAGCGTTTAAACAGACTGTAACGTCTGCAGCAGGTAAATAGACTGTAACGTCTGCAGCGGGTAAACAGACAGTAACGTCTGCAGCAGGTAAACAGACTCTAACTGTTCAGCAGGTAAACAGACTGTAACGTCTGCAGGTAAACAGACTGTAACTTCTGCAGCGGGTAAACAGACAGTAACGTCTGCAGCGGGTAAACAGACTGTAACGTCTGCAGGTAAACAGACTGTAACTTCTGCAGCGGGTAAACAGACTGTAACGTCTGCAGCGGGTAAACAGACTGTAACGTCTGCAGGTAAACAGACTGTAACGTCTGCAGCAGGTAAACAGACTGTAACGTCTGCAGCAGGTAAACAGGCTGTAACGTCTGCAGGTAAACAGACTGTAACTTCTGCAGCGGGTAAACAGACTGTATCGTCTGCAGCGGGTAAACAGACTGTAACGTCTGCAGGTAAACAGACTGTAACGTCTGCAGCGGGTAAACAGACAGTAACGTCTGCAGCAGGTAAACAGACTGTAACGTCTGCAGGTAAACAGACTGTAACGTCTGCAGCGGGTAAACAGACTGTAACGTCTGCAGCAGGTAAACAGACTGTAACGTCTGCAACAGGTAAACAGACTGTAACGTCTGGAGGTAAACAGACTGTAACGTCTGCAGCAGGTAAACAGACTGTAACGTCTGCAGCGGGTAAACAGACAGTAACGTCTGCAGCAGGTAAACAGACTGTAATGTCTGCAGGTAAACAGACTGTAACTTCTGCAGCGGGTAAACAGACTGTAACGTCTGCAGCGGGTAAATAGACTGTAACGTCTGCAGGTAAACAGACTGTAACTTCTGCAGCGGGTAAACAGACTGTAACGTCTGCAGCGGGTAAACAGACTGTAATGTCTGCAGGTAAACAGACTGTAACGTCTGCAGCAGGTAAACAGACTGTAACGTCTGCAGCAGGTAAACAGACTGTAACGTCTGCAGCTGGTAAACAGGCTGTAACATCTGCACCAGGTAAACAGACTGTAAGGTCTGCAATTAAACAGACTGTAATGTCTGCAGGTAAACAGACTGTAAGGTCTGCAGTTAAACAGACTGTAATGTCTGCAGGTAAACAGACTGTAACGTCTGCAGCGGGTAAACAGACTGTAACGTCTGCAGGTAAACAGACTGTAACGTCTGCAGCAGGTAAACAGACTGTAACGTCTGCAGCGGGTAAACAGACTGTAACTGTTCAGCAGGTAAACAGACTGTAACGTCTGCAGCGGGTAAACAGACTGTAACGTCTGCAGGTAAACAGACTGTAACGTCTGCAGGTAAACAGACTGTAACGTCTGCAGCAGGTAAACAGACTGTAACGTCTGCAGGTAAACAGACTGTAACGTCTGCAGCAGATAAACAGACTGTAACGTCTGCAGTTAAACAGACTGTAATGTCTGCAGGTAAACAGACTGTAATGTCTGCAACAGGTAAACAGACTGTAACTGTTCAGCAGGTAAACAGATTGTAACGTCTGCAGTGGGTAAACAGACTGTAACGTCTGCAGCAGGTAAACAGACTGTATCGTCTGCAGCGGGTAAACAGACAGTAACGTCTGCAGCAGGTAAACAGACTGTAACGTCTGCAGGTAAACAGACTGTAACGTCTGCAGCGGGTAAACAGACTGTAACGTCTGCAGCAGGTAAACAGACTGAAACGTCTGCAACAGGTAAACAGACTGTAACGTCTGGAGGTAAACAGACTGTAACGTCTGCAGCGGGTAAACAGACTGTAACGTCTGCAGCGGGTAAACAGACTGTAACGTCTGCAGGTAAACAGACTGTAACGTCTGCAGCAGGTAAACAGACTGTAACGTCTGCAGCAGGTAAACAGGCTGTAATGTCTGCAGGTAAACAGACTGTAACTTCTGCAGCGGGTAAACAGACTGTAACGTCTGCAGCGGGTAAACAGACTGTAACGTCTGCAGGTAAACAGACTGTAACGTCTGCAGCGGGTAAACAGACAGTAACGTCTGCAGCAGGTAAACAGACTGTAACGTCTGCAGGTAAACAGACTGTAACGTCTGCAGCAGGTAAACAGACAGTAACGTCTGCAGCAGGTAAACAGACTGTAACGTCTGCAGGTAAACAGACTGTAACGTCTGCAGCGGGTAAACAGACTGCAACGTCTGCAGCAGGTAAACAGACTGTAACGTCTGCAGCGGGTAAACAGACAGTAACGTCTGCAGCAGGTAAACAGACTGTAATGTCTGCAGGTAAACAGACTGTAACTTCTGGAGCGGGTAAACAGACTGTAACGTCTGCAGCGGGTAAACATGCTGTAACGTCTGCAGGTAAACAGACTGTAACTTCTGCAGCGGGTAAACAGACTGTAACGTCTGCAGCGGGTAAACAGACTGAAACGTCTGCAGGTAAACAGACTGTAACGTCTACAGCGGGTAAACAGACAGTAGCGTCTGCAGCAGGTAAACAGACTGTAACGTCTGCAGGTAAACAGACTGTAACGTCTGCAGTGGGTAAACATGCTGTAACGTCTGCAGGTAAACAGACTGTAACTTCTGCAGCGGGTAAACAGACTGTAACGTCTGCAGCGGGTAAACAGACTGTAACGTCTGCAGGTAAACAGACTGTAACGTCTGCAGCGGGTAAACAGACAGTAACGTCTGCAGCAGGTAAACAGACTGTAACGTCTGCAGGTAAACAGACTGTAACGTCTGCAGCGGGTAAACAGACTGTAACGTCTGCAGCAGGTAAACAGACTGTAACGTCTGCAACAGGTAAACAGACTGTAACGTCTGGAGGTAAACAGACTGTAACGTCTGCAGCGGGTAAACAGACTGTAATGTCTGCAGCAGGTAAACAGACTGTAACGTCTGCAGGTAAACAGACTGTAACGTCTGCAGCGGTTAAACAGACTGTAACGTCTGCAGCAGGTAAACAGACTGTATCGTCTGCAGCAGGTAAACAGACTGTAACGTCTGCAGGTAAACAGACTGTAACTTCTGCAGCGGGTAAACAGACTGTAACGTCTGCAGCGGGTAAACAGACTGTAACGTCTGCAGGTAAACAGACTGTAACTTCTGCAGCGGGTAAACAGACTGTAACGTCTGCAGCGGGTAAACAGACTGTAACGTCTGCAGGTAAACAGACTGTAACGTCTGCAGCAGGTAAACAGACTGTAACGTCTGCAGCAGGTAAACAGGCTGTAACGTCTGCAGGTAAACAGACTGTAACTTCTGCAGCGGGTAAACAGACTGTAACGTCTGCAGCGGGTAAACAGACTGTAACGTCTGCAGGTAAACAGACTGTAACGTCTGCAGCAGGTAAACAGACTGTAACGTCTGCAACAGGTAAACAGACTGTAACGTCTGGAGGTAAACAGAGTGTAACGTCTGCAGCGGGTAAACAGACTGTAATGTCTGCAGCAGGTAAACAGACTGTAACGTCTGCAGGTAAACAGACTGTAACGTCTGCAGCGGTTAAACAGACTGTAACGTCTGCAGCAGGTAAACAGACTGTATCGTCTGCAGCAGGTAAACAGACTGTAACGTCTGCAGGTAAACAGACTGTAACTTCTGCAGCGGGTAAACAGACTGTAACGTCTGCAGCGGGTAAACAGACTGTAACGTCTGCAGGTAAACAGACTGTAACTTCTGCAGCGGGTAAACAGACTGTAACGTCTGCAGCGGGTAAACAGACTGTAACGTCTGCAGGTAAACAGACTGTAACGTCTGCAGCAGGTAAACAGACTGTAACGTCTGCAGCAGGTAAACAGGCTGTAACGTCTGCAGGTAAACAGACTGTAACTTCTGCAGCGGGTAAACAGACTGTAACGTCTGCAGCGGGTAAACAGACTGTAACGTCTGCAGGTAAACAGACTGTAACGTCTGCAGCGGGTAAACAGACAGTAACGTCTGCAGCAGGTAAACAGACTGTAACGTCTGCAGGTAAACAGACTGTAACGTCTGCAGCGGGTAAACAGACTGTAACGTCTGCAGCAGGTAAACAGACTGTAACGTCTGCAACAGGTAAACAGACTGTAACGTCTGGAGGTAAACAGACTGTAACGTCTGCAGCGGTTAAACAGACTGTAACGTCTGCAGCAGGTAAACAGACTGTATCGTCTGCAGCAGGTAAACAGACTGTAACGTCTGCAGGTAAACAGACTGTAACTTCTGCAGCGGGTAAACAGACTGTAACGTCTGCAGCGGGTAAACAGACTGTAACGTCTGCAGGTAAACAGACTGTAACTTCTGCAGCGGGTAAACAGACTGTAACGTCTGCAGCGGGTAAACAGACTGTAACGTCTGCAGGTAAACAGACTGTAACGTCTGCAGCAGGTAAACAGACTGTAACGTCTGCAGCAGGTAAACAGGCTGTAACGTCTGCAGGTAAACAGACTGTAACTTCTGCAGCGGTTAAACAGACTGTAACGTCTGCAGCGGGTAAACAGACTGTAACGTCTGCAGGTAAACAGACTGTAACGTCTGCAGCGGGTAAACAGACAGTAACGTCTGCAGCAGGTAAACAGACTGTAACGTCTGCAGGTAAACAGACTGTAACGTCTGCAGCGGGTAAACAGACTGTAACGTCTGCAGCAGGTAAACAGACTGTAACGTCTGCAACAGGTAAACAGACTGTAACGTCTGGAGGTAAACAGACTGTAACGTCTGCAGCGGGTAAACAGACTGTAATGTCTGCAGCAGGTAAACAGACTGCAACGTCTGCAGCAGGTAAACAGACTGTAACGTCTGCAGCGGGTAAACAGACAGTAACGTCTGCAGCAGGTAAACAGACTGTAATGTCTGCAGGTAAACAGACTGTAACTTCTGCAGCGGGTAAACAGACTGTAACGTCTGCAGCGGGTAAACAGACTGTAACGTCTGCAGGTAAACAGACTGTAACGTCTGCAGCGGGTATACAGACAGTAACGTCTGCAGCAGGTAAACAGACTCTAACGTCTGCAGGTAAACAGACTGTAACGTCTGCAGCGGGTAAACAGACTGTAACGTCTGCAGCAGGTAAACAGACTGTAACGTCTGCAACAGGTAAACAGATTGTAACGTCTGCAACAGGTAAACAGACTGTAACGTCTGGAGGTAAACAGACTGTAACGTCTGCAGCGGGTAAACAGACTGTAATGTCTGCAGCAGGTAAACAGACTGTAACGTCTGCAGGTAAACAGACTGTAACGTCTGCAGCGGTTAAACAGACTGTAACGTCTGCAGCAGGTAAACAGACTGTATCGTCTGCAGCAGGTAAACAGACTGTAACGTCTGCAGCGGGTAAACAGACAGTAACGTCTGCAGCAGGTAAACAGACTGTAACTGTTCAGCAGGTAAACAGACTGTAACGTCTGCAGGTAAACAGACTGTAAATTCTGCAGCGGGTAAACAGACAGTAACGTCTGCAGCAGGTAAACAGACTGTAACATCTGCAGGTAAACAGACTGTAACGTCTGCAGGTAAACAGACTGTAACTTCTGCAGCGGGTAAGCACACTGTAACGTCTGCAGCGGGTAAACAGACTGCAACGTCTGCAGCAGGTAAACAGACTGTAACGTCTGCAGCGGGTAAACAGACAGTAACGTCTGCAGCAGGTAAACAGACTGTAATGTCTGCAGGTAAACAGACTGTAACTTCTGGAGCGGGTAAACAGACTGTAACGTCTGCAGAGGGTAAACAGACTGTAACGTCTGCAGGTAAACAGACTGTAACTTCTGCAGCGGGTAAACAGACTGTAACGTCTGCAGTGGGTAAACAGACTGTAACGTCTGCAGGTAAACAGACTGTAACTTCTGCAGCGGGTAAACAGACTGTAACGTCTGCAGGTAAACAGACTGTAACGTCTGCAGCGGGTAAACAGACTGTAACGTCTGCAGCGGGTAAACAGACTGTAACGTCTGCAGCAGGTAAACATGCTGTAACGTCTGCAGGTAAACAGACTGTAACTTCTGCAGCGGGTAAACAGACTGTAACGTCTGCAGCAGATAAACAGACTGTAACGTCTGCAGGTAAATAGACTGTAATGTCTGCAGGTAAACAGACTGTAACGTCTGCAGCAGGTAAACAGACTGTAACGTCTGCAGCAGGTAAACAGACTGTAACTGTTCAGCAGGTAAACAGATTGTAACTTCTGCAGCGGGTAAACAGACTGTAACGTCTGAAGCGGGTAAACAGGCTGTAACGTCTGCAGTTAAACAGACTGTAACGTCTGCAGGTAAACAGACTGTAACGTCTGCAGGTAAACAGACTGTAACGTCTGCAGTTAAACAGACTGTAACGTCTACAGCAGGTAAACAGACTGTAACGTCTGCAGCAGGTAAACAGACTGTAACGTCTGCAGCAGATAAACAGACTGTAACGTCTGCAGCAGGAAAACAGGCTGTAACGTCTGCAGCGGTTAAACAGACTGTAACGTCTGCAGCAGGTAAACAGACTGTAACGTCTGCAGCAGGTAAACAGACTGTAACGTCTGCAGCAGATAAACAGACTGTAACGTCTGCAGGTAAATAGACTGTAATGTCTGCAGGTAACCAGACTGTAACGTCTGCAGCAGGTAAACAGACTGTAACGTCTGCAGCAGGTAAACAGACTGTAACTGTTCAGCAGGTAAACAGATTGTAACTTCTGCAGCGGGTAAACAGACTGTAACGTCTGCAGCGGGTAAACAGACTGTAACGTCTGCAGGTAAACAGACTGTAACTTCTGCAGCGGGTAAGCACACTGTAACGTCTGCAGCGGGTAAACAGACTGTAACGTCTGCAGCACGTAAACAGACTGTAACGTCTGCAGCAGGTAAACAGACTGTAACGTCTGCAGCAGGTAAACAGACTGTAACGTCTGCAGGTAAACAGACTGTAACGTCTGCAGGTAAACAGACTGTAACGTCTGCAGCAGGTAAACAGACTGTAACGTCTGCATCGGGTAAACAGACTGTAACATCTGCAGGTAAACAGACTGAATCGTCTGTAGCAGGTAAACAGACTGTAACGTCTGCAGGTAAACAGACTGTAACATCTGCAGCAGGTAAACAGACTGTAACGTCTGCAGCAGGTAAACAGACTGTAGCGTCTGCAGCAGGTAAACAGACTGTAACGTCTGCAGCGGGTGAACAGACAGTAACGTCTGCAGCGGGTAAACAGACTGTAACGTCTGCAGCAGGTAAACAGACTGTAACGTCTGCAGGTAAACAGACTGTAACGTCTGCAGCGGTTAAACAGACTGTAACGTCTGCAGCAGGTAAACAGACTGTAACGTCTGCAGCAGGTAAACAGACTGTAACTGTTCAGCAGGTAAACAGATTGTAACGTCTGTAGCGGGTAAACAGACTGTAACGTCTGCAGCAGGTAAACAGACTGTAACGTCTGCAGCGGGTAAACAGACAGTAACGTCTGCAGCAGGTAAACAGACTGTAACGTCTGCAGCAGGTAAACAGACTGTAACGTCTGCAGGTAAACAGACTGTAACGTCTGCAGCGGGTAAACAGACTGAAACGTCTGCAGCAGGTAAACAGACTGTAACGTCTGCAGCGGGTAATCATAGTAACGTCTGCAGCGGGTAAACAGACTGTAACGTCTGAAGGTAAACAGACTGTAACGTCTGCAGCAGGTAAACAGACTGTAACGTCTGCAGCGGGTAAACAGACTGTAACTGTTCAGCAGGTAAACAGACTGTAACGTCTGCAGCGGGTAAACAGACTGTAAAGTCTGCAGGTAAACAGACTGTAACGTCTGCAGGTAAACAGACTGTAACGTCTGCAGCAGGTAAACAGACTGTAACGTCTGCAGCAGGTAAAAAGGCTGTAATGTCTGCAGCAGGTAAACAGACTGTAACGTCTGCAGTTAAACAGACTGTAATGTCTGCAGGTAAACAGACTGTAACGTCTGCAGCAGGTAAACAGACTGTAACGTCTGCAGCGGGTGAACAGACAGTAACGTCTGCAGCGGGTAAACAGACTGTAACATCTGCAGCAGGTAAACAGACTGTAACGTCTGCAGGTAAACAGACTTTAACATCTGCAGCAGGTAAACAGACTGTAACGTCTGCAGCAGGTAAACAGGCTGTAATGTCTGCAGCAGGTAAACAGACTGTAACGTCTGCAGTTAAACAGACTGTAATGTCTGCAGGTAAACAGACTGTAGCGTCTGCAGCAGGTAAACAGACTGTAACGTCTGCAGCGGGTGAACAGACAGTAACGTCTGCAGCGGGTAAACAGACTGTAACATCTGCAGCGGGTAAACAGACTGTAACGTATGAAGGTAAACAGACTGTAACGTCTGCAGCAGGTAAACAGACTGTAACGTCTGCAGCTGGTAAACAGGCTGTAACGTCTGCAGCAGGTAAATAGACTGTAACGTCTGCAATTAAACAGACTGTAACGTCTGCAGCGGGTAAACAGACTGTAACGTCTGCAGCAGGTAAACAGACTGTAACGTCTGCAGCAGGTAAACAGACTGTAACGTCTGCAGTTAAACAGACTGTAATGTCTTCAGGTAAACAGACTGTAACGTCTGCAGCGGGTAAACAGACTGTAACGTCTGCAGCAGGTAAACAGACTGTAACGTCTGCAGCAGGTAAACAGACTGTAACGTCTGCAGTTAAACAGACTGTAATGTCTTCAGGTAAACAGACTGTAAAGTCTGCAGGTAAACAGACTGTAACGTCTGCAGCACGTAAACAGACTGTAACGTCTGCAGCAGGTAAACAGACTGTAACGTCTGCAGCAGGTAAACAGACTGTAACGTCTGCAGGTAAACAGACTGTAACGTCTGCAGGTAAACAGACTGTAACGTCTGCAGCAGGTAAACAGACTGTAACGTCTGCATCGGGTAAACAGACTGTAACATCTGCAGGTAAACAGACTGAATCGTCTGTAGCAGGTAAACAGACTGTAACGTCTGCAGGTAAACAGACTGTAACATCTGCAGCAGGTAAACAGACTGTAACGTCTGCAGCAGGTAAACAGACTGTAGCGTCTGCAGCAGGTAAACAGACTGTAACGTCTGCAGCGGGTGAACAGACAGTAACGTCTGCAGCGGGTAAACAGACTGTAACGTCTGCAGCAGGTAAACAGACTGTAACGTCTGAAGGTAAACAGACTGTAACGTCTGCAGCGGTTAAACAGACTGTAACGTCTGCAGCAGGTAAACAGACTGTAACGTCTGCAGCAGGTAAACAGACTGTAACTGTTCAGCAGGTAAACAGATTGTAACGTCTGTAGCGGGTAAACAGACTGTAACGTCTGCAGCAGGTAAACAGACTGTAACGTCTGCAGCGGGTAAACAGACAGTAACGTCTGCAGCAGGTAAACAGACTGTAACGTCTGCAGCAGGTAAACAGACTGTAACGTCTGCAGGTAAACAGACTGTAACGTCTGCAGCGGGTAAACAGACTGTAACGTCTGCAGCAGGTAAACAGACTGTAACGTCTGCAGCGGGTAATCATAGTAACGTCTGCAGCGGGTAAACAGACTGTAACGTCTGAAGGTAAACAGACTGTAACGTCTGCAGCAGGTAAACAGACTGTAACGTCTGCAGCGGGTAAACAGACTGTAACTGTTCAGCAGGTAAACAGACTGTAACGTCTGCAGCGGGTAAACAGACTGTAAAGTCTGCAGGTAAACAGACTGTAACGTCTGCAGGTAAACAGACTGTAACGTCTGCAGCAGGTAAACAGACTGTAACGTCTGCAGCAGGTAAAAAGGCTGTAATGTCTGCAGCAGGTAAACAGACTGTAACGTCTGCAGTTAAACAGACTGTAATGTCTGCAGGTAAACAGACTGTAACGTCTGCAGCAGGTAAACAGACTGTAACGTCTGCAGCGGGTGAACAGACAGTAACGTCTGCAGCGGGTAAACAGACTGTAACATCTGCAGCAGGTAAACAGACTGTAACGTCTGCAGGTAAACAGACTTTAACATCTGCAGCAGGTAAACAGACTGTAACGTCTGCAGCAGGTAAACAGGCTGTAATGTCTGCAGCAGGTAAACAGACTGTAACGTCTGCAGTTAAACAGACTGTAATGTCTGCAGGTAAACAGACTGTAGCGTCTGCAGCAGGTAAACAGACTGTAACGTCTGCAGCGGGTGAACAGACAGTAACGTCTGCAGCGGGTAAACAGACTGTAACATCTGCAGCGGGTAAACAGACTGTAACGTATGAAGGTAAACAGACTGTAACGTCTGCAGCAGGTAAACAGACTGTAACGTCTGCAGCGGGTAAACAGACAGTAACGTCTGCAGCGGGTAAACAGACTGTAACGTCTGCAGGTAAACAGACTGTAACGTCTGCAGCAGGTAAACAGACTGTAACGTGTGCAGCAGGTAAACAGACTGTAACGTCTGCAGGTAAACAGACTGTAACGTCTGCAGCGGGTAAACAGACTGTAACGTCTGCAGCAGGTAAACAGACTGTAACGTCTGCAGCGGGTAATCATAGTAACGTCTGCAGCGGGTAAACAGACTGTAACGTCTGAAGGTAAACAGACTGTAACGTCTGCAGCAGGTAAACAGACTGTAACGTCTGCAGCGGGTAAACAGACTGTAACTGTTCAGCAGGTAAACAGACTGTAACGTCTGCAGCGGGTAAACAGACTGTAAAGTCTGCAGGTAAACAGACTGTAACGTCTGCAGTTAAACAGACTGTAATGTCTGCAGGTAAACAGACTGTAGCGTCTGCAGCAGGTAAACAGACTGTAACGTCTGCAGCGGGTGAACAGACAGTAACGTCTGCAGCGGGTAAACAGACTGTAACATCTGCAGCGGGTAAACAGACTGTAACGTATGAAGGTAAACAGACTGTAACGTCTGCAGCAGGTAAACAGACTGTAACGTCTGCAGCGGGTAAACAGGCTGTAACGTCTGCAGCAGGTAAATAGACTGTAACGTCTGCAATTAAACAGACTGTAACGTCTGCAGCGGGTAAACAGACTGTAACGTCTGCAGCAGGTAAACAGACTGTAACGTCTGCAGCAGGTAAACAGACTGTAACGTCTGCAGTTAAACAGACTGTAATGTCTTCAGGTAAACAGACTGTAACGTCTGCAGCGGGTAAACAGACTGTAACGTCTGCAGCAGGTAAACAGACTGTAACGTCTGCAGCAGGTAAACAGACTGTAACGTCTGCAGTTAAACAGACTGTAATGTCTTCAGGTAAACAGACTGTAAAGTCTGCAGGTAAACAGACTGTAACGTCTGCAGCACGTAAACAGACTGTAACGTCTGCAGCAGGTAAACAGACTGTAACGTCTGCAGCAGGTAAACAGACTGTAACGTCTGCAGGTAAACAGACTGTAACGTCTGCAGGTAAACAGACTGTAACGTCTGCAGCAGGTAAACAGACTGTAACGTCTGCAGCGGGTGAACAGACAGTAACGTCTGCAGCGGGTAAACAGACTGTAACGTCTGCAGCAGGTAAACAGACTGTAACGTCTGAAGGTAAACAGACTGTAACGTCTGCAGCGGTTAAACAGACTGTAACGTCTGCAGCAGGTAAACAGACTGTAACGTCTGCAGCAGGTAAACAGACTGTAACTGTTCAGCAGGTAAACAGATTGTAACGTCTGTAGCGGGTAAACAGACTGTAACGTCTGCAGCAGGTAAACAGACTGTAACGTCTGCAGCGGGTAAACAGACAGTAACGTCTGCAGCAGGTAAACAGACTGTAACGTCTGCAGCAGGTAAACAGACTGTAACGTCTGCAGGTAAACAGACTGTAACGTCTGCAGCGGGTAAACAGACTGTAACGTCTGCAGCAGGTAAACAGACTGTAACGTCTGCAGCGGGTAATCATAGTAACGTCTGCAGCGGGTAAACAGACTGTAACGTCTGAAGGTAAACAGACTGTAACGTCTGCAGCAGGTAAACAGACTGTAACGTCTGCAGCGGGTAAACAGACTGTAACTGTTCAGCAGGTAAACAGACTGTAACGTCTGCAGCGGGTAAACAGACTGTAAAGTCTGCAGGTAAACAGACTGTAACGTCTGCAGGTAAACAGACTGTAACGTCTGCAGCAGGTAAACAGACTGTAACGTCTGCAGCAGGTAAAAAGGCTGTAATGTCTGCAGCAGGTAAACAGACTGTAACGTCTGCAGTTAAACAGACTGTAATGTCTGCAGGTAAACAGACTGTAACGTCTGCAGCAGGTAAACAGACTGTAACGTCTGCAGCGGGTGAACAGACAGTAACGTCTGCAGCGGGTAAACAGACTGTAACATCTGCAGCAGGTAAACAGACTGTAACGTCTGCAGGTAAACAGACTTTAACATCTGCAGCAGGTAAACAGACTGTAACGTCTGCAGCAGGTAAACAGGCTGTAATGTCTGCAGCAGGTAAACAGACTGTAACGTCTGCAGTTAAACAGACTGTAATGTCTGCAGGTAAACAGACTGTAGCGTCTGCAGCAGGTAAACAGACTGTAACGTCTGCAGCGGGTGAACAGACAGTAACGTCTGCAGCGGGTAAACAGACTGTAACATCTGCAGCGGGTAAACAGACTGTAACGTATGAAGGTAAACAGACTGTAACGTCTGCAGCAGGTAAACAGACTGTAACGTCTGCAGCGGGTAAACAGACAGTAACGTCTGCAGCAGGTAAACAGACTGTAACGTCTGCAGGTAAACAGACTGTAACGTCTGCAGCGGGTAAACAGACTGTAACGTCTGCAGCAGGTAAACAGACTGTAACGTCTGCAGGTAAACAGACTGTAACGTCTGCAGCGGGTAAACAGACTGTAACGTCTGCAGCAGGTAAACAGACTGTAACGTCTGCAGCGGGTAATCATAGTAACGTCTGCAGCGGGTAAACAGACTGTAACGTCTGAAGGTAAACAGACTGTAACGTCTGCAGCAGGTAAACAGACTGTAACGTCTGCAGCGGGTAAACAGACTGTAACTGTTCAGCAGGTAAACAGACTGTAACGTCTGCAGCGGGTAAACAGACTGTAAAGTCTGCAGGTAAACAGACTGTAACGTCTGCAGTTAAACAGACTGTAATGTCTGCAGGTAAACAGACTGTAGCGTCTGCAGCAGGTAAACAGACTGTAACGTCTGCAGCGGGTGAACAGACAGTAACGTCTGCAGCGGGTAAACAGACTGTAACATCTGCAGCGGGTAAACAGACTGTAACGTATGAAGGTAAACAGACTGTAACGTCTGCAGCAGGTAAACAGACTGTAACGTCTGCAGCGGGTAAACAGGCTGTAACGTCTGCAGCAGGTAAATAGACTGTAACGTCTGCAATTAAACAGACTGTAACGTCTGCAGCGGGTAAACAGACTGTAACGTCTGCAGCAGGTAAACAGACTGTAACGTCTGCAGCAGGTAAACAGACTGTAACGTCTGCAGTTAAACAGACTGTAATGTCTTCAGGTAAACAGACTGTAACGTCTGCAGCGGGTAAACAGTCTGTAACGTCTGCAGCAGGTAAACAGACTGTAACGTCTGCAGCAGGTAAACAGACTGTAACGTCTGCAGTTAAACAGACTGTAATGTCTTCAGGTAAACAGACTGTAAAGTCTGCAGGTAAACAGACTGTAACGTCTGCAGCACGTAAACAGACTGTAACGTCTGCAGCAGGTAAACAGACTGTAACGTCTGCAGCAGGTAAACAGACTGTAACGTCTGCAGGTAAACAGACTGTAACGTCTGCAGGTAAACAGACTGTAACGTCTGCAGCAGGTAAACAGACTGTAACGTCTGCATCGGGTAAACAGACTGTAACATCTGCAGGTAAACAGACTGAATCGTCTGTAGCAGGTAAACAGACTGTAACGTCTGCAGGTAAACAGACTGTAACATCTGCAGCAGGTAAACAGACTGTAACGTCTGCAGCAGGTAAACAGACTGTAGCGTCTGCAGCAGGTAAACAGACTGTAACGTCTGCAGCGGGTGAACAGACAGTAACGTCTGCAGCGGGTAAACAGACTGTAACGTCTGCAGCAGGTAAACAGACTGTAACGTCTGAAGGTAAACAGACTGTAACGTCTGCAGCGGTTAAACAGACTGTAACGTCTGCAGCAGGTAAACAGACTGTAACGTCTGCAGCAGGTAAACAGACTGTAACTGTTCAGCAGGTAAACAGATTGTAACGTCTGTAGCGGGTAAACAGACTGTAACGTCTGCAGCAGGTAAACAGACTGTAACGTCTGCAGCGGGTAAACAGACAGTAACGTCTGCAGCAGGTAAACAGACTGTAACGTCTGCAGCAGGTAAACAGACTGTAACGTCTGCAGGTAAACAGACTGTAACGTCTGCATCGGGTAAACAGACTGTAACGTCTGCAGCAGGTAAACAGACTGTAACGTCTGCAGCGGGTAATCATAGTAACGTCTGCAGCGGGTAAACAGACTGTAACGTCTGAAGGTAAACAGACTGTAACGTCTGCAGCAGGTAAACAGACTGTAACGTCTGCAGCGGGTAAACAGACTGTAACTGTTCAGCAGGTAAACAGACTGTAACGTCTGCAGCGGGTAAACAGACTGTAAAGTCTGCAGGTAAACAGACTGTAACGTCTGCAGGTAAACAGACTGTAACGTCTGCAGCAGGTAAACAGACTGTAACGTCTGCAGCAGGTAAAAAGGCTGTAATGTCTGCAGCAGGTAAACAGACTGTAACGTCTGCAGTTAAACAGACTGTAATGTCTGCAGGTAAACAGACTGTAACGTCTGCAGCAGGTAAACAGACTGTAACGTCTGCAGCGGGTGAACAGACAGTAACGTCTGCAGCGGGTAAACAGACTGTAACATCTGCAGCAGGTAAACAGACTGTAACGTCTGCAGGTAAACAGACTTTAACATCTGCAGCAGGTAAACAGACTGTAACGTCTGCAGCAGGTAAACAGGCTGTAATGTCTGCAGCAGGTAAACAGACTGTAACGTCTGCAGTTAAACAGACTGTAATGTCTGCAGGTAAACAGACTGTAGCGTCTGCAGCAGGTAAACAGACTGTAACGTCTGCAGCGGGTGAACAGACAGTAACGTCTGCAGCGGGTAAACAGACTGTAACATCTGCAGCGGGTAAACAGACTGTAACGTATGAAGGTAAACAGACTGTAACGTCTGCAGCAGGTAAACAGACTGTAACGTCTGCAGCGGGTAAACAGACAGTAACGTCTGCAGCAGGTAAACAGACTGTAACGTCTGCAGGTAAACAGACTGTAACGTCTGCAGCAGGTAAACAGACTGTAACGTCTGCAGCAGGTAAACAGACTGTAACGTCTGCAGGTAAACAGACTGTAACGTCTGCAGCGGGTAAACAGACTGTAACGTCTGCAGCAGGTAAACAGACTGTAACGTCTGCAGCGGGTAATCATAGTAACGTCTGCAGCGGGTAAACAGACTGTAACGTCTGAAGGTAAACAGACTGTAACGTCTGCAGCAGGTAAACAGACTGTAACGTCTGCAGCGGGTAAACAGACTGTAACTGTTCAGCAGGTAAACAGACTGTAACGTCTGCAGCGGGTAAACAGACTGTAAAGTCTGCAGGTAAACAGACTGTAACGTGTGCAGGTAAACAGACTGTAACGTCTGCAGCAGGTAAACAGACTGTAACGTCTGCAGCAGGTAAACAGGCTGTAATGTCTGCAGCAGGTAAACAGACTGTAACGTCTGCAGTTAAACAGACTGTAATGTCTGCAGGTAAACAGACTGTAGCGTCTGCAGCAGGTAAACAGACTGTAACGTCTGCAGCGGGTGAACAGACAGTAACGTCTGCAGCGGGTAAACAGACTGTAACATCTGCAGCAGGTAAACAGACTGTAACGTCTGCAGGTAAACAGACTTTAACATCTGCAGCAGGTAAACAGACTGTAACGTCTGCAGCAGGTAAACAGGCTGTAATGTCTGCAGCAGGTAAACAGACTGTAACGTCTGCAGTTAAACAGACTGTAATGTCTGCAGGTAAACAGACTGTAGCGTCTGCAGCAGGTAAACAGACTGTAACGTCTGCAGCGGGTGAACAGACAGTAACGTCTGCAGCGGGTAAACAGACTGTAACATCTGCAGCGGGTAAACAGACTGTAACGTATGAAGGTAAACAGACTGTAACGTCTGCAGCAGGTAAACAGACTGTAACGTCTGCAGCAGGGAAACAGACTGTAAGTGTTCAGCAGGTAAACAGACTGTAACGTCTGCAGGTAAACAGACTGTAACGTCTACAGGTAAACAGACTGTAACGTCTGCAGAAGGTAAACAGACTGTAACTGTTCAGCGGATAAACAGACTGTACCGTCTGCAGCGGGTAAACAGACTGTAACGTCTGCAGGTAAACAGACTGTAACGTCTGCAGCAGGTAAATAGACTGCAACGTCTGCTGGTAAACAGACCGTAACGTCTGCAGCAGGAAAACAGGCTGTAACGTCTGCAGCGGGTAAACAGACTGTAACGTCTGCAGGTAAACATACTGTAACGTCTGCAGCAGGTAAATAGACTGCAACGTCTGCAGTTAAACAGACCGTAACGTCTGCAGCAGGAAAACAGGCTGGAACGTCTGCAGGTAAACAGACTGTAACGTCTGCAGCGGGTAAACAGACTGTAACGTCTGCAGCAGGTAAACAGACTGTAACGTCTGCAGCGGGTAATCAGAGTAACGTCTGCAGCGGGTAAACAGACTATAACGTCTGAAGGTAAACAGACTGTAACGTCTGCAGCAGGTAAACAGACTGTAACGTCTGCAGCGGGTAAACAGACTGTAACTGTTCAGCAGGTAAACAGACTGTAACGTCTGCAGCGGGTAAACAGACTGTAACGTCTGCAGGTAAACAGACTGTAACGTCTGCAGGTAAACAGACTGTAACGTCTGCAGCAGGAAAACAGACTGTAACTGTTCAGCAGGTAAACAGATTGTAACGTCTGTAGCGGGTAAACAGACTGTAACGTCTGCAGCAGGTAAACAGACTGTAACGTCTGCAGCGGGTAAACAGACAGTAACGTCTGCAGCAGGTAAACAGACTGTAACGTCTGCCGGTAAACAGACTGTAACGTCTGCAGCGGGTAAACACACTGTAACGTCTGCAGGTAAACAGACTGTAACTTCTGCAGCGGGTAAACAGACTGTAACGTCTGCAGCGGGTAAACAGACTGTAACGTCTGCAGGTAAACAGACTGTAACGTCTGCAGCAGGTAAACAGACTGTAACGTCTGCAGCAGGTAAACAGGCTGTAACGTCTGCAGGTAAACAGACTGTAACTTCTGCAGCGGGTAAACAGACTGTAACGTCTGCAGCGGGTAAACAGACTGTAACGTCTGCAGGTAAACAGACTGTAACGTCTGCAGCGGGTAAACAGACAGTAACGTCTGCAGCAGGTAAACAGACTGTAACGTCTGCAGGTAAACAGACTGTAACGTCTGCAGCGGGTAAACAGACTGTAACGTCTGCAGCAGGTAAACAGACTGTAACGTCTGCAACAGGTAAACAGACTGTAACGTCTGGAGGTAAACAGACTGTAACGTCTGCAGCGGGTAAACAGACTGTAACGTCTGCAGGTAAACAGACTGTAACGTCTGCAGCGGTTAAACAGACTGTAACGTCTGCAGCAGGTAAACAGACTGTATCGTCTGCAGCAGGTAAACAGACTGTAACGTCTGCAGGTAAACAGACTGTAACTTCTGCAGCGGGTAAACAGACTGTAACGTCTGCAGCGGGTAAACAGACTGTAACGTCTGCAGGTAAACAGACTGTAACTTCTGCAGCGGGTAAACAGACTGTAACTTCTGCAGCGGGTAAACAGACTGTAACGTCTGCAGGTAAACAGACTGTAACGTCTGCAGCAGGTAAACAGACTGTAACGTCTGCAGCAGGTAAACAGGCTGTAACGTCTGCAGGTAAACAGACTGTAACTTCTGCAGCGGTTAAACAGACTGTAACGTCTGCAGCGGGTAAACAGACTGTAACGTCTGCAGGTAAACAGACTGTAACGTCTGCAGCGGGTAAACAGACAGTAACGTCTGCAGCAGGTAAACAGACTGTAACGTCTGCAACAGGTAAACAGACTGTAACGTCTGGAGGTAAACAGACTGTAACGTCTGCAGCGGGTAAACAGACTGTAATGTCTGCAGCAGGTAAACAGACTGCAACGTCTGCAGCAGGTAAACAGACTGTAACGTCTGCAGCGGGTAAACAGACAGTAACGTCTGCAGCAGGTAAACAGACTGTAATGTCTGCAGGTAAACAGACTGTAACTTCTGCAGCGGGTAAACAGACTGTAACGTCTGCAGCGGGTAAACAGACTGTAACGTCTGCAGGTAAACAGACTGTAACGTCTGCAGCGGGTATACAGACAGTAACGTCTGCAGCAGGTAAACAGACTCTAACGTCTGCAGGTAAACAGACTGTAACGTCTGCAGCGGGTAAACAGACTGTAACGTCTGCAGCAGGTAAACAGACTGTAACGTCTGCAACAGGTAAACAGACTGTAACGTCTGCAACAGGTAAACAGACTGTAACGTCTGGAGGTAAACAGACTGTAACGTCTGCAGCGGGTAAACAGACTGTAATGTCTGCAGCAGGTAAACAGACTGTAACGTCTGCAGGTAAACAGACTGTAACGTCTGCAGCGGTTAAACAGACTGTAACGTCTGCAGCAGGTAAACAGACTGTATCGTCTGCAGCAGGTAAACAGACTGTAACGTCTGCAGCGGGTAAACAGACAGTAACGTCTGCAGCAGGTAAACAGACTGTAACTGTTCAGCAGGTAAACAGACTGTAACGTCTGCAGGTAAACAGACTGTAAATTCTGCAGCGGGTAAACAGACAGTAACGTCTGCAGCAGGTAAACAGACTGTAACATCTGCAGGTAAACAGACTGTAACGTCTGCAGGTAAACAGACTGTAACTTCTGCAGCGGGTAAGCACACTGTAACGTCTGCAGCGGGTAAACAGACTGCAACGTCTGCAGCAGGTAAACAGACTGTAACGTCTGCAGCGGGTAAACAGACAGTAACGTCTGCAGCAGGTAAACAGACTGTAATGTCTGCAGGTAAACAGACTGTAACTTCTGGAGCGGGTAAACAGACTGTAACGTCTGCAGAGGGTAAACAGACTGTAACGTCTGCAGGTAAACAGACTGTAACTTCTGCAGCGGGTAAACAGACTGTAACGTCTGCAGTGGGTAAACAGACTGTAACGTCTGCAGGTAAACAGACTGTAACTTCTGCAGCGGGTAAACAGACTGTAACGTCTGCAGCGGGTAAACAGACTGTAACGTCTGCAGGTAAACAGACTGTAACGTCTGCAGCGGGTAAACAGACTGTAACGTCTGCAGCAGGTAAACATGCTGTAACGTCTGCAGGTAAACAGACTGTAACTTCTGCAGCGGGTAAACAGACTGTAACGTCTGCAGCGGGTAAACAGACTGTAACGTCTGCAGGTAAACAGACTGTAACGTCTGCAGCGGGTAAACAGACAGTAACGTCTGCAGCAGGTAAACAGACTGTAAAGTCTGCAGGTAAACAGACTGTAACGTCTGCAGCGGGTAAACAGACTGTAACGTCTGCAGCAGGTAAACAGACTGTAACGTCTGCAACAGGTAAACAGACTGTAACGTCTGGAGGTAAACAGACTGTAACGTCTGCAGCGGGTAAACAGACTGTAATGTCTGCAGCAGGTAAACAGACTGTAACGTCTGCAGCAGGTAAACAGACTGTAACGTCTGCAGCAGATAAACAGACTGTAACGTCTGCAGGTAAATAGACTGTAATGTCTGCAGGTAAACAGACTGTAACGTCTGCAGCAGGTAAACAGACTGTAACGTCTGAAGCAGATAAACAGACTGTAACTGTTCAGCAGGTAAACAGATTGTAACCTCTGCAGCGGGTAAACAGACTGTAACGTCTGCAGCGGGTAAACAGGCTGTAACGTCTGCAGTTAAACAGACTGTAACGTCTGCAGGTAAACAGACTGTAACGTCTGCAGTTAAACAGACTGTAACGTCTACAGGTAAACAGACTGTAACGTCTGCAGCAGGTAAACAGACTGTAACGTCTGCAGCAGGTAAACAGACTGTAACGTCTGCAGCAGGTAAACAGACTGTAACGTCTGCAGCAGGTAAACAGACTGTAACGTCTGCAGCAGATAAACAGACTGTAACGTCTGCAGGTAAATAGACTGTAATGTCTGCAGGTAAACAGACTGTAACGTCTGCAGCAGGTAAACAGACTGTAACGTCTGCAGCAGGTAAACAGACTGTAACTGTTCAGCAGGTAAACAGATTGTAACTTCTGCAGCGGGTAAACAGACTGTAACGTCTGAAGCGGGTAAACAGGCTGTAACGTCTGCAGTTAAACAGACTGTAACGTCTGCAGGTATACAGACTGTAACGTCTGCAGGTAAACAGACTGTAACGTCTGCAGTTAAACAGACTGTAACGTCTACAGCAGGTAAACAGACTGTAACGTCTGCAGCAGTTAAACAGACTGTAACGTCTGCAGCAGATAAACAGACTGTAACGTCTGCAGCAGGAAAACAGGCTGTAACGTCTGCAGCGGTTAAACAGACTGTAACGTCTGCAGCAGGTAAACAGACTGTAACGTCTGCAGCAGGTAAACAGACTGTAACGTCTGCAGCAGATAAACAGACTGTAACGTCTGCAGGTAAATAGACTGTAATGTCTGCAGGTAAACAGACTGTAACGTCTGCAGCAGGTAAACAGACTGTAACGTCTGCAGCAGGTAAACAGACTGTAACTGTTCAGCAGGTAAACAGATTGTAACTTCTGCAGCGGGTAAACAGACTGTAACGTCTGCAGCGGGTAAACAGGCTGTAACGTCTGCAGCAGGTAAATAGACTGTAACGTCTGCAATTAAACAGACTGTAACGTCTGCAGCGGGTAAACAGACTGTAACGTCTGCAGCAGGTAAACAGACTGTAACGTCTGCAGCAGGTAAACAGACTGTAACGTCTGCAGTTAAACAGACTGTAATGTCTTCAGGTAAACAGACTGTAACGTCTGCAGCGGGTAAACAGACTGTAACGTCTGCAGCAGGTAAACAGACTGTAACGTCTGCAGCAGGTAAACAGACTGTAACGTCTGCAGTTAAACAGACTGTAATGTCTTCAGGTAAACAGACTGTAAAGTCTGCAGGTAAACAGACTGTAACGTCTGCAGCACGTAAACAGACTGTAACGTCTGCAGCAGGTAAACAGACTGTAACGTCTGCAGCAGGTAAACAGACTGTAACGTCTGCAGGTAAACAGACTGTAACGTCTGCAGGTAAACAGACTGTAACGTCTGCAGCAGGTAAACAGACTGTAACGTCTGCATCGGGTAAACAGACTGTAACATCTGCAGGTAAACAGACTGAATCGTCTGTAGCAGGTAAACAGACTGTAACGTCTGCAGGTAAACAGACTGTAACATCTGCAGCAGGTAAACAGACTGTAACGTCTGCAGCAGGTAAACAGACTGTAGCGTCTGCAGCAGGTAAACAGACTGTAACGTCTGCAGCGGGTGAACAGACAGTAACGTCTGCAGCGGGTAAACAGACTGTAACGTCTGCAGCAGGTAAACAGACTGTAACGTCTGCAGGTAAACAGACTGTAACGTCTGCAGCGGTTAAACAGACTGTAACGTCTGCAGCAGGTAAACAGACTGTAACGTCTGCAGCAGGTAAACAGACTGTAACTGTTCAGCAGGTAAACAGATTGTAACGTCTGTAGCGGGTAAACAGACTGTAACGTCTGCAGCAGGTAAACAGACTGTAACGTCTGCAGCGGGTAAACAGACAGTAACGTCTGCAGCAGGTAAACAGACTGTAACGTCTGCAGCAGGTAAACAGACTGTAACGTCTGCAGGTAAACAGACTGTAACGTCTGCAGCGGGTAAACAGACTGTAACGTCTGCAGCAGGTAAACAGACTGTAACGTCTGCAGCGGGTAATCATAGTAACGTCTGCAGCGGGTAAACAGACTGTAACGTCTGAAGGTAAACAGACTGTAACGTCTGCAGCAGGTAAACAGACTGTAACGTCTAGAGCGGGTAAACAGACTGTAACTGTTCAGCAGGTAAACAGACTGTAACGTCTGCAGCGGGTAAACAGACTGTAAAGTCTGCAGGTAAACAGACTGTAACGTCTGCAGGTAAACAGACTGTAACGTCTGCAGCAGGTAAACAGACTGTAACGTCTGCAGCAGGTAAAAAGGCTGTAATGTCTGCAGCAGGTAAACAGACTGTAACGTCTGCAGTTAAACAGACTGTAATGTCTGCAGGTAAACAGACTGTAACGTCTGCAGCAGGTAAACAGACTGTAACGTCTGCAGCGGGTGAACAGACAGTAACGTCTGCAGCGGGTAAACAGACTGTAACATCTGCAGCAGGTAAACAGACTGTAACGTCTGCAGGTAAACAGACTTTAACATCTGCAGCAGGTAAACAGACTGTAACGTCTGCAGCAGGTAAACAGGCTGTAATGTCTGCAGCAGGTAAACAGACTGTAACGTCTGCAGTTAAACAGACTGTAATGTCTGCAGGTAAACAGACTGTAGCGTCTGCAGCAGGTAAACAGACTGTAACGTCTGCAGCGGGTGAACAGAGAGTAACGTCTGCAGCGGGTAAACAGACTGTAACATCTGCAGCGGGTAAACAGACTGTAACGTATGAAGGTAAACAGACTGTAACGTCTGCAGCAGGTAAACAGACTGTAACGTCTGCAGCGGGTAAACAGACAGTAACGTCTGCAGCAGGTAAACAGACTGTAACGTCTGCAGGTAAACAGACTGTAACGTCTGCAGCAGGTAAACAGACTGTAACGTCTGCAGCAGGTAAACAGACTGTAACGTCTGCAGGTAAACAGACTGTAACGTCTGCAGCGGGTAAACAGACTGTAACGTCTGCAGCAGGTAAACAGACTGTAACGTCTGCAGCGGGTAATCATAGTAACGTCTGCAGCGGGTAAACAGACTGTAACGTCTGAAGGTAAACAGACTGTAACGTCTGCAGCAGGTAAACAGACTGTAACGTCTGCAGCGGGTAAACAGACTGTAACTGTTCAGCAGGTAAACAGACTGTAACGTCTGCAGCGGGTAAACAGACTGTAAAGTCTGCAGGTAAACAGACTGTAACGTCTGCAGGTAAACAGACTGTAACGTCTGCAGCAGGTAAACAGACTGTAACGTCTGCAGCAGGTAAACAGGCTGTAATGTCTGCAGCAGGTAAACAGACTGTAACGTCTGCAGTTAAACAGACTGTAATGTCTGCAGGTAAACAGACTGTAGCGTCTGCAGCAGGTAAACAGACTGTAACGTCTGCAGCGGGTGAACAGACAGTAACGTCTGCAGCGGGTAAACAGACTGTAAAATCTGCAGCAGGTAAACAGACTGTAACGTCTGCAGGTAAACAGACTTTAACATCTGCAGCAGGTAAACAGACTGTAACGTCTGCAGCAGGTAAACAGGCTGTAATGTCTGCAGCAGGTAAACAGACTGTAACGTCTGCAGTTAAACAGACTGTAATGTCTGCAGGTAAACAGACTGTAGCGTCTGCAGCAGGTAAACAGACTGTAACGTCTGCAGCGGGTGAACAGACAGTAACGTCTGCAGCGGGTAAACAGACTGTAACATCTGCAGCGGGTAAACAGACTGTAACGTATGAAGGTAAACAGACTGTAACGTCTGCAGCAGGTAAACAGACTGTAACGTCTGCAGCAGGGAAACAGACTGTAAGTGTTCAGCAGGTAAACAGACTGTAACGTCTGCAGGTAAACAGACTGTAACGTCTACAGGTAAACAGACTGTAACGTCTGCAGAAGGTAAACAGACTGTAACTGTTCAGCGGATAAACAGACTGTAACGTCTGCAGCGGGTAAACAGACTGTAACGTCTGCAGGTAAACAGACTGTAACGTCTGCAGCAGGTAAATAGACTGCAACGTCTGCTGGTAAACAGACCGTAACGTCTGCAGCAGGAAAACAGGCTGTAACGTCTGCAGCGGGTAAACAGACTGTAACGTCTGCAGGTAAACATACTGTAACGTCTGCAGCAGGTAAATAGACTGCAACGTCTGCAGTTAAACAGACCGTAACGTCTGCAGCAGGAAAACAGGCTGGAACGTCTGCAGGTAAACAGACTGTAACGTCTGCAGCGGGTAAACAGACTGTAACGTCTGCAGCAGGTAAACAGACTGTAACGTCTGCAGCGGGTAATCAGAGTAGCGTCTGCAGCGGGTAAACAGACTATAACGTCTGAAGGTAAACAGACTGTAACGTCTGCAGCAGGTAAACAGACTGTAACGTCTGCAGCGGGTAAACAGACTGTAACTGTTCAGCAGGTAAACAGACTGTAACGTCTGCAGCGGGTAAACAGACTGTAACGTCTGCAGGTAAACAGACTGTAACGTCTGCAGGTAAACAGACTGTAACGTCTGCAGCAGGAAAACAGACTGTAACTGTTCAGCAGGTAAACAGATTGTAACGTCTGTAGCGGGTAAACAGACTGTAACGTCTGCAGCAGGTAAACAGACTGTAACGTCTGCAGCGGGTAAACAGACAGTAACGTCTGCAGCAGGTAAACAGACTGTAACGTCTGCCGGTAAACAGACTGTAACGTCTGCAGCAGGTAAACAGACTGTAACATCTGCAGCAGGTAAACAGACTGTAACGTCTGCAGCAGGTAAACAGACTGTAACGTCTGCAGGTAAACAGACTGTAACGTCTGCAGCGGGTAAACAGACTGTAACGTCTGCAGCAGGTAAACCGACTGTAACGTCTGCAGCGGGTAATCAGAGTAACGTCTGCAGCGGGTAAACAGACTGTAACGTCTGAAGGTAAACAGACTGTAACGTCTGCAGCAGTTAAACAGACTGTAACGTCTGCAGGTAAACAGACTGTAATGTCTGCAGGTAAACAGACTAACGTCTGCAGCAGGTAAACAGACTGTATCGCCTGTAGCAGGTAAACAGATTGTAACGTCTGCAGGTAAACAGACTGTAACATCTGCAGCAGGTAAACAGACTGTAACGTCTGCAGCAGGTAAACAGACTGTAACGTCTGCAGCAGGTAAACAGACTGTAACGTCTGCAGCAGGTAAATAGACTGTAACGTCTGCAGGTAAACAGACTGTAACGTCTGCAGCGGTTAAACAGACTGTAACGTCTGCAGCAGGTGAACAGACTGTAACGTCTGCAGTTAAACAGACTGTAATGTCTTCAGGTAAACAGACTTTAAAGTCTGCAGGTAAACAGACTGTAACGTCTGCAGCACGTAAACAGACTGTAACGTCTGCAGCAGGTAAACAGACTGTTACGTCTGCAGCAGGTAAACAGACTGTAACGTCTGCAGGTAAACAGACTGTAACGTCTGCAGGTAAACAGACTGTAACGTCTGCAGTGGGTAAACAGACTGTAACATCTGCAGGTAAACAGACTGAATCGTCTGTAGCAGGTAAACAGACTGTAACGTCTGCAGGTAAACAGACTGTAACATCTGCAGCAGGTAAACAGACTGTAACGTCTGCAGCAGGTAAACAGACTGTAGCCTCTGCAGCAGGTAAACAGACTGTAACGTCTGCAGCGGGTGAACAGACAGTAACGTATGCAGCGGGTAAACAGACTGTATCGTCTGCAGCAGGTAAACAGACTGTAACGTCTGCAGGTAAACAGACTGTAACGTCTGCAGCGGTTAAACAGACTGTAACGTCTGCAGCAGGTAAACAGACTGTAACGTCTGCAGCAGGAAAACAGACTGTAACTGTTCAGCAGGTAAACAGATTGTAACGTCTGTAGCGGGTAAACAGACTGTAACGTCTGCAGCAGGTAAACAGACTGTAACGTCTGCAGCGGGTAAACAGACAGTAACGTCTGCAGCAGGTAAACAGACTGTAACGTCTGCAGGTAAACAGACTGTAACGTCTGCAGCAGGTAAACAGACTGTAACATCTGCAGCAGGTAAACAGACTGTAACGTCTGCAGCAGGTAAACAGACTGTAACGTCTGCAGGTAAACAGACTGTAACGTCTGCAGCGGGTAAACAGACTGTAACGTCTGCAGCAGGTAAACCGACTGTAACGTCTGCAGCGGGTAATCAGAGTAACGTCTGCAGCGGGTAAACAGACTGTAACGTCTGAAGGTAAACAGACTGTAACGTCTGCAGCAGGTAAACAGACTGTAACGTCTGCAGCGGGTAAACAGACTGTAACTGTTCAGCAGGTAAACAGACTGTAACGTCTGCAGCGGGTAAACAGACTGTAAAGTCTGCAGGTAAACAGACTGTAACGTCTGCAGGTAAACAGACTGTAACGTCTGCAGGTAAACAGACTGTAACGTCTGCAGCAGGTAAACAGACTGTAACGTCTGCAGCAGGTAAACAGGCTGTAATGTCTGCAGCAGGTAAACAGACTGTAACGTCTGCAGTTAAACAGACTGTAATGTCTGCAGGTAAACAGACTGTAGCGTCTGCAGCAGGTAAACAGACTGTAACGTCTGCAGCGGGTGAACAGACAGTAACGTCTGCAGCGGGTAAACAGACTGTAACGTCTGCAGCAGGTAAACAGACTGTAACGTCTGCAGGTAAACAGACTTTAACATCTGCAGCAGGTAAACAGACTGTAACGTCTGCAGGTAAACAGACTGTATCGTCTGCAGCGGGTAAACAGACTGTAACGTCTGCAGCAGGTAAACAGACTGTAACGTCTGCAGCAGGTAAACAGACTGTAACGTCTGCAGCGGGTAATCAGAGTAACATCTGCAGCGGGTAAACAGACTGTAACGTATGAAGGTAAACAGACTGTAACGTCTGCAGCAGGTAAACAGACTGTAACGTCTGCAGCGGGTAAACAGACTGTAACTGTTCAGCAGGTAAACAGACTGTAACGTCTGCAGCAGGTAAACAGACTGTAACGTCTGCAGTTAAACAGACTGTAACGTCTGCAGGTAAACAGACTGTAACGTCCGCAGCAGGTAAACAGACTGTAACGTCTGCAGTTAAACAGACTGTAACGTCTGCAGGTAAACAGACTGTAACGTCTGCAGCAGTTAAACAGACTGTAACGTCTGCAGGTAAACAGACTGTAACGTCTGCAGCAGGTAAACAGACTGTAACGTCTGCAACAGGTAAACAGACTGTAACTGTTCAGCAGGTAAACAGATTGTAACTTCTGCAGCGGGTAAACAGACTGTAACGTCTGCAGCGGGTAAACAGACTGTAACGTCTGCAGCAGGTAAACAGACTGTAACGCCTGCAGGTAAACAGACTGTAACGTCTGCAGTTAAACAGACTGTAACGTCTACAGGTAAACAGACTGTAACGTCTGGAGCAGGTAAACAGACTGTAACGTCTGCAGCAGGTAAACAGACTGTAAGTGTTCAGCAGGTAAACAGACTGTAACGTCTGCAGGTAAACAGACTGTAACGTCTACAGGTAAACAGACTGTAACGTCTGCAGAAGGTAAACAGACTGTAACTGTTCAGCGGATAAACAGACTGTAACGTTTGCCGCGGGTAAACAGACTGTAACGTCTGCAGGTAAACAGACTGTAACGTCTGCAGCAGGTAAATAGACTGCAACGTCTGCTGGTAAACAGACCGTAACGTCTGCAGCAGGAAAACAGGCTGTAATGTCTGCAGCGGGTAAACAGACTGTAACCTCTGCAGGTAAACATACTGTAACGTCTGCAGCAGGTAAACAGACTGTAACGTCTGCAGGTAAACAGACTGTAACGTCTGCAGCAGGTAAACAGACTGTGTCGTCTGCAGCAAGTAAACAGACTGTAACGTCTGCAGGTAAACAGACTGTAACATCTGCTGTAGGTAAACAGACTGTAACGTCTGCAGCAGGTAAACAGACTGTAACGTCTTCAGCGGGTAAAGAGTCTGTAACGTCTGCAGGTAAACAGACTGTATCGTCTGTAGCAGGTAAACAGATTGTAACGTCTGCAGGTAAACAGACTGTAACATCTGCAGCAGGTAAACAGACTGTAACGTCTGCAGCAGGTAAACAGACTGTAATGTCTGCAGGTAAACAGACTGTAACGTCTGCAGCAGGTAAACAGGCTGTAATGTCTGCAGCAGGTAAATAGACTGTAACGTCTGCAGTTAAACAGACTGTAATGTCTGCAGGAAAACAGACTGTAGCGTCTGCAGCAGGTAAACAGACTGTAACGTCTGCAGCGGGTGAACAGACTGTAACGTCTGCAGCGGGTAAACAGACTGTAACGTCTGCAGCAGGTAAACAGACTGTAACGTCTGCAGCAGTTAAACAGAGTGTAACGTCTGCAGGTAAACAGACTGTAATGTCTGCAGGTAAACAGACTGTAACGTCTGCAGCAGGTAAACAGACTGTAACGTCTGCAGCAGGTAAACAGACTGTAACTGTTCAGCAGGTAAACAGATTGTAACTTCTGCAGCGGGTAAACAGACTGTAACGTCTGCAGCGGGTAAACAGGCTGTAACGTCTGCAGCAGGTAAACAGACTGTAACGTCTGCAGCAGGTAAACAGACTGTAACGTCTGCAGCAGGTAAACAGACTGTAACGCCTGCAGGTAAACAGACTGTAACGTCTGCAGTTAAACAGACTGTAACGTCTACAGGTAAACAGACTGTAACGTCTGCAGCAGGTAAACAGACTGTAACGTCTGCAGCAGGTAAACAGACTGTAAGTGTTCAGCAGGTAAACAGACTGTAACATCTGCAGGTAAACAGACTGTAACGTCTACAGGTAAACAGACTGTAACGTCTGCAGAAGGTAAACAGACTGTAACTGTTCAGCGGATAAACAGACTGTAACGTCTGCAGCGGGTAAACAGACTGAAACGTCTGCAGGTAAACATACTGTAACGTCTGCAGAGGGTAAATAGACTACAACGTCTGCAGTTAAAAAGACCGTAACGTCTGCAGCAGGAAAATAGGCTGTAACGTCTGCAGCAGGTAAACAGACTGTAACGTCTGCAGCGGGTGAACAGACAGTAACGTCTGCAGCGGTAAACAGACTGTAACGTCTGCAGCAGGTAAACAGACTGTAACATCTGCTGCAGGTAAACAGACTGTAACGTCTGCAGCAGGTAAACAGACTGTAACGTCTTCAGCGGGTAAATAATCTGTAACGTCTGCAGGTAAACAGACTGTATCGTCTGTAGCAGGTAAACAGATTGTAACGTCTGCAGGTAAACAGACTGTAACATCTGCAGCAGGTAAACAGACTGTAACGTCTGCAGCAGGTAAACAGACTGTAAAGTCTGCAGCAGGTAAACAGACTGTAACGTCTGCAGGTAAACAGACTGTAACGTCTGCAGGTAAACAGACTGTAACGTCTGCAGCAGGTAAACGGACTGTATCGTCTGCATCGGGTAAACAGACTGTAACGTCTGCAGTGGGTAAACAGACTGTAACATCTGCAGGTAAACAGACTGATTCGTCTCTAGCAGGTAAACAGACTGTAACGTCTGCAGGTAAACAGACTGTAACGTCTGCAGCAGGTAAACAGACTGTAACGCCTGCAGGTAAACAGACTGTAACGTCTGCAGTTAAACAGACTGTAACGTCTACAGGTAAACAGACTGTAACGTCTGCAGCAGGTAAACAGACTGTAACGTCTGCAGCAGGTAAACAGACTGTAAGTGTTCAGCAGGTAAACAGACTGTAACATCTGCAGGTAAACAGACTGTAACGTCTACAGGTAAACAGACTGTAACGTCTGCAGAAGGTAAACAGACTGTAACTGTTCAGCGGATAAACAGACTGTAACGTCTGCAGCGGGTAAACAGACTGAAACGTCTGCAGGTAAACATACTGTAACGTCTGCAGAGGGTAAATAGACTACAACGTCTGCAGTTAAAAAGACCGTAACGTCTGCAGCAGGAAAATAGGCTGTAACGTCTGCAGCAGGTAAACAGACTGTAACGTCTGCAGCGGGTGAACAGACAGTAACGTCTGCAGCGGTAAACAGACTGTAACGTCTGCAGCAGGTAAACAGACTGTAACATCTGCTGCAGGTAAACAGACTGTAACGTCTGCAGCAGGTAAACAGACTGTAACGTCTTCAGCGGGTAAATAATCTGTAACGTCTGCAGGTAAACAGACTGTATCGTCTGTAGCAGGTAAACAGATTGTAACGTCTGCAGGTAAACAGACTGTAACATCTGCAGCAGGTAAACAGACTGTAACGTCTGCAGCAGGTAAACAGACTGTAAAGTCTGCAGCAGGTAAACAGACTGTAACGTCTGCAGGTAAACAGACTGTAACGTCTGCAGGTAAACAGACTGTAACGTCTGCAGCAGGTAAACGGACTGTATCGTCTGCATCGGGTAAACAGACTGTAACGTCTGCAGTGGGTAAACAGACTGTAACATCTGCAGGTAAACAGACTGATTCGTCTCTAGCAGGTAAACAGACTGTAACGTCTGCAGGTAAACAGACTGTAACATCTGCAGCAGGTAAACAGACTGTAACGTCTGCAGCGGGTGAACAGACAGTAACGTCTGCAGTGGGTAAACAGACTGTAACGTCTGCAGCAGGTAAACAGACTGTAACGTCTGCAGGTAAACAGACTGTAACGTCTGCAGCGGTTAAACAGACTGTAACGTCTGCAGCAGGTAAACAGACTGTAACGTCTGCAGCAGGTAAACAGACTGTAACTGTTCAGCAGGTAAACAGATTGTAACGTCTGCAGCGGGTAAACAGACTGTAACGTCTGCAGCAGGTAAACAGACTGTAACGTCTGCAGCGGGTAATCAGAGTAACGTCTGCAGCGGGTAAACAGACTGTAACGTCTGATGGTAAACAGACTGTAACTGTTCAGCAGGTAAACAGACTGTAACGTCTGCAGCGGGTAAACAGACTGTAACGTCTGCAGGTAAACAGACTGTAACGTCTGCAGGTAAACAGACTGTAACGTCTGCAGGTAAACAAACTGTAACGTCTGCAGCAGGTAAACAGACTGTAACGTCTGCAGCAGGTAAACAGGCTGTAATGTTTGCAGCAGGTAAACAGACTGTAACATCTGCAGTTAAACAGACTGTAATGTCTGCAGGAAAACAGACTGTAGCGTCTGCAGCAGGTAAACAGACTGTAACGTCTGCAGCGGGTGAACAGACAGTAACGTCTGCAGCGGGTAAACAGACTGTAACGTCTGCAGCAGGTAAACAGACTGTAACGTCTGCAGGTAAACAGACTTTAACATCTGCAGCAGGTAAACAGACTGTAACGTCTGCAGCAGGTAAACAGACTGTAACGTCTGCAGGTAAACAGACTGTAACGTCTGCAGCGGGTAAACAGGCTGTAACATCTGCAGAAGGTAAACAGACTGTAACGTCTGCAGCAGGTAAACAGACTGTAACGTCTGCAGCGGGTAAACAGACTGTAACGTCTGCAGGTAAACAGACTGTAACGTCTGCAGCGGGTAAACAGCCTGTAACATCTGCAGCAGGTAAACAGACTGTAACGTCTGCAGCAGGTAAACAGACTGTAACGTCTGCAGTTAAACAGACTGTAATGTCTTCAGGTAAACAGACTGTAAAGTCTGCAGGTAAACAGACTAACGTCTGCAGCACGTAAACAGACTGTAATGTCTGCAGCAGGTAAACAGACTGTAACGTCTGCAGCAGGTAAACAGAATGTAACGTCTGCAGCAGGTAAACAGACTGTTTATCTGCAGGTAAACAGACTGTAACGTCTGCAGGTAAACAGACTGTAACGTCTGCAGCGGGTAATCAGAGTAACATCTGCAGCGGGTAAACAGACTGTAACGTCTGAAGGTAAACAGACTGTAACGTCTGCAGCAGGTAAACAGACTGTAACGTCTGCAGCGGGTAAACAGACTGTAACTGTTCAGCAGGTAAACAGACTGTAACGTCTGCAGCAGGTAAACAGACTGTAACGTCTGCAGGTAAACAGACTGTAACGTCTGCAGGTAAACAGACTGTAACGTCTGCAGCAGGTAAACAGACTGTAACGTCTGCAGCAGGTAAACAGGCTGTAAAGTCTGCAGCAGGTAAACAGACTGTAACGTCTGCAGTTAAACAGACTGTAATGTCTGCAGGTAAACAGACTGTAACGTCTGCAGGTAAACAGACTGTAACGTCTGCAGGTAAACAAACAGTAACGTCTGCAGCAGGTAAACAGACTGTAACGTCTGCAGCAGGTAAACAGGCTGTAATGTCTGCAGCAGGTAAACAGACTGTAACGTCTGCAGTTAAACAGACTGTAATGTCTGCAGGTAAACAGACTGTAGCGTCTGCAGCAGGTAAACAGACTGTAACGTCTGCAGCGGGTGAACAGACAGTAACGTCTGCAGCGGGTAAACAGACTGTAACGTCTGCAGCAGGTAAACAGACTGCAACGTCTGCAGGTAAACAGACTTTAACATCTGCAGCAGGTAAACAGACTGTAACGTCTGCAGCAGGTAAACAGACTGTAACGTCTGCAGGTAACCAGACTGTAACGTCTGCAGCAGGTAAACAGACTGTAACGTCTGCAGGTAAACAGACTGTAACGTCTGCAGCGGGTAAACAGCCTGTAACATCTGCAGCAGGTAAACAGACTGTAACGTCTGCAGTTAAACAGACTGTAATGTCTTCAGGTAAACAGACTGTAAATTCTGCAGGTAAACAGACTAACGTCTGCAGCACGTAAACAGACTGTAATGTCTGCAGCAGGTAAACAGACTGTAACGTCTGCAGCAGGTAAACAGACTGTTTACCTGCAGGTAAACAGACTGAAACGTCTGCAGGTAAACAGACTGTAACGTCTGCAGCGGGTAATCAGAGTAACATCTGCAGCGGGTAAACAGACTCTAACGTCTGAAGGTAAACAGACTGTAACGTCTGCAGCAGGTAAACAGACTGTAACGTCTGCAGCGGGTAAACAGACTGTAACTGTTCAGCAGGTAAACAGACTGTAACGTCTGCAGCAGGTAAACAGACTGTAACCTCTGCAGGTAAACAGACTGTAACGTCTGCAGGTAAACAGACTGTAACGTCTGCAGCAGGTAAACAGACTGTAACGTCTGCAGCAGGTAAACAGGCTGTAACGTCTGCAGCAGGTAAACAGACTGTAACGTCTGCAGTTAAACAGACTGTAATGTCTGCAGGTAAACAGACTGTAGCGTCTGCAGCAGGTAAACAGACTGTAACGTCTGCAGCGGGTGAACAGACAGTAACGTCTGCAGCGGGTAAACAGACTGTAACGTCTGCAGCAGGTAAACAGACTGTAACGTCTGCAGGTAAACAGACTGTAACTGATCAGACTGTAATGTCTGCAGGAAAACAGACTGTAGCGTCTGCAGCAGGTAAACAGACTGTAACGTCTGCAGCGGGTGAACAGACAGTAACGTCTGCAGCGGGTAAACAGACTGTAACGTCTGCAGCAGGTAAACAGACTGTAACGTCTGCAGGTAAACAGACTTTAACATCTGCAGCAGGTAAACAGACTGTAACGTCTGCAGCAGGTAAACAGACTGTAACGTCTGCAGGTAAACAGACTGTAACGTCTGCAGCGGGTAAACAGGCTGTAACATCTGCAGCAGGTAAACAGACTGTAACGTCTGCAGCAGGTAAACAGACTGTAACGTCTGCAGCAGGTAAACAGACTGTAACGTCTGCAGGTAAACAGACTGTAACGTCTGCAGCGGGTAAACAGCCTGTAACATCTGCAGCAGGTAAACAGACTGTAACGTCTGCAGCAGGTAAACAGACTGTAACGTCTGCAGTTAAACAGACTGTAATGTCGTCAGGTAAACAGACTGTAAAGTCTGCAGGTAAACAGACTAACGTCTGCAGCACGTAAACAGACTGTCATGTCTGCAGCAGGTAAACAGACTGTAACGTCTGCAGCAGGTAAACAGACTGTTTACCTGCAGGTAAACAGACTGTAACGTCTGCAGGTAAACAGACTGTAACGTCTGCAGCGGGTAATCAGACTGTAACGTCTGCAGCAGGTAAACAGGCTGTAACGTCTGCAGCAGGTAAACAGACTGTAACGTCTGCAGTTAAACAGACTGTAATGTCTGCAGGTAAACAGACTGTAACGTCTGCAGGTAAACAGACTGTAACGTCTGCAGGTAAACAAACTGTAACGTCTGCAGCAGGTAAACAGACTGTAACGTCTGCAGCAGGTAAACAGGCTGTAATGTCTGCAGCAGTTAAACAGACTGTAACGTCTGCAGCGGGTAAACAGCCTGTAACATCTGCAGCAGGTAAACAGACTGTAACGTCTGCAGTTAAACAGACTGTAATGTCTTCAGGTAAACAGACTGTAAATTCTGCAGGTAAACAGACTAACGTCTGCAGCACGTAAACAGACTGTAATGTCTGCAGCAGGTAAACAGACTGTAACGTCTGCAGCAGGTAAACAGACTGTTTACCTGCAGGTAAACAGACTGAAACGTCTGCAGGTAAACAGACTGTAACGTCTGCAGCGGGTAATCAGAGTAACATCTGCAGCGGGTAAACAGACTCTAACGTCTGAAGGTAAACAGACTGTAACGTCTGCAGCAGGTAAACAGACTGTAACGTCTGCAGCGGGTAAACAGACTGTAACTGTTCAGCAGGTAAACAGACTGTAACGTCTGCAGCAGGTAAACAGACTGTAACCTCTGCAGGTAAACAGACTGTAACGTCTGCAGGTAAACAGACTGTAACGTCTGCAGCAGGTAAACAGACTGTAACGTCTGCAGCAGGTAAACAGGCTGTAACGTCTGCAGCAGGTAAACAGACTGTAACGTCTGCAGTTAAACAGACTGTAATGTCTGCAGGTAAACAGACTGTAGCGTCTGCAGCAGGTAAACAGACTGTAACGTCTGCAGCGGGTGAACAGACAGTAACGTCTGCAGCGGGTAAACAGACTGTAACGTCTGCAGCAGGTAAACAGACTGTAACGTCTGCAGGTAAACAGACTGTAACTGATCAGACTGTAATGTCTGCAGGAAAACAGACTGTAGCGTCTGCAGCAGGTAAACAGACTGTAACGTCTGCAGCGGGTGAACAGACAGTAACGTCTGCAGCGGGTAAACAGACTGTAACGTCTGCAGCAGGTAAACAGACTGTAACGTCTGCAGGTAAACAGACTTTAACATCTGCAGCAGGTAAACAGACTGTAACGTCTGCAGCAGGTAAACAGACTGTAACGTCTGCAGGTAAACAGACTGTAACGTCTGCAGCGGGTAAACAGGCTGTAACATCTGCAGCAGGTAAACAGACTGTAACGTCTGCAGCAGGTAAACAGACTGTAACGTCTGCAGCAGGTAAACAGACTGTAACGTCTGCAGGTAAACAGACTGTAACGTCTGCAGCGGGTAAACAGCCTGTAACATCTGCAGCAGGTAAACAGACTGTAACGTCTGCAGCAGGTAAACAGACTGTAACGTCTGCAGTTAAACAGACTGTAATGTCGTCAGGTAAACAGACTGTAAAGTCTGCAGGTAAACAGACTAACGTCTGCAGCACGTAAACAGACTGTCATGTCTGCAGCAGGTAAACAGACTGTAACGTCTGCAGCAGGTAAACAGACTGTTTACCTGCAGGTAAACAGACTGTAACGTCTGCAGGTAAACAGACTGTAACGTCTGCAGCGGGTAATCAGACTGTAACGTCTGCAGCAGGTAAACAGGCTGTAACGTCTGCAGCAGGTAAACAGACTGTAACGTCTGCAGTTAAACAGACTGTAATGTCTGCAGGTAAACAGACTGTAACGTCTGCAGGTAAACAGACTGTAACGTCTGCAGGTAAACAAACTGTAACGTCTGCAGCAGGTAAACAGACTGTAACGTCTGCAGCAGGTAAACAGGCTGTAATGTCTGCAGCAGTTAAACAGATTGTAACGTCTGCAGTTAAACAGACTGTAATGTCTGCAGGTAAACAGACTGTAGCGTCTGCAGCAGGTAAACAGACTGTAACGTCTGCAGCGGGTGAACAGACAGTAACGTCTGCAGCGGGTAAACAGACTGTAACGTCTGCAGCAGGTAAACAGACTGCAACGTTTGCAGGTAAACAGACTTTAACATCTGCAGCAGGTAAACAGACTGTAACGTCTGCAGCAGGTAAACAGACTGTAACGTCTGCAGGTAAACAGACTGTAACGTCTGCAGCGGGTAAACAGGCTGTAACATCTGCAGCAGGTAAACAGACTGTAACGTCTGCAGCAGGTAAACAGACTGTAACGTCTGCAGCAGGTAAACAGACTGTAACGTCTGCAGGTAAACAGACTGTAACGTCTGCAGCGGGTAAACAGCCTGTAACATCTGCAGCAGGTAAACAGACTGTAACGTCTGCAGCAGGTAAACAGACTGTAACGTCTGCAGTTAAACAGACTGTAATGTCTTCAGGTAAACAGACTGTAAAGTCTGCAGGTAAACAGACTAACGTCTGCAGCACGTAAACAGACTGTAATGTCAGCAGCAGGTAAACAGACTGTAACGTCTGCAGCAGGTAAACAGACTGTAACGTCTGCAGGTAAACAGACTGTAACGTCTGCAGCGGGTAATCAGAGTAACATCTGCAGCAGGTAAACAGACTGTAACGTCTGCAGGTAAACAGACTGTAACGTCTGCAGCAGGTAAACAGACTGTAACGTCTGCAGCGGGTAAACAGACTGTAACTGTTCAGCAGGTAAACAGACTGTAACGTCTGCAGCAGGTAAACAGACTGTAACGTCTGCAGGTAAACAGACTGTAACGTCTGCAGGTAAACAGACTGTAACGTCTGCAGCAGGTAAACAGACTGTAACGTCTGCAGCAGGTAAACAGGCTGTAACGTCTGCAGCAGGTAAACAGACTGTAACGTCTGCAGTTAAACAGACTGTAATGTCTGCAGGTAAACAGACTGTAGCGTCTGCAGCAGGTAAATAGACTGTAACGTCTGCAGCGGGTGAACAGACAGTAACGTCTGTTGTGGGTAAACAGACTGTAACGTCTGCAGCAGGTAAACAGACTGTAACGTCTGCAGGTAAACAGACTGTAACGTCTGCAGCGGTTAAACAGACTGTAACGTCTGCAGCAGGTAAACAGACTGTAGCGTCTGCAGCAGGCAAACAGACTGTAAGTGTTCAGCAGGTAAACAGACTGTAACGTCTGCAGGTAAACAGACTGTAACGTCTACAGGTAAACAGACTGTAATGTCTGCAGAAGGTAAACAGACTGTAACTGTTCAGCGGATAAACAGACTGTAACGTCTGCAGCGGGTAAACAGACTGTAACGTCTGCAGGTAAACAGACTGTAACGTCTGCAGCAGGTAAATAGACTGCAACGTCTGCAGGTAAACAGACCGTAAAGTCTGCAGCAGGAAAACAGGCTGTAACGTCTGCAGCGGGTAAACAGGCTGTAACGTCTGCAGCAGGTAAATAGAATGCAACGTCTGCAGGTAAACAGACCGTAACGTCTGTAGCAGGAAAACAGGCTGTAACGTCTGCAGCAGGTAAACAGACTGTAACGTCTGCAGCGGGTGAACAGACAGTAAAGTCTGCAGCTGTTAAACAGACTGTATCGTCTGCAGCAGGTAAACAGACTGTAACGTCTGCAGGTTTAACAGACTGTAACGTCTGCAGCGGTTAAACAGACTGTAACGTCTGCAGCAGGTAAACAGACTGTAACGTCTGCAGCAGATAAACAGACTGTAACGTCTGCAAGTAAATAGACTGTAATGTCTGCAGGTAAACAGACTGTAACGTCTGCAGCAGGTAAACAGACTGTAACGTCTGCAGCAGGTAAACAGACTGTAACTGTTCAGCAGGTAAACAGACTGTAACGTCTGCAGGTAAACAGACTGTAACGTCTGCAGGTAAACAGACTGTAACGTCTGCAGTTAAACAGACTGTAACGTCTACAGGTAAACAGACTGTAACGTCTGCAGCAGGTAAACAGACTGTAACGTCTGCAGCAGGTAAACAGACTGCAACGTCTGCAGGTAAACAGACTTTAACATCTGCAGCAGGTAAACAGACTGTAACGTCTGCAGCAGGTAAACAGACTGTAACGTCTGCAGCAGGTAAACAGACTGTAACTGTTCAGCAGGTAAACAGACTGTAACGTCTGCAGGTAAACAGACTGTAACGTCTGCAGGTAAACAGACTGTAACGTCTGCAGTTAAACAGACTGTAACGTCTACAGGTAAACAGACTGTAACGTCTGCAGCAGGTAAACAGACTGTAACGTCTGCAGCAGGTAAACAGACTGCAACGTCTGCAGGTAAACAGACTTTAACATCTGCAGCAGGTAAACAGACTGTAACGTCTGCAGCAGGTAAACAGACTGTAACGTCTGCAGGTAAACAGACTGTAACGTCTGCAGGTAAACAGACTGTAACGTCTGCAGTTAAACAGACTGTAACGTCTACAGGTAAACAGACTGTAACGTCTGCAGCAGGTAAACAGACTGTAACGTCTGCAGCAGGTAAACAGACTGCAACGTCTGCAGGTAAACAGACTTTAACATCTGCAGCAGGTAAACAGACTGTAACGTCTGCAGCAGGTAAACAGACTGTAACGTCTGCAGGTAAACAGACTGTAACGTCTGCAGCGGGTAAACAGGCTGTAACATCTGCAGCAGGTAAACAGACTGTAACGTCTGCAGCAGGTAAACAGACTGTAACGTCTGCAGCAGGTAAACAGACTGTAACGTCTGCAGGTAAACAGACTGTAACGTCTGCAGCGGGTAAACAGCCTGTAACATCTGCAGCAGGTAAACAGACTGTAACGTCTGCAGCAGGTAAACAGACTGTAACGTCTGCAGTTAAACAGACTGTAATGTCTTCAGGTAAACAGACTGTAAAGTCTGCAGGTAAACAGACTAACGTCTGCAGCACGTAAACAGACTGTAATGTCTGCAGCAGGTAAACAGACTAACGTCTGCAGCAGGTAAACAGACTGTAACGTCTGCAGGTAAACAGACTGTAACGTCTGCAGCGGGTAATCAGAGTAACATCTGCAGCAGGTAAACAGACTGTAACGTCTGAAGGTAAACAGACTGTAACGTCTGCAGCAGGTAAACAGACTGTAACGTCTGCAGCGGGTAAACAGACTGTAACTGTTCAGCAGGTAAACAGACTGTAACGTCTGCAGCAGGTAAACAGACTGTAACCTCTGCAGGTAAACAGACTGTAACGTCTGCAGGTAAACAGACTGTAACGTCTGCAGCAGGTAAACAGACTGTAACGTCTGCAGCAGGTAAACAGGCTGTAACGTCTGCAGCAAGTAAACAGACTGTAACGTCTGCAGTTAAACAGAATGTAATGTCTGCAGGTAAACAGACTGTAGCGTCTGCAGCAGGTAAACAGACTGTAACGTCTGCAGCGGGTGAACAGACAGTAACGTCTGCAGCGGGTAAACAGACTGTAACGTCTGCAGCAGGTAAAAAGACTGTAACGTCTGCAGTTAAACAGACTGTAACGTCTGCAGTTAAACAGACTGTAATGTCTTCAGGTAAACAGACTGTAAAGTCTGCAGGTAAACAGACTAACGTCTGCAGCACGTAAACAGACTGTAATGTCAGCAGCAGGTAAACAGACTGTAACGTCTGCAGCAGGTAAACAGACTGTAACGTCTGCAGGTAAACAGACTGTAACGTCTGCAGCGGGTAATCAGAGTAACATCTGCAGCAGGTAAACAGACTGTAACGTCTGCAGGTAAACAGACTGTAACGTCTGCAGCAGGTAAACAGACTGTAACGTCTGCAGCGGGTAAACAGACTGTAACTGTTCAGCAGGTAAACAGACTGTAACGTCTGCAGCAGGTAAACAGACTGTAACGTCTGCAGGTAAACAGACTGTAACGTCTGCAGGTAAACAGACTGTAACGTCTGCAGCAGGTAAACAGACTGTAACGTCTGCAGCAGGTAAACAGGCTGTAACGTCTGCAGCAGGTAAACAGACTGTAACGTCTGCAGTTAAACAGACTGTAATGTCTGCAGGTAAACAGACTGTAGCGTCTGCAGCAGGTAAACAGACTGTAACGTCTGCAGCGGGTGAACAGACAGTAACGTCTGCAGTGGGTAAACAGACTGTAACGTCTGCAGCAGGTAAACAGACTGTAACGTCTGCAGGTAAACAGACTGTAACGTCTGCAGCGGTTAAACAGACTGTAACGTCTGCAGCAGGTAAACAGACTGTAGCGTCTGCAGCAGGCAAACAGACTGTAAGTGTTCAGCAGGTAAACAGACTGTAACGTCTGCAGGTAAACAGACTGTAACGTCTACAGGTAAACAGACTGTAATGTCTGCAGAAGGTAAACAGACTGTAACTGTTCAGCGGATAAACAGACTGTAACGTCTGCAGCGGGTAAACAGACTGTAACGTCTGCAGGTAAACAGACTGTAACGTCTGCAGCAGGTAAATAGACTGCAACGTCTGCAGGTAAACAGACCGTAAAGTCTGCAGCAGGAAAACAGGCTGTAACGTCTGCAGCGGGTAAACAGGCTGTAACGTCTGCAGCAGGTAAATAGAATGCAACGTCTGCAGGTAAACAGACCGTAACGTCTGTAGCAGGAAAACAGGCTGTAACGTCTGCAGCAGGTAAACAGACTGTAACGTCTGCAGCGGGTGAACAGACAGTAAAGTCTGCAGCGGGTAAACAGACTGTAATGTCTGCAGCAGGTAAACAGACTGTAACGTCTGCAGCGGGTGAACAGACAGTAAAGTCTGCAGCGGTTAAACAGACTGTATCGTCTGCAGCAGGTAAACAGACTGTAACGTCTGCAGGTTTAACAGACTGTAACGTCTGCAGCGGTTAAACAGACTGTAACGTCTGCAGCAGGTAAACAAACTGTAACGTCTGCAGCAGATAAACAGACTGTAACGTCTGCAAGTAAATAGACTGTAATGTCTGCAGGTAAACAGACTGTAACGTCTGCAGCAGGTAAACAGACTGTAACGTCTGCAGCAGGTAAACAGACTGTAACTGTTCAGCAGGTAAACAGACTGTAACGTCTGCAGGTAAACAGACTGTAACGTCTGCAGGTAAACAGACTGTAACGTCTGCAGTTAAACAGACTGTAACGTCTACAGGTAAACAGACTGTAACGTCTGCAGCAGGTAAACAGACTGTAACGTCTGCAGCAGGTAAACAGACTGCAACGTCTGCAGGTAAACAGACTTTAACATCTGCAGCAGGTAAACAGACTGTAACGTCTGCAGCAGGTAAACAGACTGTAACGTCTGCAGCAGGTAAACAGACTGTAACTGTTCAGCAGGTAAACAGACTGTAACGTCTGCAGGTAAACAGACTGTAACGTCTGCAGGTAAACAGACTGTAACGTCTGCAGTTAAACAGACTGTAACGTCTACAGGTAAACAGACTGTAACGTCTGCAGCAGGTAAACAGACTGTAACGTCTGCAGCAGGTAAACAGACTGCAACGTCTGCAGGTAAACAGACTTTAACATCTGCAGCAGGTAAACAGACTGTAACGTCTGCAGCAGGTAAACAGACTGTAACGTCTGCAGGTAAACAGACTGTAACGTCTGCAGCGGGTAAACAGGCTGTAACATCTGCAGCAGGTAAACAGACTGTAACGTCTGCAGCAGGTAAACAGACTGTAACGTCTGCAGCAGGTAAACAGACTGTAACGTCTGCAGTTAAACAGACTGTAACGTCTGCAGCGGGTAAACAGCCTGTAACATCCGCAGCAGGTAAACAGACTGTAACGTCTGCAGCAGGTAAACAGACTGTAACGTCTGCAGTTAAACAGACTGTAATGTCTTCAGGTAAACAGACTGTAAAGTCTGCAGGTAAACAGACTAACGTCTGCAGCACGTAAACAGACTGTAATGTCTGCAGCAGGTAAACAGACTAACGTCTGCAGCAGGTAAACAGACTGTAACGTCTGCAGGTAAACAGACTGTAACGTCTGCAGCGGGTAATCAGAGTAACATCTGCAGCAGGTAAACAGACTGTAACGTCTGCAGCAGGTAAACAGACTGTAACTGTTCAGCAGGTAAACAGATTGTAACGTCTGCAGCGGGTAAACAGACTGTAACGTCTGCAGCAGGTAAACAGACTGTAACGTCTGCAGCGGGTAAACAGACAGTAACGTCTGCAGCAGGTAAACAGACTGTAACGTCTGCAGGTAAACAGACTGTAACGTCTGCAGCGGGTAAACAGACTGTAACGTCTGCAGCAGGTAAACAGACTGTAACGTCTGCAGCGGGTAAACAGACTGTAACGTCTGCAGCAGGTAAACAGACTGTAACGTCTGCAGCAGGTAAACAGACTGTAACGTCTGCAGCGGGTAAACAGACTGTAACGTCTGAAGGTAAACAGACTGTAACGTCTGCAGCAGGTAAACAGACTGTAACGTCTGCAGCGGGTAAACAGACTGTAACTGTTCAGCAGGTAAACAGACTGTAACGTCTGCAGCAGGTAAACAGACTGTAACGTCTGCAGCAGGTAAACAGGCTGTAACGTCTGCAGCAGTTAAACAGACTGTAACGTCTGCAGTTAAACAGACTGTAATGTCTGCAGGTAAACAGACTGTAACGACTGCAGCAGGTAAACAGACTTTAACGTCTGCAGCAGGTAAACAGACTGTAACGTCTGCAGCGGTTAAACAGACTGTAACGTCTGAAGGTAAACAGACTGTAACGTCTGCAGCAGGTAAACAGACTGTAACGTCTGCAGCGGGTAAACAGACTGTAACTGTTCAGCAGGTAAACAGACTGTAACGTCTGCAGCAGGTAAACAGACTGTAACGTCTGCAGTTAAACAGACTGTAACGTCTGCAGGTAAACAGACTGTAACGTCTGCAGCAGGTAAACAGACTGTAACGTCTGCAGCAGGCAAACAGACTGTAAGTGTTCAGCAGGTAAACAGACTGTAACGTCTGCAGGTAAACAGACTGTAACGTCTACAGGTAAACAGACTGTAATGTCTGCAGAAGGTAAACAGACTGTAACTGTTCAGCGGATAAACAGACTGTAACGTCTGCAGCGGGTAAACAGACTGTAACGTCTGCAGGTAAACAGACTGTAACGTCTGCAGCAGGTAAATAGACTGCAACGTCTGCAGGTAAACAGACCGTAAAGTCTGCAGCAGGAAAAAAGGCTGTAACGTCTGCAGCGGGTAAACAGGCTGTAACGTCTGCAGCAGGTAAATAGAATGCAACGTCTGCAGGTAAACAGACCGTAACGTCTGCAGCGGTTAAACAGACTGTAACGTCTGCAGCAGGTAAACAGACTGTAACGTCTGCAGCAGATATTCAGACTGTAACGTCTGCAGGTAAATAGACTGTAATGTCTGCAGGTAAACAGACTGTAACGTCTGCAGCAGGTAAACAGACTGTAACGTCTGCAGCAGGTAAACAGACTGTAACTGTTCAGCAGGTAAACAGACTGTAACGTCTGCAGGTAAACAGACTGTAACGTCTGCAGGTAAACAGACTGTAACGTCTGCAGTTAAACAGACTGTAACGTCTACAGGTAAACAGACTGTAACGTCTGCAGCAGGTAAACAGACTGTAACGTCTGCAGCAGGTAAACAGACTGTAACGTCTGCAGCAGATAAACAGACTGTAACGTCTGCAGATAAACAGACTGTAATGTCTGCAGGTAAACAGACTGTAACGTCTGCAGCAGGTAAACAGACTGTAACGTCTGCAGCAGGTAAACAGACTGTAACTGTTCAGCAGGTAAACAGATTGTAACTTCTGCAGCGGGTAAACAGACTGTAACGTCTGCAGCGGGTAAACAGGCTGTAACGTATGCAGCAGGTAAACAGACTGTAACGTCTGCAGCAGGTAAACAGACTGTAACGTCTGCAGCAGGTAAACAGACTGTAACGCCTGCAGGTAAACAGACTGTAACGTCTGCAGTTAAACAGACTGTAACGTCTACAGGTAAACAGACTGTAACGTCTGCAGTTAAACAGACTGTAAAGTCTGCAGGTAAACAGAATGTAACGTCTGCAGCAGGTAAACAGACTGTAACGTCTGCAGTTAAACAGACTGTAATGTCTTCGGGTAAACAGACTGTAAAGTCTGCAGGTAACCAGACTGTAACGTCTGCAGCAGGTAAACAGACTGTAACTGTTCAGCAGGTAAACAGATTGTAACGTCTGCAGCGGGTAAACAGGCTGTAACGTCTGCAGCAGGTAAACAGACTGTAACGTCTGCAGGTAAACAGACTGTAACGTCTGCAGTTAAACAGACTGTAACGTCTACAGGTAAACAGACTGTAACGTCTGCAGTAAGTAAACAGACTGTAACTGTTCAGCAGGTAAACAGACTGTAACGTCTGCAGCAGGTAAACAGACTGTAACTGTTCAGCGGGTAAACAGACTGTAACGTCTGCAGCGGGTAAACAGACTGTAACGTCTGCAGCAGGTAAACAGACTGTAACTGTTCAGCAGGTAAACAGACTGTAACGTCTGCAGCGGGTAAACAGACTGTAACGTCTGCAGGTAAACAGACTGTAACGTCTGCAGGTAAAAAGACTGTAACGTCTGCAGGTAAACAGATTGTAACGTCTGCAGCAGGTAAACAGACTGTAACGTCTGCAGTTAAACAGACTGTAATGTCTTCAGGTAAACAGACTGTAAAGTCTGCAGGTAAACAGACTGTAACGTCTGCAGCACGTAAACAGACTGTAACGTCTGCAGCAGGTAAACAGACTGTAACGTCTGCAGCAGGTAAACAGACTGTAACTGTTCAGCAGGTAAACAGATTGTAACTTCTTCAACGGGTAAACAGACTGTAACGTCTGCAGCGGGTAAACAGGCTGTAAAGTCTGCAGCAGGTAAACAGACTGTAACGTCTGCAGCAGGTAAACAGACTGTAACGTCTGCAGCGGGTAAACAGACTGTAACTGTTCAGCAGGTAAACAGACTGTAACGTCTGCAGCAGGTAAACAGACTGTAACGCCTGCAAGTAAACAGACTGTAACGTCTGCAGTTAAACAGACTGTAACGTCTACAGGTAAACAGACTGTAACGTCTGCAGCACGTAAACAGACTGTAACGTCTGCAGCAGGTAAACAGACTGTAACGTCTGCAGTTAAACAGACTGTAATGTCTTCAGGTAAACAGACTGTAAAGTCTGCAGGTAACCAGACTGTAACGTCTGCAGCAGGTAAACAGACTGTAACGTCTGCAGCGGGTAAACAGACTGTAACGTCTGCAGTTAAACAGACTGTAACGTCTGCAGGTAAACAGACTGTAACGTCTGCAGGTAAACAGACTGTAACATCTGCTGCAGGTAAACAGACTGTAACGTCTGCAGCAGGTAAACAGACTGTAACGTCTTCAGCGGGTAAATAGTCTGTAACGTCTGCAGGTAAACAGACTGTATCGTCTGTAGCAGGTAAACAGATTGTAACGTCTGCAGTTAAACAGACTGTAACATCTGCAGCAGGTAAACAGACTGTAACGTCTGCAGCAGGTAAACAGACTGTAACGTCTGCAGGTAAACAGACTGTAACGTCTGCAGCGGGTAAACAGGCTGTAACATCTGCAGCAGGTAAACAGACTGTAACGTCTGCAGCAGGTAAACAGACTGTAACGTCTGCAGCAGGTAAACAGACTGTAACGTCTGCAGGTAAACAGACTGTAACGTCTGCAGCGGGTAAACAGACTGTAACGTCTGCAGCAGGTAAACAGACTGTAACGTCTGCAGCAGGTAAACAGACTGTAACGTCTGCAGTTAAACAGACTGTAATGTCTTCAGGTAAACAGACTGTAAAGTCTGCAGGTAAACAGACTGTAACGTCTGCAGCACGTAAACAGACTGTAACGTCTGCAGCAGGTAAACAGACTGTAACGTCTGCAGCAGGTAAACAGACTGTAACGTCTGCAGGTAAACAGACTGTAACGTCTGCAGCAGGTAAACAGACTGTAACGTCTGCATCGGGTAAACAGACTGTAACGTCTGCAGTGGGTAAACAGACTGTAACATCTGCAGGTAAACAGACTGAATCGTCTGTAGCAGGTAAACAGACTGTAACTCTTCAGCAGGTAAACAGATTGTAACGTCTGCAGCGGGTAAACAGACTGTAATGTCTGCAGCAGGTAAACAGACTGTAACGTCTGCAGTTAAACAGACTATAATGTCTGCAGGTAAACAGACTGTAGCGTCTGCAGCAGGTAAACAGACTGTAACGTCTGCAGCAGGTAAACAGACTGTAACGTCTGCAGTTAAACAGACTGTAATGTCTTCAGGTAAACAGACTGTAAAGTCTGCAGGTAAACAGACTGTAACGTCTGCAGCACGTAAACAGACTGTAACGTCTGCAGCAGGTAAACAGACTGTAACGTCTGCAGCAGGTAAACAGACTGTAACGTCTGCAGGTAAACAGACTGTAACGTCTGCAGGTAAACAGACTGTAACGTCTGCAGCGGGTGAACAGACAGTAACGTCTGCAGCGGGTAAACAGACTGTAACGTCTGCAGCAAGTAAACAGACTGTAACGTCTGCAGGTAAACAGACTGTAACGTCTGCAGTTAAACAGACTGTAATGTCTGCAGGTAAACAGACTGTAGCGTCTGCAGCAGGTAAACAGACTGTAACGTCTGCAGCAGGTAAACAGACTGTAACGACTGCAGTTAAACAGACTGTAATGTCTTCAGGTAAACAGACTGTAAAGTCTGCAGTTAAACAGACTGTAACGTCTGCAGCACGTAAACAGACTGTAACGTCTGCAGCAGGTAAACAGACTGTAACTGTTCAGCAGGTAAACAGATTGTAACTTCTGCAGCGGGTAAATAGACTGTAACGTCTGCAGCGGGTAAACAGGCTGTAACGTCTGCAGCAGGTAAACAGACTGTAACGTCTGCAGCGGGTAAACAGACTGTAACTGTTCAACAGGTAAACAGACTGTAACGTCTGCAGCAGGTAAACAGACTGTAACGCCTGCAAGTAAACAGACTGTACCGTCTGCAGTTAAACAGACTGTAACGTCTACAGGTAAACAGACTGTAACGTCTGCAGTTAAACAGACTGTAAAGTCTGCAGGTAAACAGAATGTAATGTCTGCAGCACGTAAACAGACTGTAACGTCTGCAGCAGGTAAACAGACTGTAACGTCTGCAGTTAAACAGACTGTAATGTCTTCAGGTAAACAGACTGTAAAGTCTGCAGGTAACCAGACTGTAACGTCTGCAGCAGGTAAACAGACTGTAACGTCTGCAGTTAAACAGACTGTAAAGTCTGCAGGTAAACAGAATGTAATGTCTGCAGCACGTAAACAGACTGTAACGTCTGCAGCAGGTAAACAGACTGTAACGTCTGCAGTTAAACAGACTGTAATGTCTTCAGGTAAACAGACTGTAAAGTCTGCAGGTAACCAGACTGTAACGTCTGCAGCAGGTAAACAGACTGTAACGTCTGCAGCGGGTAAACAGACTGTAACGTCTTCAGCGGGTAAATAGTCTGTAACGTCTGCAGGTAAACAGACTGTATCGTCTGTAGCAGGTAAACAGATTGTAACGTCTGCAGTTAAACAGACTGTAACATCTGCAGCAGGTAAACAGACTGTAACGTCTGCAGCAGGTAAACAGACTGTAACGTCTGCAGCAGGTAAACAGACTGTAACGTCTGCAGTTAAACAGACTGTAATGTCTTCAGGTAAACAGACTGTAAAGTCTGCAGGTAAACAGACTGTAACGTCTGCAGCACGTAAACAGACTGTAACGTCTGCAGCAGGTAAACAGACTGTAACGTCTGCAGCAGGTAAACAGACTGTAACGTCTGCAGGTAAACAGACTGTAACGTCTGCAGCAGGTAAACAGACTGTAACGTCTGCATCGGGTAAACAGACTGTAACGTCTGCAGTGGGTAAACAGACTGTAACATCTGCAGGTAAACAGACTGAATCGTCTGTAGCAGGTAAACAGACTGTAACTCTTCAGCAGGTAAACAGATTGTAACGTCTGCAGCGGGTAAACAGACTGTCATGTCTGCAGCAGGTAAACAGACTGTAACGTCTGCAGTTAAACAGACTATAATGTCTGCAGGTAAACAGACTGTAGCGTCTGCAGCAGGTAAACAGACTGTAACGTCTGCAGCAGGTAAACAGACTGTAACGTCTGCAATTAAACAGACTGTAATTTCTTCAGGTAAACAGACTGTAAAGTCTGCAGGTAAACAGACTGTAACGTCTGCAGCACGTAAACAGACTGTAACGTCTGCAGCAGGTAAACAGACTGTAACGTCTGCAGCAGGTAAACAGACTGTAACGTCTGCAGGTAAACAGACTGTAACGTCTGCAGGTAAACAGACTGTAACGTCTGCAGCGGGTGAACAGACAGTAACGTCTGCAGCGGGTAAACAGACTGTAACGTCTGCAGCAAGTAAACAGACTGTAACGTCTGCAGGTAAACAGACTGTAACGTCTGCAGTTAAACAGACTGTAATGTCTGCAGGTAAACAGACTGTAGCGTCTGCAGCAGGTAAACAGACTGTAACGTCTGCAGCAGGTAAACAGACTGTAACGACTGCAGTTAAACAGACTGTAATGTCTTCAGGTAAACAGACTGTAAAGTCTGCAGGTAAACAGACTGTAACGTCTGCAGCACGTAAACAGACTGTAACGTCTGCAGCAGGTAAACAGACTGTAACTGTTCAGCAGGTAAACAGATTGTAACTTCTGCAGCGGGTAAACAGACTGTAACGTCTGCAGCGGGTAAACAGGCTGTAACGTCTGCAGCAGGTAAACAGACTGTAACGTCTGCAGCAGGTAAACAGACTGTAACGTCTGCAGCGGGTAAACAGACTGTAACTGTTCAGCAGGTAAACAGACTGTAACGTCTGCAGCAGGTAAACAGACTGTAACGCCTGCAAGTAAACAGACTGTAACGTCTGCAGTTAAACAGACTGTAACGTCTACAGGTAAACAGACTGTAACGTCTGCAGTTAAACAGACTGTAAAGTCTGCAGGTAAACAGAATGTAACGTCTGCAGCACGTAAACAGACTGTAACGTCTGCAGCAGGTAAACAGACTGTAACGTCTGCAGTTAAACAGACTGTAATGTCTTCAGGTAAACAGACTGTAAAGTCTGCAGGTAACCAGACTGTAACGTCTGCAGCAGGTAAACAGACTGTAACGTCTGCAGCGGGTAAACAGACTGTAACGTCTGCAATTAAACAGACTGTAACGTCTGCAGGTAAACAGACTGTAACGTCTGCAGGTAAACAGACTGTAACATCTGCTGCAGGTAAACAGACTGTAACGTCTGCAGCAGGTAAACAGACTGTAACGTCTTCAGCGGGTAAATAGTCTGTAACGTCT